>NC_064639.1:806720275-807029475 GCF_023864345.2 Schistocerca serialis cubense
TTCTTACAAATGCAAATTACTCGAAATCTACGTTCTCGTCATTGAATTTGAAAACACGTTCAGGTTCGTGTGTGAATCTGTTCTTCTGTGTCATTTCGGATTTCAAGTTGCGTAGCTTTTCAGATTTTAAGTCGCGTAGTTTTTCGGATTTTAATTCGCGTAGTCTCTGTAAATTGCTCACATTATACGCGTTGCGCGAGTCTGACAAATGTTCGCAAAGTGGCGGATTCTGTGACGTATTGGTGACTGAAATAGTTTTTATTTCTGTTACTTCTTGTTGTAAACTCGATAACTTTCCACGTAACGTGTTATTAGACGAATCGATCTCATTAATTGTCTGCTGTAAATTTTGAAATTCAGGTGTTTGATTAAATGAAACCGGTGAAGTATCGTCTGATTTATTATCATTATTACTTTCAATAGCATCAATACGACTGGCTAATTCATCATATTTTTCAGTCAGTATTTTTGCCTGATCATCGGTTTTAGAATCGGATGCATTGATCTGTTTTTGCAACTTACGCGTAGTTTCGCTCAGTTTTTTAACATCAGCTTTGATGACATCGCAATCCTGTGTTAGTTCTAATTGTTCGAATCTGTCTGTCACTGTTTGAATGTTTACTGTGTGTGTATCTGTTTTTGATTTAAGATCAGAAATTTCATGACGTAATTCCGCGTTCAACTGTTCGATGGTGTTAATTTTGTCGGACACTGTAGTAATATTATTGTCTACATACGTCTTCCCCCCCCATGAACCATGGACCTTGCCGTTGGTGGGGAGGCTTGCGTGCCTCAGCGAAACAGATAGCCGTACCGTAGGTGCAACCACAACGGAGGGGTATCTGTTGAGAGGCCAGACAAACGTGTGGTTCCTGAAGAGGGGCAGCAGCCTTTTCAGTAGTTGCAAGGGCAACAGTCTGGATGATTGACTGATCTGGCCTTGTAACAATAACCAAAACGGCCTTGCTGTGCTGGTACTGCGAACGGCTGAAAGCAAGGGGAAACTACAGCCGTAATTTTTCCCGAGGGCATGCAGCTTTACTGTATGATTACATGATGATGGCGTCCTCTTGGGTAAAATATTCCGGAGGTAAAATAGTCCCCCATTCGGATCTCCGGGCGGGGACTACTCAAGAGGATGTCATTATCAGGAGAAAGAAAACTGGCGTTCTACGGATCGGAGCGTGGAATGTCAGATCCCTTAATCGGGCAGGTAGGTTAGAAAATTTAAAAAGGGAAATGGATAGGTTGAAGTTAGATATAGTGGGAATTAGTGAAGTTCGGTGGCAGGAGGAACAAGACTTCTGGTCAGGTGACTACAGGGTTATAAACACAAAATCAAATAGGGGTAATGCAGGAGTAGGTTTAATAATGAATAGGAAAATAGGAATGCGGGTAAGCTATTACAAACAGCATAGTGAACGCATTATTGTGGCCAAGATAGATACGAAGCCCACACCTACTACAGTAGTACAAGTTTATATGCCAACTAGCTCTGCAGATGACGAAGAAATTGAAGAAATGTATGATGAAATAAAAGAAATTATTCAGATTGTGAAGGGAGATGAAAATTTAATAGTCGTGGGTGACTGGAATTCGAGTGTAGGAAAAGGGAGAGAAGGAAACATAGTAGGTCAATATGGATTGGGGGACAGAAATGAAAGAGGGAGCCGCCTTGTAGAATTTTGCACAGAGCATAACTTAATCATAGCTAACACTTGGTTTAAGAATCATGAAAGAAGGTTGTATACATGGAAGAACCCTGGAGATACTAAAAGGTATCAGATAGATTATATAATGGTAAGACAGAGATTTAGGAACCAGGTTTTAAATTGTAAGACATTTCCAGGGGCAGATGTGGACTCTGACCACAATCTATTGGTTATGACCTGTAAATTAAAACTGAAGAAACTGCAAAAAGGTAGGAATTTAAGGAGATGGGACCTGGATAAACTAAAAGAACCAGAGGTTGTACAGAGATTCAGGGAGAGCATAAGGGAGCAATTGACAGGAATAGGGGAAATAAATACAGTAGAAGAAGAATGGGTAGCTTTGAGGGATGAAGTAGTGAAGGCAGCAGAGGATCAAGTAGGTAAAAAGACGAGGGCTAGTAGAAATCCTTGGGTAACAGAAGAAATATTGAATTTAATTGATGAAAGGAGAAAATATAAAAATGCAGTAACTGAAACAGGCAAAAAGGAATACCAACGTCTCAAAAATGAGATCGACAGGAAGTGCAAAATGGCTAAGCAGGGATGGCTAGAGGACAAATGTAAGGATGTAGAGGCCTATCTCACTAGGGGTAAGATAGATACCGCCTACAGGAAAATTAAAGAGACCTTTGGAGATAAGAGAACGACTTGTATGAATATCAAGAGCTCAGATGGAAACCCAGTTCTAAGCAAAGAAGGGAAAGCAGAAAGGTGGAAGGAGTATATAGAGGGTCTATACAAGGGCGATGTACTTGAGGACAATATTATGGAAAGGGAAGAGGATGTAGATGAAGATGAAATGGGAGATACGATACTGCGTGAAGAGTTTGACAGAGCACTGAAAGACCTGAGTCGAAACAAGGCCCCCGGAGTAGACAATATTCCATTGGAACTACTGACGGCCGTGGGAGAGCCAGTCCTGACAAAACTCTACCATCTGGTGAGCAAGATGTATGAAACAGGCGAAATACCCTCAGACTTCAAGAAGAATATAATAATTCCAATCCCAAAGAAAGCAGGTGTTGACAGATGTGAAAATTACCGAACTATCAGCTTAATAAGTCACAGCTGCAAAATACTAACACGAATTCTTTACAGACGAATGGAAAAACTAGTAGAAGCCAACCTCGGGGAAGATCAGTTTGGATTCCGTAGAAACACTGGAACACGTGAGGCAATACTGACCTTACGACTTATCTTAGGAGAAAGATTAAGGAAAGGAAAACCTACGTTCCTAGCATTTGTAGACTTGGAGAAAGCTTTTGACAATGTTGACTGGAATACTCTCTTTCAAATTCTAAAGGTGGCAGGGGTAAAATACAGGGAGCGAAAGGCTATTTACAATTTGTACAGAAACCAGATGGCAGTTATAAGAGTTGAGGGACATGAAAGGGAAGCAGTGGTTGGGAAGGGAGTAAGACAGGGTTGTAGCCTCTCCCCGATGTTGTTCAATCTGTATATTGAGCAAGCAGTAAAGGAAACAAAAGAAAAATTCGGAGTAGGTATTATAATTCATGGAGAAGAAATAAAAACTTTGAGGTTCGCTGATGACATTGTAATTCTGTCAGAGACAGCAAAGGACTTGGAAGAGCAGTTGAATGGAATGGACAGTGTCTTGAAAGGAGGATATAAGATGAACATCAACAAAAGCAAAACAAGGATAATGGAATGTAGTCTAATTAAGTCGGGTGATGCTGAGGGAATTGGATTACGAAATGAGGCACTTAAAGTAGTAAAGGAGTTTTGCTATTTGGGGAGCAAAATAACTGATGATGGTCGAAGTAGAGAGGATATAAAATGTAGGCTGGCAATGGCAAGGAAAGCGTTTCTGAAGAAGAGAAATTTGTTAACATCCAGTATTGATTTAAGTGTCAGGAAGTCATTTCTGAAAGTATTCGTATGGAGTGTAGCCATGTATGGAAGTGAAACATGGACGATAAATAGTTTGGACAAGAAGAGAATAGAAGCTTTCGAAATGTGGTGCTACAGAAGAATGCTGAAGATTAGATGGGTAGATCACATAACTAATGAGGAAGTATTGAATAGGATTGGGGAGAAGAGAAGTTTGTGGCACAACTTGACCAGAAGAAGGGATCGGTTGGTAGGACATGTTCTGAGGCACCAAGGGATCACCAATTTAGTATTGGAGGGCAGCGTGGAGGGTAAAAATCGTAGGGGGAGACCAAGAGATGAATACACTAAGCAGATTCAGAAGGATGTAGGTTGCAGTAGGTACTGGGAGATGAAAAAGCTTGCGCAGGATAGAGTAGCATGGAGAGCTGCATCAAACCAGTCTCAGGACTGAAGACCACAACAACAACATACGTCTTCGCTTTCGCGAACATTTTACGTCTGTCTTCTTGTCTTTGTGCAGTAATTGTTTCCATTACCTGACGTTTTACTTTATTTTGATCCTGAATAAATTTGCGGAAACGCGTATCACTGTTCTGTATGTGCTGATTAAAGCGCTCGTTAATCTGAGTGTTCTGCTGTTCGAATTTCGCGTCTATCTTTGCGTCCACTGTGCGCGAAAGTTCTACCGTCATTGTTTTAAACTCGTCCCGTAATTGTGTAGCTTTTTCAGAGCATTGTTTAGCGACTCCGCTAATTTCGTCTCTGAGTGTTTCTGTTGCGGCTGTTTGCATTTCTCTTAATTCTTGCGCAAAAGACTTGATTTCTTCGCTATTTTTTCGTGAACAAGCCTCAATTTCCGCGCGCAACTGTTCCTTAGTGTCATGGCACTGCGCGGCAACGGCTCTAATTTGTTCATTAAGCTGTCTGGAATTGTCGTCTAATTTTTCATTAAGCTGTTCGTTCTGTTCCCTAAGTTGTTTAAAATCTTCACTTTGTTTGTCTATTTTTTCATTCTGTTGTCTGACCAGTTCACTAAGTTGTTTGATATTGTTGTCTATTTTCTCACTTTGCTTTTCATTGTGTTCTATCAATATTGCCATAAATTGCTCCAAGGTGACATTACCTACTCTATTCTCAGTACTGTTTGATGGTGTATCTACAATTGTCGCGTTTTGTGTGACCATTTGGTCATTCTGTAATTTACAAAAAGGTTTATCAGTCGGACCTACACTGTCACTCACTATTTCGGAATTAAATAAATCCGTCGTACTTTGTGTATCCTGTTCATTTTCATTAGACAAATTTGTATGTTCATCACGTAAATTTAGTAAACCGGTTGTGTTAGGCTGGGCAGCGCTCATTACAATAGAGCGTCCCGCGTCATCAATTGTCGTCAAATTAACAGAGGAGACAATTGAGATCGTTTGTTCATCACTAAGATAAAAGTCATCATTAGTGGTTGGAATGCACTGATTGTTAGTGAACCCAGGATTGTCATCATTACACTGCGTGTCACATGTCCTATCGGTAAAGTCGTTTGTGCCGGTAATTTCGTTCGTAATACCTCGCGATACACTATTCACAGTCTTTCGCGGCATTTTTACAATAGTCACAAATATTCACAAAACAAATAAGCACAAATGCAAAAACAACACACAAATACAACAGAGCAACGAATTGCCGTTGACCTGTAGAAAGAAAGTCACAAGATTAGTAAAAGCGTTGCGCCAAATCCTAATTATACTTAAGCAAATAAGAGCAGATATCTGACTGTTGTTCAAAAGATTCTCAACGAAATTCGATCCTGGACTGGGTGTCGCCAAGTGTAACCTCCCCACAAAAACTTTAATAAAAGACAATATTATATAGAAATGCTAATGGACATTGCGCTAAGTGTAACCTCTCCACTGAAATTTTAAAAACAGAAATAATAAATAAATGGGAGCCAAGCGTAACCTCCCTAGCAATTAAATTTAATGACAATAAAAGTGAGAATCGCGATCTGACTCAAATATAAGTTCTTCACACAAAAAAAAATTAAAGTCTATTCAGTGATAAGAAAATCTCAGTGATAATGATAATTCAATTAAACCGAAATATCGGTCTTTGGCCCTGTGCAAAAATCAGAATTAAATTCTTACCTCAGTGAAACTGCTTGTCAAATTTCTGCTCTTATTGTTGCGCACGGCTTGGAGGAACTGCATAGCAAATAATATATTTTTTTTTTTTTAAATTTAACTGAAACTTTTCTTTAAGGGAAGTGGAACGAAATCGTTAGTTCAATTAAATAAAATTTTTTTTTGTAAAAATTGCTTTGAAATCAAAATTATTATTGGGCATATGTTGGAAGTTAATTACAATAAATAAACTTTACATTATCTGATGATTACCTACATTAACAATATACCTCATTCAGCATCTTGACCAGAATGCCATGTCGACGCTCGCCGACTGCGTCCCGCTCGCGACCGTGACAGGACTAGACCACTACTGCCGACAGACTACATCACACAACCGCACTGGGCTGCTACTACTGACCGACTGCACTGGCCTACTGCAACTCGCGTACTCCACGACGACTACTACTGTACTGCTGGACGCAACTGAACTGAGCTACTGCTATCGACAGACTGCACTGGCCTACTGCTGCTCGCGTACTGCTCGCAACACTCGCGCGGTCAAGCGCAGACTAACCACGATAATAGGCTCTCTGGTCAAAGATTTTAACGTGCCTCACCATCGCTGCTACGTTACATACGTGTTTCAAGATACATCACATAATCACACTGACAGAACCACAGGCACATAGACACAGGCAACAGAGCATGCACAATGTCGGCACTAGTACAGTGTATATCCACCTTTCGCAGCAATGCAGGCTGCTATTCTTCCATGGAGACGATGGTAGAGATGCTGGATGTAGTCCTGTGGAACGGCTTGACATGCCATTTCCACCTGGCGCCTCAGTTGGACCAGCGTTCGTGCTGGACGTGCAGACCGCGTGAGACGACGCTTCATCCAGTCCCAAACATGCTCAATGGGGGACAGATCCGGAGATCTTGCTGGCCATGGTAGTTGACTTACACCTTCTAGAGCACGTTGGGTGGCACGGGATACATGCGGACGTGCATTGTCCTGTTGGAACAGCAAGTTCCCTTGCCGGTCTAGGAATGGTAGAACGATGGGTTCGATGACGGTTTGGATGTACCGTGCACTATTCAGTGTCCCCTCGACGATCACCAGTGGTGTACGGCCAGTGTAGGAGATCGCTCCCCACACCATGATGCCGGGTGTTGGCCCTGTGGGCCTCGGTCGTATGCAGTCCTGATTGTGGCGCTCACCTGCACGGCGCCAAACACGCATACGACCATCATTGGCACCAAGGCAGAAGCGACTCTCATCGCTGAAGACGACACGTCTCCATTCGTCCCTCCATTCACGCCTGTCGCGACACCACTGGAGGCGGGCTGCACGATGTTGGGGCGTGAGCGGAAGACGGCCTAACGGTGTGCGGGACCGTAGCCCAGCTTCATGGAGACGGTTGCGAATGGTCCTCGCCGATACCCCAGGAGCAACAGTGTCCCTAATTTGCTGGGAAGTGGCGGTGCGGTCCCCTACGGCACTGCGTAGGATCCTACGGTCTTGGCGTGCATCCGTGCGTCGCTGCGGTCCGGTCCCAGGTCGACGGGCACGTGCACCTTCCGCCGACCACTGGCGACAACATCGATGTACTGTGGAGACCTCACGCCCCACGTGTTGAGCAATTCGGCGGTACGTCCACCCGGCCTCCCGCATGCCCACTATACGCCCTCGCTCAAAGTCCGTCAACTGCACATACGGTTCACGTCCACGCTGTCGCGGCATGCTACCAGTGTTAAAGACTGCGATGGAGCTCCGTATGCCACGGCAAACTGGCCGACACTGACGGCGGCGGTGCACAAATGCTGCGCAGCTAGCGCCATTCGACGGCCAACACCGCGGTTCCTGGTGTGTCCGCTGTGCCGTGCGTGTGATCATTGCTTGTACAGCCCTCTCGCAGTGTCCGGAGCAAGTATGGTGGGTCTGACACACCGGTGTCAATGTGTTCTTTTTTCCATTTCCAGAAGTGTATATTCTGTGCGATACGCATATGGAACAACGAAATAGTGGCTGTCTGTATATCTGTGCACGCATTCTAATCTCTGTTACCTAATTCCTATGCTACAGGTGCAAGATATACAAAGGTGACGGTAGAATTATTGCACAGTCCACCTTGCGTTCCAGAAAATTACCCGACAGGGTTTTGCCAGAACTATGTGATCTTCCTTGCATCGGATACCATATCAGTTCCTAGAAAACACACGCAGATTGCTTTTCATATATGAAGTAATTCCTATAGACTACATCATGTTTTAAATAAATTGTAAATTTTGATCTATTATTAGTCATACACTCATCTTAGTTCAGCTAATACATCAATATCAGTCATATCGACCATTCCACTCTCGAATATCACGTGGAAAAAAGGGCAAATCGGGTATTAAACACCTGTTGCTTTCCGCACTCTTAAAGTAGCTCTGTATCCTGATTTACATGATGGTTCTGTGTAATAGTACTATCCTAAATACCTGTATGACGTTCACAATTAATCTTGTAATTAGACACTTTCAGTTTCATTTCCTGTGTTATAGACACTGTCATGCAATTACAGTTAACGCCTTTCACCTTACTCAAGGAAAATTTGCCCTCAGTTTTTCGCAGTCCTTACGACAGTCCAGTGTTGATACTTTCCCCTACACAGCAGCACTGTCACCAAAACACCTTTTACCGCTGCTGATCCTGTCTTTTAAACTATTAGTCTATATTGAGATGTTGAACATCTTCTGTCCATTATAACAATGTGTTTTGTTAGTTAAATATTCGACTAAACACTTAAAATTTTTCGAATAAGATGGCTTTAGAAAAACTAAGACGCTTTTCCTATGTTAACTACAAGACGGCAAAAGCAGTTGGGTGTTTCAGACCATACCATCAGATTTCTTTTTCTTTTCAGTCGCATGTAAGGTTTACCCTCTCACGATTACGTTCTATAACGTGTAGATAACTGACTGAGGAAAACGCGAAAAATCGACAAGGAAGCATTGGAAATAATTTCGTGGCAATATAAAAAACCTGCGAGTATACGGTAGAAGGTGGAATTGGCTGATGTGAAAATACGTATTACTGTGTATCAATTGCCTGAAATATTGCAGCAGTTCGATACCGATCACTGTTGCTTTATGGACAAGGGTATAATCCAAGAATTATCAGGGGTTTTTAAAGAAAATAGGTGTGATTATTCAACATCAAACCACTACCTCTGTGTGCACGGAGCCTACCAGTGTAAATTAAGTGCTACAACGTTGTTTCCACATCCGTAAAGTGGTTGTATTTTTTGTCAAGAATACGTAAAGATATTGACGCTACTGTGTAACTTACACGTATCTTTGATAAATTCTAAATATTTTGTGAATGGTTTGCATTATACTCTTGTTGCTACTAACTAGATCACTGAATTTCGAGGCATTTTTTTTAATTCTTTCTGGTATTTGTCGGACGAGAAATGTTATTATATTTGATCTCCGGAACTGGTATTCAGAGACTGCAAGGCTGTATCCATGAGATGGATGGTGTGTATCTTGTGCTGCCCCATCTCTATAAATCATCTCAGCACGGGGTTTGGGGAACACAGTCTCCATCCAAGGCGATGCGGGAGCTAGGTGTGCGAAGGAACGAATCTGACATACAGAAAGAGCGGCAGTTGCCTTTCGGGAGGTAAAAGACATACATTGGCGCGCTCGTGTTCTAGTGTTGCCAACTTAGTGGATTTTCCACTAAAACTGGTGGTTTCTACCCTCTTTTTAGAAGCGAAATATTGCTTCTAGTGGCTGGTGGATTTTACAGTGGTTTAGTAGAATTCAGTTTCAATTACTGAAAATGCGATCTCTCAACCACTAAGCTATTTATATGTTTCGAAATATGTCAATTCTGTGTTATTTGATTTCAGGGGTGTTTAACTTGTACTGCGAAGACAACACTGATGTATTATAATGTGATATCAAACTTACCATCACACTCGATAGACTACATGCGGGGATTCCCTGTAGAATGAACATTATTTAATAGCACCTAGTTACAGTTCATTTAACGAGCGAAGACGGCTCGCTCAGGTGCAGGGAGTGCAACCGATTTCAGACAGCGGGTGCTCACTTATTTCATTGTCGCTTCGGATAACCACTGAGCGCTTGTTGGCTCACGCACGGTGCATCACGTCAGACGCGCAGTTTTACTCGACTCTCGTCGTTCGTGATGTACACTATGTAATTGTGATTTCTGTGTATGGTATTATTTCACGACTTCATACGTGTATAACTATTCCGAAACCACAATATACGCAAAAGTTTCGGGATTATTTGCTTCAAGACCCACATTTCAAACACTGGCTTCAATTTATTGAAAGTACTTCGGGTCAGGCAGGAAAGTGCAAATTTTGTGTAGAGTTTTAAGGAGTCACTATGGACATATGAAGTCTCAGGGGATGTCAAAGAAGCATCTACAAAATAAGATGGTAAGCAACCTTTTTTACATTGATTAGTCATTTATTGATCGGTATTACATCTTAACCATTCTTTGACTAAGTAAATTGTTGCAGGTTGTCTCTATGGAGCCCAAAATTACTTTTTAAGTCAGAGCCCATTGGGAATAAAAAAAGTGGAAGAAGAAGGACTTGTATCATTCACAGCCATGCATACTAGTATAAGTGTAGTCAACCATTTGGGAGAGGTAATCAATCACAGTCATGAGAAAGATATCGAAAAGCTCAGCTGCACACAACTAAGTGCACCTCAGTTATAAAGAAAGTGTTAGCACCACATTTCACTGACTTTCTAAAACAAAATTGCAAAGATTAATCATTTAGCTTATTAATTGGCGAAACTAACGATATTGTTGTACATAAACAGTTGGGACTGATTACATTTTAGTACAGTAAAGTACACCAAAAAATATATCTACATACCTTGACCTTGCTGAACTGCACGAGTGTAATGCTGAAGCTATTGTCTAGGCTATAAAGAAGCCACTTCAAAGATTTGATTTGCGACTTGAAAATTTAATGGGCATTGGTACAGATATTGCTTCTGTCATGGTTGGAGTAAACAACGAAGTACTTGCGAAATTGAAAGAAGAGGTACCACACCTGATTTTCATACGTTTTTTGTGCCATTTCTTGCAGCTGGGTGTTTCGACTGCTGGAAAAGAATTTTTATCGAGAAATTTGGAGTTTTTAATTAATTTTGGTGTAGTGGCTCCTCTTTCAGGCAATTTCTTTATAAGGAGCTGTACAAAACCATCAACGATGGACAGAAACCGTTAAAAATAGTTCAAGTGTGCCGGACAACGTAGTTATCAATAGAATCTGCTATATCAAGAATACACACGCGATGGTCAGAGGTAAAAACACATTTTTCCTTAGCTAAAGTGCTCGAAAGGTGACAAATGGCAGATTTGTTGCACGCTATGTATGTGAACGAGATTAATCACGCATATATTTCATTTTTATATCCAATATTAATGGAAATAAACAGAGTCAATAAAATGTTCAAGTCGAGAGATATAGATCACACCAAACTCTGATAGATATGTTTATTTTTACTCAAAGTATTCCTGATTTCCTCTATCGAAGATGTTATCTGGGATTCCGCTTTGAAAAATACGAGTAGTAGCTCGAAATGAGAGAAAAAGGATTACCGCGTGAAGACGAGGAAATGTTGCGTAATCGATGCATAACATTTATAGTAATTGTGATTGAGGAAATGAAAAAAAAACAGGTTACTAGAAAATTTGATGTTAAGGAAAAATATTTCCAGAATAAATGCTGAGCCACCACTTAATCGCAACGAAGAAAATATAATTGATATAATGGCTCAGTTCAATAAAAGTGTAGAATTTATGGCAAGAGTGGATGATTAGTGGCGATAAATTCATTTATTGAACTGGAATGAGACCAAAGAAACAAAAGAATTTTGGAATGATGTATTGCATTTCAAAGATGCTCAAGGGGAATCGAAATTTGAGGAATTAGCGACTAATACTGCCTCATTCCAATGCCAGTATTGAGAGACTGTTTAGCAGTATGAATATATTGAAAAACAAGCAGAGGAACAGAATGAATTTAAATCTTTTAACTTGTATGTTAAGAATGCGCTGTGATTCGAGGTGGGAAGGGAAACGCTGCAACGAAAATGGAATTCTAATAAATGTTGTAAAACAAATCGGTTCCAAGGAACCGTATCAGTCTGAAACTGACGACTACGATGTTGATGATGCAGACAAAAATGATCCATTTGAAGAAATAATTAGTTGTTGTTACAGAAATTATTGTATGTTCCTGACCTTGACTTGTTGATTTATTTATTGTATATTCATTCAATGATTGTGAATATTTTATTACTTAATAGTAAAGGAAACTAATTACTAATATATGTATTGTTTTCTTTCATAATTTAAATAAAGTTAATGGGAATTTTAGCGATTATGACGGTAGGGGAATTTTTTTAGTGATTTTCTGGTGGTTTTTGCACTTGAAACTGGTGGGGAGCTCACTTTAACTGTTGGCAACACTGGTTCTGACGCATGGCTAGAACGTGGCCTATGCATTCGCACATCTGATTGAAGGCAGGGATGGGCTCACTTGCGCAGGGCTTACAATGATCCTTCAGGTGCTCTACGAGAGTGGCTGCATGAGCTGAATAACAGCATTTTCGAGGTGACTAAAGTGTTTATGTAGTAGGACAAAATTTGAATAAAGCACCTTTTACTATTTAAATAAAACAAAGCAAGCACTCCCAGCCATACTTCAATGTAATTGGTTAAGAAAGAATGAAATTTTGTTAACAAAAGAATCCCACACTTCCGCAGCGGGAAGCCGATAGTAAATCAATGGTAATAGAGGGGAAGGCTTTGGAGGAGAGTGATCATAACTCAAGGAAAAGTTGGAGGACAGGGCTACAAATCCTGGATCCTCATGACGCAGAATTAGATAGGTCAAAGTGCCAGAATCATCTCAACATCCATAGTGACATTAATTATGAATGCTGAGAAATAGACACACAGGGTAGCAGATCTACATCTACCTCTACATACACATGACACAGATGTTGATGGGGTAAAAACTGTGCCAGTGGCATAATTATGGCTGTTGAGAAATGGACACACAGCCAGATAAATGGGTGGTAGATCCACATCTACGTACACATCTTCTCAAGCCACCACACAGTCTACTACCGCTAGACATTCCTTTTCCTGTTCTGGACAAATGACTGTCTATTGTGCGTCTGCACATGCCGTAATTTCTTGTCTTGTCTTGGTGATGCTTACATGAGATGTGTGTTGGCAGCTGTAGGATCATTTTGCAGACTGTTACATATGCTAGTTCCATAAACATTGTCACTTGTGTTTCGTGAAAAGAACGTCTTTTTCCGTCCAGGAATTTCCACTTGAATTACAGGAGCATTTCCATAAAACTCACATGTTGATCCGACCTACCGGTAGAAAATCCAACAACAGGGCTCTCAACTGTTTCGATGTGTTCCTTTACCAGAGCTTGTGAGGATCCCAAACACTGAAATACTAGGCAAGAATGGGCCGCACAAGCTTTGTGCATGCGGACTCCTTTATAAATGAGCTTTCCAGTAATTCTTCCAGTAAACCTAAGCCGACCATCCGCCTTCGCTACAACTGACTTCACGTGGTCATTCCATGTCGCTTTGAAACGTTAAGCCTAGATATTCAACTGACATGACTGTCCAAAGCAGCACACCACTAAGACGATCTTCCACCGTTAGAAGCTTGATTTTCCTGCTCACCTCTGTTAACTCACATTTTATCACATTTTGAGGAAGCTGCCATTCACCACACCAAAAAGAAAGAATATCTAAGTTGTCCTGTATCATCCAACATTCACTTAAAGACGACACTTTCCCATTCACTACAGCTGCATCACCAGACACACGCAGACTAAAAAAAATGGTTCAAATGGCTCTGAGCACTATGGGACTTAACGTCTGAGGTCATCTGTCCCCTGGAACTTAGAACTACTTAAACGTAACTAACCTAAGGACGTCACACACATACCAGTGCCCGAGGCAGGATTCGAACCTGCGACCGTAGCGGTCGGGCGGTTCCAGACTGTAGCGCCTAGAACCGCTCGGCCACTCCGGCCGACCACAGGCAGATTCCTGCTCACGCTGCCATCAGATCGTTTGTGTATATGGAGAACAAAAGCGGTCCTATCACACATCTCTGGGGTACTCCTAACTATACGTTTGTCTCCGATAACCAACGAAGTTTTAATGCTGAACTGAAAGAAATACGACTACACAGAAATTTGTACCACGACTTAATGGGAAGTGGAACGATCACTTTTGGAAACATGCTATATAGCTGACAACTATTGACCACGGAAAAGTCTAGAACACACTTTCCCTAGCAGTGGAAGTGAAGTGATCATCATCTTAATCATCAAGTTGATGTTGAGGAGTCATCCTTCTCCATTGCCAGATTAAGCATGGGAAGAGTGTTAACGAGCCAAAATTGTAGATGTTTATTTGTATAATTCCAAGAAACCTTTGTTGACGATATGTGTCTTGTTGGAATATATTTGAAAGTTCAACTAAAAACTGGAATTATATTTTTCTATGTAAACTGGCCGACAGTTCAGTCAGATTGCAAGGTAATCAGTAAGCATTGTGTCACTGTTTAGGTAGTCACATGTAAATTCCGTTAACTGTAGCTTTAACAGTTGTTAGTCTTCAACCGCAGCTGAGCGGACGGCGTATCTCTCTGCTAAGTAGAGTATCCTGATTGGATTCCACTTAATACCAAAACCTTTTCCCTTATGGGAGGACTGAATGGGATGAAGATATCGTCATGAGGAGCCTGTCTTCAAACGTACACACAAACTTTTATTCTGCGACAAATCAGTAGGCTGACGCCACTCGATACACAGTTTTTCAGTTACTGTAACAGCCTTGGAACTGAAACTTCACTGCAGATTAAAATCCACGTTTACTGTTTCCAACTGTAATGCTCACTGATGCTTGCGCATCATGCCTACGTCGCCGTACCAGCACCAGCGCCTAACGGCATGTCATGACACTGACACTACCAACAACGTAGCGCACCGTTTGAACGTAATTGCTGTGAAGTTGGGTACCCATACAGTAAACAGTTCTCCTTCTACACTGGTTCAGGCAGTCGAAGTTTAATTATAACCACGCTGTACAGTGTAAACAAGATAGGGACTTTTGCACAGCACGATTCGAAGAGCGTTGCAGCAGCCCGACAGGCGGATTCAGTTTCCGGTTTGATGCCAGCGACCAGCCCGATTGAACGGACCGTTACCACCTCTTACCAAACACCGGAAGAGTTGTCGATAGCGGACATAGCAGAGTATCGAATTGCCTGTCAGACTAGCGGGAACTATTCACCTCAATATCTCACATGTGGAATTAGTCACTGTTAACTAACACACTTCATTTATTCTGTGTAACACAATGAGATTGCCGGCCGGTGTGGCCGTGCGGTTCTAGGCGCTTCAGTCTGGAACCGCGTGACTGCTACGGTCGCAGGTTCGAATCCTGCCTCGAGCATGGATGTGTGTGATGTCCTTAGGCTGGTTAGGTTTAAATAGTTCTAAGTTCTAGGGTACTGATGACCACAGATGTTAAGTCCCATAGTGCTCAGAGCCATTTGAACCATTTTTTAACACAATGAGATTACGTCACCACTTTGATGTAAGGTCATCTGCACTGCATAATTTTAAGTCGACCATTCAACTTGTAGCCCTAAAGAGCGTTATGCGGTGTTTCCTCACCCAGTCTTGGACATGTGGGTTATTGTTTTGTCCCTAACTGAGTCAACATGCATAGCTCATTAAACTTTAATCATGTCGCTAAATGTCATGACTGGATTTAGTCACATGCTAGGTGTACGTCACAATCACATCACTCTGTGCAGCAGTATGGCCACAAAAGCCGAAACATCGAGAAGTTTCGAAGACGAGATGGGTGATACCATTCTGTCAAAGTCTTTCGGAGTACAGGAACAGTATAAACGTTATTCAGATTTCTACTTCGCTATGGTTCGAAATATCGCAATAAAAGGAATGTTTTATTCGTCCGTCTTGAACAATACATACAAGATCTAGACATAGCCTAATTAACTAAACTAACTGGCCTCTGGACTATGCTGTACGTACATCGGCGCTGCTGTCGTTGGACAGAGTGGTCAACATGACATAACGGAGAGCTGTGTGGGCTTGTGCTTACGCACAACTTGACGGTGAAGTTCAGTACACACTCCCACTTCTGCCTACGCCTCTCAGAGACAACATACTCAGCAAAGAGAGGCTGCAGCAACATACACCCACGCTCTGCTACCGCCCAACGCTCAGCATTTGTTTCCAGGAGCCGTTCAGTACGTATTACGACGCTATGGTGTACCTCTAGCGTACCAATTTTCTTTATTTCTAGTCTGTTAGAGTTTGTTTGTTCCGAATATTTCGAAGTTTAAACACTGAGTGAGTGTGTCAGGTAATTCTATCGTCAGAAGCTGAGACACCAGTCTGACGGCAGTGGCGGCTCGCGGATAGTTCGCGCACAGGTGAAGTCGGTGGCCAGGTGCGACTGATTAATGAGGCTCCAATCCATAACCAGCAGCGTGAGGGGCTCCGTGTGATAAATGTTCGTGCTAACGAAATGTGCATGAACTGTCAGGGGGCTACTACATAAACGAAACTGTGCAAGGCTGTGATGAATTACACAACACTGGGACGGAATGATAGCTCTGAACTGTTAGAAATGTTGGTTCATCTGTACAAGGGGTTAAGTTTTTTGAATAAATAAGAATGCAGCACGTTATTTAGCATTTTTTTAAATAACGCTGATTTTGTGAGACGTCTCAGTAGTGACATACTTGTACCCTTTGTTCGCAAACTTGAGGAATAGACAAATAATTTAAATAAAATGTTCGAGCTGAAAGGTCAATTAGAGTTTGTAAAAAGACCCAACAGGCAACAAAGGCTACATCCAGAAACATGGACACGTAGAACATCTAATTATTTCTTCACAGCTACAAAAATATGATCTGATGGAGCCGGCCAGTGTGGCCGAGCGGTTCTAGGCTCTTCAGTCCGGAACCGCCTTGCTGCTACGGTCGCAGGTGGATGTGTGTGATGTCCTTAGGCTGGTTAGGTTTAAGTAGTTCTAAGTCTAGGGGACTGATGACCTCAGATGTTAAGTCCCATAGTGCTTAGAGCCATTTAGTAGTGATCTGACGGAAGGTATAACTTGCATGGATGAAGAATGTAAGGAGATGAGTACCGTTAATTCTGAATGGCTTTACTAAAGGTGTTTCTTATCTGACAGTATTTTAGATATTCACTGCTCTTAACAGTGAGGGGATAACTTAAAATAAGGTCATTTTTATGAAAGAATATACTGTCAGGGACCGCTTGTAGTTAAAATGTAGGGAATTTTTGTAGAAAGAGAATGAAGCTGCCAAGACAGATCAGCTGTAAACGTTACTGATAATCGGAATTTGATAATAAAATAGCGCAGATCAATTATGAAGCCACCACCGCGACAAAAATAAAACTACGCCCTCACAGAGCCAGTGACAGTAACTAATTCGCGCTGTCCGTGTTGCTGTCTACCGAATTTTTCGAGCTGAGATCTCGGTGTTGAATAGCCTTACCCATCACGCGACTGCTTCTATCACCAACACAGAAGTTCTGTGACAGTAAGAGAACTTTTTTCTTGTTTTTTTTTTAAGTTCAATGACAACCATCGTTGACAAAAGTGTGGGTGCAATAAGGTGAGAAAAAAATTATAAAAGGACAGTGTAGTATCTATTCTTGTCACAAGCAGTGAATTCTCATCAACATTTATGAATTTCGCTAGGGAAAAAAATGGATTGTGGCTGTGCCGACACAACAAAGAGCTCTGCAGGAAAATTTGAAAAATACCTTTCGAGACCTCATCTGTAATCGGACCCAGTTCCTACCTTGCAAGTCAGATTATGATGACCAGACGCCACGCCGAATTAAAATGACTTCAACCAATTCTGCGCAGGAAAAGTGATCTCTTACTTGTCACGTAGAAAATAGTAACAGAATATCTTCATCAATGTATTCCATCATTTACACAGTAACAGCGTAGCTACCAACTCATGAGGAGATTGTTATTTAAAAGCTTACACAATCAACAGTGTTACGAAGTATCAAATGTTCAAATGTGTATGAATTCCTAAGGG
Source organism: Schistocerca serialis cubense (assembly GCF_023864345.2). Classification (NCBI taxonomy): domain Eukaryota; kingdom Metazoa; phylum Arthropoda; class Insecta; order Orthoptera; family Acrididae; genus Schistocerca; species Schistocerca serialis. The sequence goes on from NC_064639.1 coordinate 806,738,173, forward strand.
ATGAAACTGCTTACGTCATCGGTCCCTAGACTTACACAATATTTAAACTAACTTATGGTAAGAACAACACATACTCCCATGCCCTAGGGAGGACTCGAACCTCCGGTGGGAGGGGCCGCACAGTCCGTGACATGACGCCTTAAACTGCGCGACCACACCGCGCGGCTACGAAGTCCCGCCCCCCCCCCCCCTCCCCACACCACCTCCATTTACTCTACAATGACTTGTACAGTTCATATTTAGATATTTACCCGAAAGCGGATCTACTCACAGCCGATTAGAATGTTGCATAATATCTAATTTTTTGATTCCGTGCGTGCCGGCCGGAGTGGCCGTGCGGTTCTAGGAGCTACATTCTGGAACCGAGCGACCACTACGGTCCCAGGTTCGAATCCTGCCTCGTGCATGGATGTGTGTGATGTCCTTAGGTTAGTTAGGTTTAATTAGTTCTAAGTTCTAGGCGACTGATGACCTCAGAAGTTAAGTCGCACAGCGCTCAGAGCCATTTGAACCTTTTTTTTTTAATCATGTTGATGGTGTTAATGATTGATCGCTTTCCTGTAATCGTTTTCTAAGGACGAAAGAAGTATTCTCACCTTCAAGGAACTGCAAGATCCTCCTCTGAAAACAGGAGAATTACAAGTATGGTAGAGGTACAATGATAAATGTTAATAACAGTTGACTTTCAAAAATTTGCCACCCGTCCCCTGTAGTCAATAGCCTTCCGGCTACGGTGTGCGACACAGTGTGTATGGAGGCAGTAACCCGTGGTTATGGGCAGCCTGTTCCATTAGCAGCCAAGTCATCTTGGGTCCTGTATTTGATCCCAACCACTTCTTAAATTTTTGAATAAAAACCATTAGCACTAGCGACCAAAGAGTACCGGTATAAGGAATCGACATTGTTCTGCCGATGGTCTTATTGAAGAGGACGACGGGGTCGGAAAAAGCTTCAGTGCAACCTCTTGCCCTTGCGGTGGGGAGACTGTCCTTTAAAAGCGGAGGAATCAGGAATGATCAACGATGTGAGGACGCGGAAGCCAATGGTAGGCATTGCATTAAAGAAACACATTTTTTATGCACAGAAAATGTGACGTAGAACTGAAAAAGGAGTATGATGATCACTCCATTGGTAGAGGAAAACATAGAAGAAAGTACAACGCAATGGGAAAACAATAGGCGCATTAACGAAAACAGCACCCACGTAAGTATGGAAAGTTGTGGTAACTTTGCAAGTGTTAAAAAATGATTCCTGACCACTCTTACCCAATCAAATGCCGTTTCACGGGAGCAAAAATCTGAAGAAATATGGAAATCACCCACAGCAAATACATCTCATGTTGAGACAGATGTTTGTGAAACACTCAAACAGCGTATCGAGCAAGTTAGTCAGAAGAAACATAACCAGTAGTAGAAGCGATTAAAATTACTACAAATAGACTTCACAAAATAGAAATCATAACAGCGTACCTTGGTAGATCCAAAAGAGAGTTGACGGCAGGACTTAGAAAGGAGGGAGAGGAGAAAGAAACAGGTCCGAACTCAGTGTAATTAAAGAGGAGGAACCAAACTGTAAACAAAAACGGAAATAGCGAAGTGGCCTGTAAATCAAGCAAAAAAAGCAGTAACGGGAAAGTACAGTATCAGTAGCAGTACTGAGTGAAATGAAGGATAAGTCACCAGATCATATGAAAACTGACACAAAATTAATTTTTGTAGAAGACATAGAGCTAAAAGAAAGTAATTGAGACGAAATGTAAACTCGTCACCGTGAATGCTAACAACGTAGAGTCTGCCCACAAAATTTCGGCTTTCAAACAATGTCTACAAGCGGCGGACAGGAGGTAAAAATAGCATCCATTAGCAAAATACCGCGTTATGAAATTTACAGGGTTAAGGCAGTGTTGGGCAAGCGAGAAACGGAATGCGTCTCACGATCCATAGAACCCTCAGGCAGAGAAACTGCTCTAAGTTTTAATGGACTCAACTTCCAGTTATCACTTAAGCACGTTAGTTTGTATTAACGCTTAACATTAGGTGTTTACATCATTCCAGAGCAGAAAAGAACCCAGCATACTGTACGTTCAGAAGTACGTACTGATGCATTATAACAGTGGTACGTTACCGGACGTGGATTCCTATTCAAAATATTATGCATTGACTTCCCCCTACAAGTGTCAGAAGTTTATAAAAGGAATTTCCGAACATCCTCTATGCGATAACACATGATTTTGTCTCGGTTAAATGCTGCATGTTAATACTGGAAATAATATGATAATACAATCCTTTACTAAAACATTTAAAGTATCGCTTCGCTGATCTATTGATATTATGGAGGTTGTTCGTTAGTCTGTCAGGGAAGAGGACATACACAACTGACACAACGCTCTAGTTACACTGTGAACTTCAGCGGTCAGCTGACAAACTTTTAGCAGCATGCTAAAATGTATGTGATGTCGCAGTTATGTAACTTGCAGTACTAAATCTATGGAGCAGAACGCGTTGATGAATTAACTTCTAAGACTGTGTGCAACTTTTTATTTATGCAACTTTTTTCTGTTCTAATCTTCTTGTGTGCACCTTCGTGTCAGTGCGCTCGCTTCAGTTTCGAACATCTCAATAGTGTCTCGTGGAGTGGAGGCATATGTAACTACTGCTGGGGATCCGTCCGTCGGATGGGTGCGTTAAGTTTGGTGGCCACCTAGGTGCTATTTGAAAGGAGCAGGCAATGTCCCGGCATCCGATTTCACCCCTCCCTCTTATCATCTTCCTCACGAACAATCAAAAAACCCACACTTTACTGAAGACGCAATGATCGCATTTCCCTATACGAAACAGGCACAGACGGGTGATACTAAAGCCATGCGGGAAGATTAACGCTAGGTAGAGAGGCACAGGAGAAAAGGAAGTTCCAATCCACGTCCACAAAGTTTGTTACTTTGCTTTAAATACTGTTTACTTTCTCAGACCACGAAGTCTCGATAGAATATTCATTTATTCCGTGACGTCGTTACTAAGTCTGCTTATACAGCCCCCTCGGTGAGTGGCTAGACTGCAAGATTTGTTGGGCCTCACCCCTTTCCTTACTCCCTCATGGATTTGCGGTCGCAGGGCAATTAACGCAGTGATTATCAGGAGGCTTTGTTCGGAATACTCTCAGGCCACATTTTCCGAACTGACGCAGATCAATTCCGGGGCTGTCTCTGTTTTGCTTAACAATTCCGCGAACCGATATCATACCACTTGTGATCGCAATATTCGGATTGAAATAATCAGTTTAGAGCATTTTGAGTAAAGTAGGCAATTTTCCAACTTAGATGATTGCTAGTCACATTTCTCACTTGTTCTCGAATGTAAAATCATCAGATAATTTTAAACTTTTATTCTTTAATACAAAAGACAATCTTGGATACGTTTGAGGTATCTGGCCATTAGCATGTTGCGACTTGGGTGACCGGAAAGAAGTAGTCTCCTGTGACTTACAAAGCAAAAATGGTGAAGTGGTGTCACACTTTCCCCAGGAGTATAGGTGACCATGTCCTTACATTAATAACCTCTCGTACCTAGAAAGAGGACTTATTCCAAACCATAAATATTAAGTTTTTAGATTTTTCTGGTTTCACAAACGTTAGAATAATACTGAGAAGCTACACACACACACACACACACACACACACACACACATATATATATATATATATATATATATATATATATATATATATATATACAGACACATACACACACACACACACACACACACACACACACACACAGTATATATAAATGACCTAGTAGATAGTGTCGGAAGTTCCATGCGGCTTTTCGCGGATGATGCTGTAGTATACAGAGAAGTTGCAGCATTAGAAAATTGTAGCGAAATGCAGGAAGATCTGCAGCGGATAGGCACTTGGTGCAGGGAGTGGCAACTGTCCCTTAACATAGACAAATGTAATGTATTCCGAATACATAGAAAGAAGGATCCTTTATTGTATGATTATATGATAGCGGAACAAACACTGGTAGCAGTTACTTCTGTAAAATATCTGGGAGTATGCGTGCGGAACGATTTGAAGTGGAATGATCATATAAAATTAATTGTTGGTAAGGCGGGTACCAGGTTGAGATTCATTGGGAGAGTCCTTAGAAAATGTAGTCCATCAACAAAGGAGGTGGCTTACAAAACACTCGTTCGACCTATACTTTATTGCTCATCAGCGTGGGATCCGTACCAGATCGGTTTGACGGAGGAGATAGAGAAGATCCAAAGAAGAGCGGCGCGTTTCGTCACAGGGTATTTGGTAACCGTGATAGCGATACGGAGATGTTTAATAAACTCAAGTGGCAGACTCTGCAAGAGAGGCGCTCTGCATAGCGGTGTAGATTGCTCGCCAGGTTTCGAGAGGGTGCGTTTCTGGATGAGATATCGAATATATTGCTTCCCCCTACTTATACCTCCCGAGGAGATCACGAATGTAAAATTAGAGAGATTAGAGCGCGCACGGAGGCTTTCAGACAGTCGTTCTTCCCGCGAACCATACGCGACTGGAACAGGAAAGGGAGGTAATGACAGTGGCACGTAAAGTGCCCTCCGCCACACACCGTTGGGTGGCTTGCGGAGTATAAATGTAGATGTAGATATAGACACACACACACACACACACACACACACACACACACACACATAGCAGTTTTTAACTCTCACAATGTAAGTCGAAGTCGAAGAGAGTTACATATAACGATATAACAAATGAGGTAGAACCGAATCATCAAGAATTTACTAATAAGATCCTTATTCTGCCATCACAATCAAAACACTGTCGCTATCTTCACTGCTGCCGCCCTTTCTGGTAAATAAACCACAATATTTGGTATGTTTTTCTCTTCCTTTTTAGATCCTGTGATGTCATTCTACGTTGTGTTGTTCGATTTCACTCTTGTTGTTTCTCAATTTCGAACAAATAAATGGTATGTAGATGCCATTTACAGTTTACTATATTAGATGTTATTAACTGTTACAGGTTGTGTAGAATAAATATTATTGACATACATTTTGTGACCTCGAGTACCCGAAACACGAGGCAGGACGATCGCACGTCGGGAAAACTGAAACACAAGGCAGAACGATGAAACATATCATACATAAGTTTTCGCGTCAAGCAACCAGCTCTGAACTACTCGTGTAATCAGCGCCTAGCATGACAAACATAAATAATCCTGCAATCACTAAATTACCAACTATAAACGTGATCATTATTCCTATTGCTGTCTAACTTGCGCCCTTCTAGTTCAAATGTGTGTGAAATCTTATGGGACTTAACTGCTAAGGTCATCAGTCCCTAACCTAAATTATCCTACGGACAAACACACACACACACACACACACACCCATGCCCAAGGGAGGACTCGAACCTCCGCTGGGACCTGCCGCACAGTCTATAACTGCAGGGCCTTAGACCGCTCGGCTTATCCCGCCCTTCTAGTCGGATAATCCAGTATTGATGTTTTCCAACTCGGCAGTCAGTTTCTCTTGATCTGTATCACCTCTAACGAAACTAAATAATTGTATATTTACTTGCACGACGATAGAGAACGGTTAGAATTTACTATGAATAAATTCGCTGAATGCGAATAGCTTGGCTTCAGATAGATGTACTACCTATTAGTGACACATCAAAAACTCTTGCCGGACCGGGACTCGATCCTAGATTTCCCATTTATCGTGGGCTAACGCTGCATTAGGCTATCCGTTCACGACTCCCGGACTGACTAAAGCTTCCATGTATTACACTGTCTACATCCTTATACCAAAGTCTCGCTGGTGCAGGAATCAGAGTATAGCTGCAAGCATTTATGATGACTATGAGACTATGGTATGGGGATGTAGAATTGGGGCCATATGGAAGTTTGTGTCGGTCCATGAGGCGTGCACGCATAACCCAATGATTCGCAGTTTGTCTTTGGCAGTGCAGGGGTGCACACGTGCTGTTTGTGTGCTCGCCACGGAATGAGCGCTCGTCTCGTTTACTCAATAATCGGCCATTTCGTGCGCGCTAGCTTAAACATATAGATCAGCATGGCAAACCAATACAGAAAATCGATATTCAAATTTCTGTGCCAAAACGAATTTGAACGACTAAAAGCACTCTAAGGAGAACGATTTTTGGAGAAGAGGTCGAAATCCTGGCAGCCAACATCATCGGCGTATATTTATCCACTGCGAGCAGTACAGTCTACATAAAGATCATGACACAACATGTGAACGGATCCTTTGGGAGACGAAACAAAGCCTCTGCTTCTGTCACACTGATGGCAATGTGAGTCCTGCGGACGTTCATTGTGCTTGTTTGAGACTTTGCACGGTCAGAATATTCGGACTTTCATTTAAGCTCCCAGCGGAAGACGTCGAGTCGGCACTTCGGTCCTGCACGATGGTGCATAGTCATGTTGCAGGAAAGTGGACGCAATCCATCCCGTCCTGAACGGATACTGACAGGCCTGAATTGAACTTAAAGGATATTTTGCCTCATATCTCTAAATCGGTGACTGCCATACCGGATGTAGAAAGGCAGACACCTCCGATCTGAATGCATCCAATGTCGCCTCATGCAACTACCGCCAGCAGATATTGCGCTGCTGCCTCACGACTGCTGCTGCTTGAGCAAGGCATGCGACACTCCCTGATGAGCCATCACAGTATCCTCAGATGCAGCGTAACGATGAAATACGCATTCTATGTATCGCAGACTCCACTTCGACATCACCGCCCACGTCAAGAGATGACGAGGTTCATGAGGATAGAATGGCGATGGACTTTCTGATCGTGTCAACTGTGGCCTTTGTTCTACAGTGTAATGAGTCAGTGCCTTCATCTGACACAGAACGACACACCCAAAAGCAACGATCCCCAAAGCGCTGTAAGCGGAAGTGCAGGGTAACTTCACAACAGGTTGAGAACCAGCCACATGAGGACGAGGATACCGCCTACCACAAATATACCCTCATACATCTACTTTTGAATCATACTCCGCAAACCAACAAATGGTGTGTGGCGGAGGGTACAACTATCTGATCCCTCCAACCCCGTTCCACTCGCGAATAGTGCGTGGGAAGAATAATTGTCGATAAGTCTCCTTATTGGCTCTACTTTCTCGAATTTTCTCCTCACGGTCAATACGCGAGATGTGTGTGGGGAGACGTAATATGTTGTCTGACTTCTCCTGAAAAGTGCGGTCCCGAAATTTCAATAGTTAATCTCTCCGTGATGCAAAACGCCTCCCTTGTAACGTTTGCCAGTGGAGTTTGTTTAGCATATCCGTAACGCTCTCTCGCCAGCTAAACGATCCCGTGACGAAACGCGCCGCGCTTCGTTGGATCTTCTCTGTCACCCCAGTCGAGGTGTTGGGAGTAGCCAGAGGAAATGATGCAACTTGACGATCAATAGACATTTCCGACTTAATGAATAACTTGGCACCTGCGGTTCAATGGCAGGCTTCTCGCCACAATTAACCTGATAGGGATCCCAGACAGATGAACAATATTCAAGAATCTGGCTAACAAGAGCATTATAAGCCACTTATTTTGAGCCTGGTGTCTCCTTTTCCCACTATCTGTTTTATATGGTCACTCAACTTACGGTCGGTCTGGATAGTTACGCCTAGATGTTTTACGGCAGACGCTGTCTCAAAAAAATAGCTCTTAGCACTATGGGACTTAATTTCTTTGGTCATCAGTCCCCTAGGGCTTAGAACTACTTAAACCTAATTATTCTAAGGACATCGCACACATCCATGCCCGAGGCAGGATTCGAACCTGTGACCGTAGCGGTCTCGCGGCTCCAGACTGTAGCGCCTACAACCGCTTGGCCACTCCGGCCGGCCAGACGATGTCTCCAGCTGTTTCTCATCAATAGTGTAGCTGTGCACTAGTGGATTCCTTTCCCCATGTACGCACAATATGTTGCATTTATTTATGTTCAGGGTGAACTGTCAGACTCTGCACCATTCGTCAATTCGCTACAGGTCGTTCTGCAAATTCTTACTGTCTTCTGGCGTTACTACTTTGGTATAAACAACTGCATCATCTGCAAACAGCCTTAAAGAGCATCCGACGCTTTCTACTAGTTTATTTATGTAACCTATATTATAAACAGCAGCGGTCCTATCACACTTCCCTCTGGTACTCCGGATATAGAGGCAGGGCCTACACTATTGTCGCTGGCACTTTAGGGATAGCTCCAGCCGAGGTGTTGGGAGTAGCCAGAGGAAATGATGCAACTTGACGATCAATAGACATTTCCGACTTAATGAGTAACTGGGTACCTGCAGTTCCATGACAGCCTTATCGCCACAATTAACCTCAATACGACTAGAACAGAGGAGAAGGTACATCTGCTGTGAGAGATGTTTCGTGCATCGGATACTGACTGCTTTATTGCAAGAAGTGAACTTAGCATTCCACGCTGACATCTTTGATTATGCGACATATATAGCTAACTGATCAGACTGTCAGCGGTACAGCGATACTAATGCGTCACGGTATTGAAATCGAAGATGTGGTATACCTCTCCTCAGCCAAGTTTGCGCTCTTATCAGAAACGTACAAACGTCGTGAGAAATCGCAGTATTACTCGGAGAAAATTGCCCCCATATTTCTTGGGCGTTACGGTCAATATACATTTTACAGCTTACAGTTTAACTGTGTGCTCCACCCCAACGACATATATCTCTTTTCTCATCGATAACTGGGAGAAAGTACAAGATGACCACCCCGGACACATATATCTTACCAGTCACTCAGCCAGTCATATTGACCATATATATCTTTCACACGATCTTGCACCATGAGTGTTGGATGCCAAATGCCTCCATAGTATCTTATTATGTATGCTAATCCTCCAGCAACAAAGGGCATAGCACACCCATGGTATCAGGAAGATGGATGCATTACATCACCAATAACCGGAATGCCGTCAGATTATCACCGCCACGTAAGTGGTCTGTGATCGATATCTTCCACGCTACCCCTGGCCATTGGCATGGTGGATGGAATGTGCAAAACAGGCATTCAGACGGATGCTGATACAATCTGTTGAGGAATCGCTGAATGGTAACATCATACTTTGGACTTTTAATACCCGATGCTTCGTGATCTCACATACCAACCAACGTCACCAAACCGACAGATGTCATGTCGCCAAGTTAAATTCAAAATATTGTTTCTTCCAGGGCAAAAATTGGATGGGGATGTTATATGGTCACGACATCGAGATCGGGAGAGCGGCGAAATCCCATCTCTGAGCCATATCGTACTCGACAGCCGCCGACGCCGACAACAGCTAATCGCGGACCTCACTCTGCCGGATGGTCGATCCTTAGCGACCCAGGCGGCCATTGTGGAAGCCGTTGCAGATCATTATCGACGATTTTACCATGAGGAGAATGTAGAGGAGGAGAACTAAAACACATTTTCAACACGTGTCCCACACCCTGGACGCCACAGCAACATCGTCCCCCCCCCCTCCCCTCCCCACACCATAGTAGGATGTGATGAAATATTTGGACATTAAATGAACGATAGACGATTATTGCAGGTGATAAGCACAGAAGCTCGCCAGAACCTACTTTGCCTTACGGACCTTCTACAGCGTGTGGAGCACTTTATTTATCCTTCACATGGCGACCGAGTTGATACACATGGCTCAGGTTCTCCAGCTACCGAAAACGATGGCATGCAGACTGAGGGCAGAGTTTGGATATCACCTTACTACTTAATTCTTCCCTCTGCGTGAAGTCGGACTGGGACTTGTAAACGATAGCTGCAGCTTTTCATTTGTGCATAATGGTGAAACTGAGGACCCATCAGCGAAATTGACTTATGGGACATCTGTTGGAGAAACTGATGCCAGCACTCATCCCGCCACCGGTTATGTTTCCAAACATTGTTCCCTCTCTCGCCTACATCTCGGCATTCATACTCATAGTTACGTGCATCCCAATTTCCCCAGCACTCGAGCTCCGAAGGCGAGAGTGATTTATCATTTTTTGCTGATACTCATTGCTTGTAACTCGATTGAGAGGAAATCACAGTCACACTATTGTCTGCAGTGTGAAGAGCCATACAATAGCTCTTCCCCCTTACAGGATTACGAGCAATGTCGTACCATGCTGCCAACCACAAGTAGGTGACGAGACACAGGTTGTGTGCTACCGGGCTTACGGATTCTCCCCTCTGTGCTCAGTGCCGTGTCCCAGACGCTGATGAACACCGTTTAACATGTGGATCAGTGTTCGACGTATGGATGCTGCTACTGAAGATCCTCACTACATATCTTCAGGCCCCACCTCTATGCCCGAAGGGTACTTATTTCCTGACGGCGAAAACTCGCACTCTCACATGCTTTAAAGGCACGTCCATTTTCTAATGACTCCGAGATGATAAGATGGCTCTTGACTATTAGCAATATTTCCAAGACGATCATAGTACACTTGAGAGCACTCCTAGATATTAACAACTTTTTGCAAAATGGTTCGAATGGCTCTGAGCACTATGGGACTTAACTTCTGACGTCATCAGTCCCCTAGAACTTAGAACTACTTAAACATAACTAACCTAAGGTTGGTTGGTTGTTTTTGGGGAAGGAGACCAGACAGCGAGGTCATCGGTCTCATCGGATTAGGGAAGGACGGGGAAGGAAGTCGGCCGTGCCCTTTGAAAGGAACCATCCCGGCATTTGCCTGGAGCGATTTAGGGAAATCACGGAAAACCTAAATCAGGATGGCCGGACGCCCAACCTAAGGACATCACACACATCCATGGCCAAGGCAGGATTCGAGCCTGGGACCGTAGCGGTCGCGCGGTTTCAGACTGTAGCGCCTAAAACCACTCGGCCACTCTGGCCGGCCAACTTTTTGCAAGTTATCTGCACAGTGTCTTCGTAATCCCCGCTCACAATTGGCGAATACCATGCAGTGGACGACCCTACCAGAGTGGACCTAAACACAAGGTGACATGTTTATCGACTTGATACCAATGACCACTGTCCGCAGGTGGGAAGTGTGTGTGGGATGGAGTGCAGGATTTTGTTAACATGATTATTCTTGTTTCCTTCCTCCTTGTGGTCACTGTCTAAGCACTGTAACCGAAGAAAATTTTCATTTTCTTACTCTTTCCTGGATGTTTTCTGTTGACCCATTTGTTGGAAGACAGATGCACGAAGTATGTGTGCTTAAATTTTATTTCATGTTGATATAATTTTATGTTATTTAAATTGTTAACAGTGTCTTCTCTACAATATAAAAAATTTGCATTAAAATTATATCCAAAATTTTGGAGTTCAAGTGGAAAATAATTTCAGAGGGAGTGGTTCTGGGACGAAAAGCGGGAGATTACGTGACCGGGGCTTGGCTTTCAACCCCAGCCTGCTCTCCTTCCTGAAAGAAACATTTAAAAGAAATGCTTAAGGTGATCACGCACGATAAGCAGTAAATACAGGTTTGAGTCCCACTCCGGCTCAGATTTTCGTGTGTCACCAGTAGGTAGCATAACACATGTGTACCTAACGCAGCTGAAGCCAAGTTATCCGCATTCATCGAATTTATTTCGAAGTAAATAATTATAGGTAATTGACGGTTACACTTATATGGAAATTTCATGCGGTTACTGTCAATAGAACTAAAATCACTTGAAGCTTTTAAACCTAACATCTGATAAAACCATGCATTAAGCGTAGCACCGAACGTACACACGCAGTCACTGAATATTTATACATGCTATGTAATTTAGAATGTGTGACAGCATGTGATTTGCATTCTAATACCTAACATTCCCAACAGAATGCAAACCTGTTTTATTAACACCGTACGTTTTCGTAATGCCTTCCTTTAGTCAAACTGTCTGCCACGCTCTTTAATGAACACAAAATTTATTCTTGTATTCATCCCAGAGAAAGCGCAGACGGCTCACCATAAGTTTAGTCCTTGGATAGTTGCTTTCTGTAGATTCCAGCTGTATTGCGCTTTGATTGTCAATGTATTACCAGGGCGCTGTTTTCTTGTTGACAGAGTTCAGTATAGCATAGCCTCCGGAAAAAAAGAGTATAAATTAAATTGTCGATACTCAACAATGGAAGGGCTATATGCGCTTTCAGAATAGTAATTTGTAGTATCTTTGTCATTTGGTACAAAAGGGACAAACTCTTTTGTTTCATTGTCTTCTTGGTTCTGATGTTCTAGCTGACGGACGCTTATTGTTACACGCATGTTTAGCTATATGGGCTTCAGCGTTGCAAGAGTATCGTTTCCAAATTGTATACATTAACGGGAAGGATAACATCATTGCTGATGCCTTGTCCAGGTTGCCACAGGGCATGTCTGAAAATGTAGAACTTATCGAACAGGCATCAGAGTACAAAGTACAGTTAGTTAAAGATCAAACATACACACGTAATTTACTTGACGTGTGTAAACGTATGTCAGAATTGCAAACTGGTGAATGTAAGTGGAAAAACATTGTGCAAATGGTCACTGAGAATCCGAATTCGGAATTGAGCCAAGCAATTTAAGGTAAAAGATGACGTTTTGTACCATAAACCTAAGAAAGAGGAAGAACGGTGGTGCGCGTGTATTCCGTAAAGTTGTTTACGAGACTTTACCTGGTATACCCACAAAACTTTGGGACCGTTGTGGCATAAGCAAGACTATTGCTAAAATCGAACGGTTTTGCTATTACCCAAATTTAGGCAGGTAAGTTCACCGAATTTCGAGAATAAGTCTCATATGTCAGAAAACAAAACCGAGCAACCGTTCAACAAGAAACGAATTACATGCAACCGTACTGACGCACCCATTACAGCTAGTTTATTTGGATTTAACTGGACCACTCCCCACAGCACGAGAAGGATGCAAATATACATTGGCAGTTTACGATGTGTTTCCTAAGTATCTAAAGATGTATCAGCTCAAATGTTCTACAACTACAGCCATTGTTAACAGGACAGAAAACATTATATACCCATAATAGGTGAACCGGAAGCTGTCATTTCACATAATGCTGCATATTTTACTGGTTATAAGTGGAAAAATTTTCTTGGAAACCATAGTATCAAACAGATGCTGATAGCTATGTTCCATCTGGAAACCAGTCCGGAGGAACGCATATTCAAAGAGTTTAACAGATTCATGCGGACATACGCGCCGAAAAAACATACAAAATGGATTGAATATGTAAGCCTATTTCAGAAAATATTTAACCATTTACCACATTCTGCCACCCAATACACGCCAGCAGGACTGATGTCTGAGGATGAAAGTGACGAGTGGGTAACTTCATTGCCAAAGTTAAACTGTCGACAGCCGACTAAAGAGAAGAGAAGATAGCCAAGGCTTTGATATCTCTTCAAAAATGTGCTGAAATTAGGAAACGGAAGTGTGACAAACAGTTAAGAAAAAGTACGAGAGTTTGAAGAAGGAGAGATTGTACTGCTAAGGAACCACCCGAAGGCTTCTCTCATAAATAAAAGAAATAAGAAGTGGCAATTATTGTATAATGGACCGTATATCATTGAAAGGATACCGTATGGATGTACTTATCTTCTAACTGATCCTGAGAATAAGATACCAGTGGGTTTATACCAAGACTTGAAAAATTTTCATAAATAATGTGTATGTATGTAATAGATGTAAGTTCAGGATTAATAAATATTTCTTTTCATTAATGAATTTTCACTTTATTTGTAGTCAAGATGAAAGATTTTTTCCTAATATGTAGTTAAAGCTTTATGCACTCAATGTCATAATAGAATTTGTTACAAATATGTAATGACAAATGCAATGATATATCTAAAATTTTGAAGGGACTAAAGAATTTATTAATTGATCATGAGCGTAGTACACCTAGCGGTACAAAGGATGAATCAACAAAAAAAAAAAGAAAAAAAGATCAATAGGTAGAAAGCAGGTAGTTTTATCTACCGAACTTGTAAATATAAAATGACACTAAGATACGTTCACGTTTTGAGCGGACCGGACGGTCCAGTACAGTGATTTAAAAAATATCACCGAAGCAGAGACATATTCAGGAGTCCTGTATTGAATATATACATCTCCTTATCTGTAACAAATTGGGTTATTGTATAAACCAGGCCAGTGTCGAAAAATCCAAAAAATGGCCTTATTGGGCAAGCATATGTAACAGGAAGGTACTCATGCTGCCAATACATAATGTGCATTGTAATGAGCTATAATGTGCATTCGAATACAGTGTGTGTGTATTTCGTCATGTAAATAACCTGTTAAAGTTTTCAGGAATAATTTAAAGTGCAACAAGAGACTGTGAAGAACAGTGACTGTGTGTGCATAGACCCGAATGAACGTTGTGTCAATAAACTGGATTCAGTGTGACCAAAAGTAACGTCATTCACGGGAACTGTAGTGTAATGAACAGTGTTCACGAAAAAATATAAACGGTACAACGCCAGAGACGGCTTTATTATAGTGTATACAGGTTAAATGTAGTAAATAGTTTGCAGACCGAAGCTAACTAATAAGTGTGTTTCAGACAAGGACGTTATTTCACGCAGTCGAAGCACAGCTGATCCAAGCGGACGTCAGAAAATCAATATCTCACCGATGATCGAAGCGGAGTAAGTCAACAATGGGAATCCGCCCGCGCAAGCGAACAGAACAGCTGATCTACGCGAGCTTGTCAGGAAGTACCTGTTGGTGACATTATGAACAGTGTAGTGTGTGTCAGAAGTAGTGAGACTGTGTAAACAACCTACTCTGGCCACAACAACTGTGTGAAGCTAAAGTTATCGTATGACGAACTGCGCATTTGAACAGTCATGCAGCAATACGAGACGGAAATATAAACTGCAACAAAAGTGTGAGGTTCACCCTTAAATCTCCTCGGCTAGTGAAACCTCTTTCGCCGAGATAGGGAGGTAGGAAAAGCCTAAAAACCTTTCCCACGAAAACCCATGATACAGTGTACGTAAGAGGTGTGTCTCTGTGAAGCCAGAATTACTGATGTTCATTTCTAAACCGTACCTTAAGTTCTTCGTTAGTGCTAATTCCGGTCAGTTTTTCTTCCATTTCTTCAGTGTCATTATACGGATTGATAATCATCTGTGGTGTTTCTATAGTCGAAACATTCTCGAACTTTGTTTCAGAATCTGTGTGAAGGACATTTGAATGTTGAATGCATGTTGAAATGTCGTCATCTGGACAGTTTGCCTGTGAGACATTGGAATACTAGGAAAATTCGAGCGGTCCAATGTTTTGCTTCATTAGTTTAATTCTGTCAAGATAGACTTTTTTCAATCAAATTTAGACAGTCACATTGCAGTTGCAAGTTACCCTCTGAAATGTAGTAAACAAATCTGTTAAATAAGCACTGTATGCCTTGAAGTTGTTTATATTTTCTTTTAAAATTGGATTGTTAGCATCAAAAAGCACTAAAAAACTAATAAATAGCGAGAGAGATCTCGTCAGACATAAGCCTTTTGACAGCCAGCCATCTTCATTGTGAAGGAGTAATTCATTAAAGCTCTCGTCATAACTTGCCACATTTCGAAAGTGATGAGTGAAGTCACCTTTGAGAAGAAGTTCCTCATATAAAAGTTGTGTTCTAAAAATATCCTGCAATGATCTGATCAAATTATCTGACAGAAAACTAAAACCATCCAGACCATAGCCAATACTGTAATGACAACATGTGCAAAATTTGGTTCAGTTACCTCTCGAAGAGCAATAGCTACATTAGCTTACATGTACCCACGTATTTTTTCGTACATCTCCACCTTAAACCAGTCGTTACCCCAACCAAGACTGACACTGGATCAGAAACAGCCGCTCATACGACCACTACTAGTGATACCACGAGGACACCGACTGCATCCAGTCTTCTATCGAAACAGCCTTTGTCTCTGAGTAAACGCTTCAACCCAAAATATCGTTGACCCTTGCGGCGGTGGTAAAGGGGGGGGTGGGGGGTGGGGGGGGGGGAGAGGGATGGACGGACGAGTACGAGTGATGCGGATGGTAAAATCATCTTATATTTTAAGTGCAGTGTAGACTTTCTGCTTATTAGTGTCGCCTCTGGGCTTCAAACAGATGAATTATACATAAATTTTCCTTTTAGTTTACGGTTACGCTGTGTAGGGAAACACCACCACGACTGGCACAGGCTTAGACTGGTAAAAGTGGACTTATGACTGGAGGAATAGCGACAGTTATAACAGTAGTAGTAAAACATTTGTATTAAATATAGTATTTAACAACATTAGTTACAGATCCTGAGCGATTTACGTGATGCTTGGGACGATGACGATACATCAGATTGATAATAAATACACTGTGCAACACAACTGAAGGAAAAAAAAAAAAAAAGACCAGAGCTCAGAAGTTCATGTTTGGTGTAAGATGGCTAAATCATGTCACATTGGCACCAAATTTCATTACAATTATGCCCAACGCAACCGTGGACGTCTCGCGCGATGAAAAGGTTGTCACCTTCCCGCCCCTTAACCACATTTCACCCCTTCTTTTGACACCTCTGCAATGGAAGTCAGAACCGCGACGCCTAAGATAGAAATCAACCGGTTTTCTAATGGGCGGCCGAGGAAAACATTTCCGTCACACCGCCGCTCGGAAACGAGTCGGAATGGTCATATGTCATGGCATAAAGAGCGGCAATGGACCACCCCTTCCCTTGATTCCCACATACTCCGCCGTCGAAAAAACCAGTTCGCAGTGTGGTGAGCAACAGGACGACGTACTTGACACCATTTGACAGGGGACCATTTAACCCTTCTCTAAGGATTCGTGGGCCAACAACCACAGTGAATGTGATTTCACGCCTTCGGAGTGCAGCGTGAATGAACTTTTTCCTGTACCGTAGAGGGTGGAACTAGTAGGGACCGTCAAAACCACTCGACGAAATTTGAACGTGATTCCATAGCAGCAGACTGTTCTGACTGTTCCGTGGCCTCCTGTGGCGCGATGATGGAGGGAGGCGACATTGACTCC
This sequence comes from Schistocerca serialis cubense, assembly GCF_023864345.2. Taxonomy (NCBI): domain Eukaryota; kingdom Metazoa; phylum Arthropoda; class Insecta; order Orthoptera; family Acrididae; genus Schistocerca; species Schistocerca serialis. The sequence goes on from NC_064639.1 coordinate 806,755,199, forward strand.
TGCATGAATGAAATAGCGGAGCGGCCCTTTAATACCACACAGTTTGATATCAACATCGTTACCACCCGCCAACCTTTGTAGAACGCCTTGAACATGTGCCTCCACAGATAGAACCCATGACGAGAGTCATAAGCACCTGCAATCAGGGTACGCTTCTGCCCTTGGGACCGTTAGTGGGCCATAAGGAATTGGAAGGTGTCTAATGTGTTGTCTGTCTGCGAACGCCCAGCGTTTCGTCGCAGGTTGTCTCTGTTCGGATACATATTTACAGTGCTCAGCAAAGGCGGTCGGGTGGCACCGAGGATGTTATCGAAAATGGTTCAAATGGCTCTCAGCACTATGGGACAACTGCTGTGGTCATAAGTCCCCTAGAACTTAGAACTACTTAAACCTAACTAACCTAAGGACATCACACACATTCATGCCCGAGGCAGGATTCGAACCTGCGACCGTAGCGGTCGTGCGGTTCCAGACTGTAGCGCCTTTAACCGCTCGGCCACTCCGGCCGGCGGATGTTATCGAACTTATTTTATTCGCACGTGTATTTGTGTCGTACCCCTTTGTCACCACACCACACGAGGGCGCCAAACGCGAGGCGTGAAAAAGTATTTTTCATCTATCTGGGATCCTTACCAGGTAAGAGTGATAGAACAGATAGAGAAGATCCAACGAAGTGCGGCTCGTTTCGTCACGGGATCATTCAGTTGGCACGAGAGCGTTACGAAGCTGTTCAACAAACTCCATTTGCAGACGTTACAAGAGAGTCGTCGTGCATCACGGAGACATTTACAATTGAAATTTCGAGAGAGGACTTTATGGGAAGAGTCGGACAACGTATTACTTCCCCCCACACATGTCTCGCGTAGTGACTACGATGAGAAAACTCGAGGACTTAGAGCCAATACAAAGGCTTACCGATAATTATACTTCCCACGCGCTATTCGCACCTGTTGGAGGGCTCAGTCAATCGTACAAAAGTACTCTCCACCACACACCACATGGTGGCTTGCGGAGTATGATGTACATGTAGATGTAGTAAAGGGTTGAATAGGCCGAGCTGTGTGAAAGATTATCAAGAACGGTGTTCTGTTGCTCATCCCACTGCCAACCCTGTGTTTTCGACCGCGAAATTTTCAGAGGTAGTGTGTCAAAAAGATGTTACTGCGCCACCCACAAGAAAACAGCGTTATTTCAAACCTGGGCGTCGCAGCTTTGGCCCTCAATTGGAGAGGAGTCAAAAGAAGCGGTGAAATGTGGGTAAGAGGGGGTGTGATAATCTTCCCATCACGTGACACGTCCACGATGGCATTTGGCAAAATGATTTGAAACTTGGTGTCAATGTATCAACATCAACTCACATTAAAGTTCATATGAACCACTGCGCTGCGGCCCATTTTTATAATGTGTCGACACCTTGCTATTTGAAGCGCAGAGAGCCCGACTGTGACATCGCAGGGCGTCACGCTTTTGCACCGTTACAGAAAAAGGTTGTAGGCACCTTTGAGAAAGTTTCAAACATGCGATGTAATGGGAGACAATTACGAGGTTTCAAACATGTGATCTTTAACTGTGTTGCGCAATATAAAAGCTGTATTATTAGGAAAAAGTAAAACCTGCCAAGTTGAGCCGAGAGCGCTAATGCGCTGCTTCCTGGACTCGGGTAGGCATTCAGAGCTGGGATCGAATCCACCCGGCGGATTAACGACGAGTGCGGGTGTGTCAGCCAGCCTGAATTTGATTTTTAGGCTGTTTTCCACATCTAACTAGGTGAATACCGGACTGGTCCCCATGTTCCGCCTCAGTTACACGACTCGCAGACATTTGAAAACGTTCGCACTATTTCATGGCTTACACTCGATGCAGACGGCTGTGGTACACTAATTCCATCCTGGGGGGTACAAGGTGGCGACAGGAAGGGTTATCGACCACCCTCTGACACTAACGTCGCCAAAGCCATAGTAATTAGGCCGACCCGCATTGCAGTGCGACAAATGTAAGGCCCAAAGATGATTATTAGGAAAAGTAAAGGGAAAGTGCTGGTCGATTTTGTTACGTGCATTCGATTTTCTTTGTCACGTAGTTACTTCAAGACATGGGTAGTACTTGAAAACACAGAATTTATCTAGTAACGTGACAGTTTGGTACATCTACATCTACATTTATACCCCATAATCCATGTTAAAGTGTTTGATAGTGGATTCTCCGTGTACCACTGTCACTTCCCCCCCTTCCTACTCTATTCGGGTATGGTGCACAAGGACAACAACTGTCAACCAGCCTCCATATCAACTAAATTTCTTTTATGATTTGCAGCCCTGGTCATTTCGGAGATATGTATGAGAGAAAGACATGTTTTACTTGAATCTTCCCAGAGTGTATGCTCTCGGAAATTTATCAGTATTCTCCATGATGCACTACGCTTCTCTTGTTATGACTGACAATGACGTTGCATTTCCATTATCTCTATTTTGCCTATTATAAGCTAATGTGGTGGGTACAATTCCAATTAGAAATCCAGGCAAGTTCAGATAATCAGAGACAGAATGTAGACATATATAGAAATAGCGGAAGAACAGAAAGGATTCAGGAAAATCATGATTATAATAGATTCTACTCGTATTTCGCTATAAGACAGATTGCGGAGAAGTCCCAGCCTACCTGTGCTTCGTTCACTTATCAAAAACCTTTCATAGACAAGATGGTGTCAATGGGTTTTGTGAAAAATCATATATAAGATAAACGAATTAGAGAAGGACGCTCATTAAGTCCACTCCTATACAGCTTAATAATGGACCACACCATTAATGACATAAGAAAGGAACCAGGCTATAAAATGGGAAACAAAGTGGTAAATATTATGTATCATGCTGATGATGCTATATTGATTGCAGATAATGAGGATAATTTACAAAAATTATCTCATCAATTTGATAAAACTGATAAGTAATACAACACGGAAATTTCTTCTAAGAAACAAATAGTATAATAATATCAAAAGCACGTGTAGGATGTAAATTAGAAGTATATGGAATGTCAATTTAACGGGTGATGAGCTTTAATTATCTAGGAACTGTTGCCAGTAGGTACAAAGATTTAACCATGGCAGTGAAAAATCATGTGACAAAGGCAGTAAGGGTAGACAGAAACAAATTTATGATAACTGGGGGAAAAACAAAAATGTAGAAAACAATGGTGCTTGTCGTTCTGCTGAAACTAGAACAGAAATGAAAGATATGAAACGAAAGTTAAAGGCAGTGAAATTGAAGGTACTGAGATAGATCCAAGGAGTAACCACGTGGAACAAAAGAATAAATGTGTCGATAAGACAACAGTGTGGAATAGAGAATATAAATAAATGGATGAAGATAGGAGAGAGAAATTGGAAGGATCGTGTGGAGCTAGCTAAATTTTTGTGAACATGGACGACTGCAAGGGAAAAATGACTATCCGAACGACCATCCAAGAAATGGGACAACAGTTTGTGCGGTACATCCACGCAACGAAGCAGACAAACAGGGGGAATGCCACCAGCAGCAACAGAACAAGCAAAAGAAGAAGAGGAAGAAATGGATGTAAGCTGCATAAGTTGATAGAGATGACGAGGTTTGCTTAGCACAGACTAAAATGGGAGCTACTTCAAACGAGGTTTCGGACTGAAGGCTACAGCAACAGCAGCAACAGCAACAACAACGAGATTAGCAACAACCACATCAACGTCTCTGAAAATTTGAACGAGGACACACGCGATCGTTCTGTCTACTGACTGTCGGCATTTGCAATAAATTTGAATCTCGTTTACTACGAACGCAGTGCCAATGAAAAAGTTACCGGAAAATAGCTCAGCTCGTATGTATTCCGATGTTCTCATTCTTTTCTCTCTGTTCATAAGGAACAGAAATAAATTCACTACTGTACCTAAAGGGTTAACAAATTGTCATTGAATCAAAATTTGTCCATTACAATTGCCGGCCGCGGTGGCCGTGCGGTTCTGGCGCTGCAGTCCGGAACCGCGGGACTGCTACGGTCGCAGGTTCGAATCCTGCCTCGGGCATAGTGTGTGTGGTGTCCTTAGGTTAGTTAGGTTTAAGTAGTTCTAAGTTCTATGGGACTTATGACCTAAGATGTTGAGTCCCATAGTGCTCAGAGCCATTTGAACCATTTTCCATTACAACGTATGAGTCATGTCTAAGTTATCGTAATCCGTGTTACAGTAGTCAATGATTATCACTCAAAATATGTTATATAACAGGTCGTATATGAAGCACAGTTCCGTAAATTTCAGTGAATAGGGTGCCCCATGGGATGTCGTTCGAAGCATTCTGTCGATACCGTAGCATCAAAGTAGGCACGCATGATATAAGAGTCTGTAATGTCTTCAGTGTCATAAAAAATTTAATAGTAAAAATACAAGATCGGAATTGGTACAGATGATATACACCATTACCGTTCATCATAGTCACCATGCGTTTGTACACATTTGCACCATCATTCAACGCAGGCATCAAAACCAGTTTGGAAAAATTCAGGGATTAGGTTCTTGACCCACGGTGTTAAGGCTATTGTAATGTCATCCTAGTCATTCAATCTGTAACCGCATAGGTTTCTTTCATAGATGGAAACAGGCGAAAGTCAGACAGGGCCAAATTCGAATGGTTCTGAGCACTATGGGACTTAATATCTGAGGTCATCAGTCCCATAGAACTTAGAACTAATTCAACCTGACTAACGTAAGGACATCACATACATTCATGACCGAGGCAGGATTCGAACCCGCGACCGTAGTAGTCACGCGGTTCCGGACTGAGACGGGGCCATATCAGGGCTATACTTAGAGGTCTGAGCGGATAAGAAAAGTGCAATCCGTATCCGCATCGCATCCGCAAGGTCCTAATCCGCAACCGCATCCGCATCCGCAGCAATTTATCCGCATCCGCAAGTTCCTTATCCGTATCCGCATATATTTAAGTTTTGAATGAGTAATTAATAGTAATAGACAGTAGTACTTAGAATTATGGTATGTAATGACATAGTTATTGTTAGGGTGCCATTTCTGCGAGAACTTAACTACTTTTGACTTCTTAAATCACAAGAAATGCTCTGTACCTATTCTAAAGCAGAACATTCCAAATAGGAAAGCATTGGCGCTCCGGAGCACACACAGTAGCGGTTCGGATCTCGTGAGATTGGAAACGCTATTTAAAAAAATAAAATTCAATGTAATAGTATTAATTGATGAAAATACGTGTATAGAAATAATTATATTTCGCTGCTCTTGTGCCAAGGCAGCTGAAAATGGCGATGGTTTTAAACTGTTACTAGCACATTGCATCATTTACCGACAGTTTTTTTGTACTCACTGCTTGGATGTGTCAAATTTTTGAAGCCATTCATGTCAGCTGATGATTATATTATAGCTTACGCGTTCAGTTCTCGTCATTTCCAGTTGAAAATATTTATAGTACTAGGCCTACACTGCAAAACGCTGGCGCAACTGTGAAAAAGTTAAACTGCCAGCAATAATTGACGTTGTCTGGAAGAAATAACTCGTCTTCCGAAGAGTGACAACAAAATCAGTGGTTATAGAAATTAGGAGTGGTTGGATGAGGTAGCAGTTCCTTAGAACTCACTGCACCGTACTTGGCCCCCACATCAATAAGAAACTGTGCCGTCTCGAGAAACCGAGATCCACACGCAACTTCGAATGGTAAAATGTCTTTGCTGACAAGATTGATAAGTTTTTCTGTCGCGGCTGTCTTCAAGTTTGGCGGAACTTCAGGAACTTTCACGTCTCTCTTGGTATTGAAGTAAGTAATTATGCTACTTTGTCGAGCCTCACACGAATGTTTTAGCAAATTTGAAGTTCCACTTTTGTGTCCAGTAAAGGAATATACTTTTTTACATGCAAAACAAGCCACTATATTTTTTATCTTTTCGTTTCCATAAAATCCGTATGCCAGTTTTTCCTAAATTCGCGATTTCAATTTATTTTCCTTCACTAATGTAAAATCACCTTTTTTCATCTTACACGAAATTGTATCCATCGATATTGTGTTCATTTGAAGAAAGAACTCTCACTGATATTTGCTACGATGCACGTTGTCACTCGGTCACTACAAAGCGCTAACGGAAGGCAGCGGAAAATTGCAACGGGCACCTGTCTGGTAGACAGTGGGCAGGTTTGCCACCCAGAGAGCAGGCCACACGAAAGACACGGTCGCGGAAACAGATTAGACGCAGGTCTCTTGGGTCCAGCTACGTCGTTCGTAGCCAGAGGCTGAGGACAACGTACATCCACTCTACCCGGGCCCTGCAAGATTCCAAGAATGTCAACAGAATTGAAGTTTTCAACTAACATTGCAACATACGTACTGGTGTGGTACTGGGCAGATGCCTTGCTCATTATCCGCAGATGACCCGCGGATATCCGCGTCGGTCGCTATTTTATCCGCCAAGTAACAAATACCGCGGATATCCTCATTTGCGCAGACCTCTAGCTATAGTGTGATGGGGTACTGCTGACCGTACCATGAAAAATGTGTAAAAAATGCCGCGAGGAAGCGTGCATTATTACCTCCTTCTGTTTTTAAAGTTTTGTTACATCGGTTTCGCTGTTGATTGTGAACTCTAATCCGTCTGTCTCCTCGAGTCAATTCATCAAAAGGTCGCCGACTGGCATCTGTGACAAATGTTGTCAACCGACCGCTGCACGGTTTATCTGCAATGGCCATTTCTCCAGTGCCAAACCTGTTCACCCATTACAACGTCCTCATGCATTCTTCTGGAGTTAAAAGAGTTTTAAAATCATGGTTGAAGAAGTAAATCCAAATTTTTTCTAAACTGGGTTTGATTCGGTGGTTGAACAATGACACAAATGTATACAAACGAATGATGATTGTGTTGAGTGTCAGCGTTGGGTAAAGAACAGTTCAGGCAATGATTTGTATTCCAGTTTTACACATTGGCTATTTAATTATTTATGATACATGACGCATTGTTTTGCGATCTACCCTCGTATTTACTTGCAGAACTTCCAAAAAGACTGGGTTAATGGAATTAATCTACATGAAAGTCATGTTGTAACTCCGAAAACTGACAGTCTAGATGGAGCTGGCCCCAGTTGGTCATCAGAATAATGTCTCATTTACAACTACTTTGTGATAGTCCCATGGTTTAGGCAGAAAAATAGTTAGGTGCAAATTCAATATCACTGTGATAACTTGTTGCATTGCGAAGGCATCTACAACGCCGATTCTGTGGATCTGGGACCAGTGAGGGTGGAAAAGGACTAGGGGTTGTGTGGACATAAGATCTTAACCAAGCGTGTACTGATCAGCCAGAACATTACGATCTCGGAATTACTACCAACATAACCCGTCCAGGCCATAGCAGCGTCACCTGGCGAGGAATGACTACGACACACGAACGATGCATGTAATATCGGTGAGTATGCTGTCCGTGTGTAGCATGGGGAAGGCGCGCGATCTACTTGAGTTTGACCGAGGGTAGACTGTTATTGCCCAGATTCCCGGCACGAGCATTTCGGAAACTGCACGACTTGCCGGGTGCTCGAGGAATGGTAAGGTGAGTCCTCAACAAGTGGCGAAACCAATGTGAAACAGCGGCTAGACGCCAGGGTATTTGTCGGCCACGGCCCATTACGGCTGTTGGACGTCGTAGGCTGAGCAGTCTGGTAAATGAGGACAGTCGACGAACTGTGGCGGAACTAACATCAGACTTTACGCTGGTCAGAGTACGAGTGTGTCTGAACACACAGGTCACCGAACACTCCTAACGGTGGGCCTCCGTAGCCGACCCATGCTTGTGCCAATGTCAACACCACGACATCGGCAGGTACGACTGAAATGGGCACGTGATCATCGGCACTGGACATCGGCACTGTGGCAGAGCGTAGCATGATCTGATGAATCCCAATGCCTTCTTCATCAAGTCGGTGGGAGGGTGTGAATCCGTCGTCTTCCAGGGGAACAGCTCTTTGACACCCATAGAGCACGACGGTGACAAGCTGGTGGTGGCTCCATTATGCTCTGGGAAAGATTCGCTTGGGCATCCATGGATCCAGTGGGGCTCGTGCAAGGAACCATGCTGGCCAAGGAGTATACACAGGTTGCAGACCACGTATACCTCTTCATGACGATCACGTTTCCCGGTGACAATGGCGTTTCTCAACAAGATAATGTGCCCTATCTCAAGACCAGGACTGTGATGGAATGGTTAGAGGAACACACATTGGATACTTAGGTAAGCAGGCACTGGCTCAACCATTTGCACAATCACGTAGCACATGTCAAAAAAGTATACTAACTGTCGCAGCAGGAAATACTCTTTAGGAAGCACTTTCTCGCTTCCAGCTACGTCGAATCCCCTTGACGAGCGAAATAAAATACCGTCCTCTGTTCCAGGAGGAATGATGCATATTGACAGCGAAACACAACCAGCATTGGCTGTCCATCCACCACACTGCCTTGTTGCTCCGCTCTGATGATAGGTCTGTTTCCTGACAGCTGTTTCTGAGTTCCAGCTTTCTAGCTATTTTCACTTTCGCCAGCCGATTCCAAACATTCTCTACCGAATGGCGACAGCTGTCACCCGTCACCCATCTGTATGGAATCGCACTGGCACTGTTACTTCCTGGGTCTGCCACTCCGATACCCAAACAACTCCAGCCATCGCACCATGCATGGTCCTGGATTCACATTGAAGAGTTGTGAACTATTTCCATAATGGCCAAGTGCTGGTACTAAGCTGACGCTGCCATTTCATTTCTGCACGTCAGACTCTAATCCACTCTAACATGACGCCACTTCTCACCTCGCCATGGCCCTGCGCTCGGCTGCTAGCGAATACATGCTCCTTCTGGATCTTCAGAAACACATGAGCAGAGCCAGCGCAGCTGTTGTGGAGGACGGGAACATATGCATTGCAAGGAGTGGGGGGAAGTCATCAGTCTTCTTAGTGGTTTGATGCGGCCCTCTCCTTTGCTGACCTCTTCATCTCAGAGTAGCACTTGCAATCTACGTCCTCAATTATTTACTGGATGTATTCCAGTCTCTGTCTTCCTCTGCAGTTTTTGCCCTCTACAGCTCCCGCTAGTACCATCGAAGTCATTCCCTGATGTCTTGACAGATGTCCTATCATCCTTCTGCTTGTCAGTGATTTCCTCAAATTCCTTTCCTCTCCGATTCTATACAGAACCTCCTCATTGCCCACGTTATCAGTCCACCTAAGTTTAAACATTAGTTTGTAGCACGACATCTCAAATGCTTCGATTCTCTTCTGTTCCAGTCTTCTCACAGTCCATGTTTCACTGCCATGCAATGCTGTGCTCCAAACTTACTTTCTCAGGAAATTCTTCCCCAAAGTAAGGTCAATGTTGGATACTAGTAGACTTCTCTTGGCTAGGAATGAGCTCTTTGCCAGTGCTAGTCTGCTTTTGATGTCCTCTGCTCCGTCCATCATTGATTAATTAGCTGCCTAGGTAGTAGAGTTTATCAACTTCACATACTTCGTGACCATCAGTCCTGATTAAGTTGCTCGCTGTTCACATTTATACTACTTCTCATCATTTTCGTCTTCCTTCGATTTACTCTCGATTCATATTCTGTATGCTTCAGACTGTCCATTCCATTCAGCATATCATGTAGTTCTTCTTCATTTTCACTCAGGAGAGCAATGTCATCAGCGAATCATATAATTGATAACCTTTAACCTTCAATTTTAATTCCACTTCTGAACCTTTCTTTTATTTCCATCATTGCTTCTTCGATATACACATTGATCAGTAGGGACGAAAGACTGCATCCCTGTCTTACACCCTTCTTAATCCGAGCACTTCGTTTTGGTCGTCCTCTCTTATTATTCCCATGTTACACATCTCTCGGTCCCAGCGGAGGTTCGAGTCCTCCCTCGGGCATGGGTGTGTGTGTGTGTGTGCGGGGGGGGGGGGGGGGGGGGGCGGATGGCGACTGAGAAACTATCGGAAAGATCTTCACTTCGAGGTATGGGAGGTGTTTCGGGAATGCTAGCCAGGTTACACCATACCCAAACAACCGAAACACATTTTATTGAACATAATTATACTAGTCAACTTTAAAATATGGAAGTCACGAAAATAATGCATTAAATGGTTACTTTTGTTAACAATCAACAGGAATTCCTCAAGTTTTCTGATATAAAAATGGCAATTTTAGAATCTTGCCCCTGTTGCTTAAATTTCAGCAGATGCACACAGGTGGGAATTCAAGTGTGCTGTGAAAATGCTAATTCATACCTGATTCAGTATGAGCACTATTTCTGTAATTTGGTGTCCTGTGTACCACTGTACCACAGTAGGGGTTTAGCACTGTTAACTGTACTAATAATTATCTGTTTACCTGGAAGCCTTATATAATCGATTTTATTAATTGCAGGTATTTGTATCAATCGTGCCTCTACGGCAGTAGACGTCAGTCAGAAACATTCCACAGGTAAGTGCTCAAATTTCAGTAGTAACCACGTGTTCGTTACAAATTTTTGTAATATTGCAGATTTTCTCAGTTTTGTTTAAAACTACAATGACTTCATAGGATCACTTCTTTCAAAATTTATTGGCAAATTACAGGTACTTTCAATACTCCATCTCTCCGAGAGATGGAGTTCTTACAGCTGTAGTACACCTACTTTCCCGAGCGGAAAGGCGTGTCGGTCCCCCGCACGAATCAGCCTGGTGTCGCGGTCCGGTGTGCCGGCCAGCCCTTGGATGGTTTTTAAGGCGGTTCTCCACCTGCCTCGGCGAATGCGGGCTGGTTCCCCTTATTCCGCATCAGTTACACTGTTGTTGTTGATGTGGTCTTCAGTCCTGAGACTGGTCTGATGCAGCTCTCCATGCTACTCTATCCTGTGCAAGCTTCTTCATCTCCCAGTACCTACTGCAACCTACATCCTTCTGAATCTGCTTAGTGTATTCATCTCTTGGTCTCCCTCTACGATTTTTACCTTCCACGCTGCCGTCAAATACTAAATTGGTGATCCCTTCATGCCTCAGAACATGTCCTACCAACCGATCCCTTCTTCTGGTCAAGTTGTGCCACAAACTTCTCTTCTCCCCAATCATATTCAATACTTCCTCATTAGTTATGTGATCTACCCATCTAATCTTCAGCATTCTTCTGTAGCACCACATTTCGAAAGCTTCTTTTCTCTTCTTGTCCAAACTATTTATCGTCCATGTTTGACTTCCATATATGGCTACACTTCATACAAATACTTTCAGAAATGACTTCCTGACACTTAAATCTATACTCGATGTTAACAAATTTCTCTTCTTCAGAAACGTTTTCCTTGCCATTGCCAGTCTACATTTTATATCCTCTCTACTTCGACCCTCATCATTTATTTTGTTCCTCAAATAGCAAAACTCCTATACTACCTTTAGTGTCTCATTTCCTAATCTAATTCCCTCACCATCACTCGAATTAATTCGACTACATTCCATTATCCTCGTTTTGCTTTTGTTGATGTTCATCTTATATCCTCCTTTCAAGACACTGTCCATTCCATTCAACTGCTCTTCCAAGTCCTTTGCTGTCTCTGACAGAATTACAATGTCTTCGGCGAACCTCAAAGTTTTTATTTCTTCTCCATGGATTTTAATACCTACTCCGAATTTTTCCTTTGTTTCCTTTACTGCTTGCTCAATATACGGATTGAACAACATCGGGGAGAGGCTACAACCCTGTCTTACTCCCTTCCCAACCACGCTCCGATTCGTAGAACGCCAGTTTTCTTTCTCCTGATAACGAGATCCTCTTGAGTAGTGCCCGCCCGGAGATCCGAATGGAGGAATATTTTACCTCCGGAATATTTTACCCAAGAGGAAGCCATCATCATTTAATCATACAGTAAAGCTGCATGCCCTCGGGAAAAATTACGGCTGTAGTTTCCCCTTGCTTTCAGCCGTTCGCAGTACCAGCACAGCAAGGCCGTTTTGGTTATTTTTACAAGACAGATCAGTCAATCATCCAGACTGTTGCAACTACTGAAAAGGCTGCTGCCCCTCTTCAGGAACCACACGTTTGTCTGGCCTCTCAACAGATACCCCTCTGTTGTGGTTGCACCTACGGTACGGCTATCTGTATCGCTGATGCAAGCAAGCCTCCCCACCAACGGCAAGGTCCATGGTTAATGGGGGGGGCAGTTACACTATGTCGACGATTGCTGCGCAGTCTCCACATATGCGAACACCATAATTACTCTGCCACTCAAACATCTGAGGTTACACACGTTTGGTATGAGACGTTCCTTGGGGAGGGGGGGGGGAGGGGGGGGGCTCCACTGGGGTCCGAACCGCGCAGTAACCCTGGGTTCTGTGTGGGGCGGCGGTGGGGTGTGTAGACTGCTGTGGCCTACTCTGGGGTTATGAACCACTGAGGGCTACGGCGGGAAGAAGCCTCGTCGTTTCTAGGTACCCAGTTCAGTACAATACACCTACTTTACTGTTCTCACTTACTTTGCTGATTTCTTGCGTCATGTACTCTCCACATCTGTCTTTCCTATCTCTGGTGGCGAGTGTTAAGCTCGATTTGGAGGCATAGCACTCGAGAGTTCGCCAACAGTGCGTGGCGGTTGGCGAGGGGAGCAAATGCCTGAAGAGTCTAAGCAGGAACCTCGGCGCAGCAGAAAGACGACTATAGCTGGAGTCACGAACGATGGCGGTGGTGTTTGCACTTGTTCTGTGCAACTACGCTCCACATTCTCCAACAAGCGTTCAGATGTGTTCTCGGCCCGCCGCTGTGAATATCGTAGCCAATGCCAGATTTAAATGTGAGTGTAGCGAGTTATTTAGTGAACTTTTATTGTATTTGTTGCGCGTTGTCATGGCTCTAGGTGGTGGTAAGCAACAAAATTCACAGTCAAGTGAGAGACATAATTTGCAGTACACACGTTTTCTTATAGCACGGAGTGCGTGTATGCCACTTACACCCACAACTGTCGCTTGGAAGTGACAATTGTGCCAAACCGCCATCGTTCGTGGACCAGATTACAGGGGGACTGATGGCCGACGGTTCTGCTGTCAACATGGGACACCACTCCAGCTGCAGCTAAGTGTGCTCTTTATTTTTGCACATCTGGAGCACAACACAGCCGCAAGCAAGGAAGTGCTTCCTGTAAAGTGTTTTCTGCTAAGGTAGTGCGTTTTGATGGCTATAGTCCGTCCATCTGCACAATAATTAGTTACTTCCAGTTCCCTGTCTGCCTTTCTTTCTTGATATGTTTGTACTCCAAACTCTGGGTCTGGCCCTTTCATTTCGTGTTTCATTGCACATGATAATCACACCAAAAGCAAAACACACACACACACACACACACACACACACACACACACACACATACACACACATGCTAAAGAAATACACACGTTTCATACAGCACTAAGCAGACATTTCTGCAAACTTCCGCACAAAAGCCGATTCAGTGATTTACACCGATATTATAATCACAGAGATCCGCTTACATTACATAATCTTCGCACGACACTGCATTAAGCCGTTTATTTGAAGGCTATAAGTTAATCATAGCGACTGGTACACGAGAGTCACAAACACAACAACCTTTTGCAATGCAATGGCATAGCGTAGCGGTTAGCGTATAAACTTGATGTGTTGATGATCGAATGTTCGAATCTCGTCAAATACAATGACATTTTTTATTTTTCTACATCTGATCAAAAGACTTTGATTATCATTTTTATCCAGTTAATTGGTTTAAATACTTTTTTTATTTCTAATACTTCGTCGTGTCGTTTTCATCATTGTATTGACTTTTTTATTTACGCTTATTTTCCTTCCCTTTGTCGTTTGGCATCTGCTCGTGTCGCCTTTAGTTTGTATCCAAGTGCCAACCGGAACTGCTCATCGGCTGGTAATGCGGCACCCCATGTATAGGAGCAAAACGCCTCGTCTGCCACGGTTCAATCATTAGTCACACAAAACCAACTGCCGATAGAGCATTTTCCACTTTCGTCATATCCCGCAACAGCCGCTTCCAACATTAACAGCGATACACATTAACAGCGTTTGCGAAATGACCAGCCGTGTTTGTGTGTCGCCTGTAACCGATCTGTAGCCGGCATCGGATATGCCGACACTGTAGCGGCAAGTAATCTTAATCCGACTATAGTGCTATATCTTACAAGATACGGTTGAGCTATTGCTGGGCTATTTAAGTCAAAAGACTACATTTGCAGAACAAAACGAAAGGAGGCCGCTTTTGAGCTGCAAGTTATAGAGGACAGTCCCGTCTGATTAAATTGTACTTACGACCAATTTGTCTGTTTTTCCTGTTGCCTTTCTTTGTCCTATTGCTGTAGGAGTACATATGGTCGACGTGTTACTGTTGATTGTGTCTGTCTGTTTATGTTGTACGTCTGGTTTTAACTTATGGTGACGGCCTTGGTTGGCTGCATTTTATGGTTCGGTAGTGGGTTAAGGTCTTTTATTGGATATGCTTGTGTTCTCCAGCTGGTGCGCCCGTTTATATTAATTGATGGCCCTTTTACTGTACAACATTCTTTTGATCTCGGAGGGCTTGTATGTTATCGATAGCTTACGTATTTTCTCAGGTTAGTACTTTGTCATTTTCGATATGTATTCGTGCACCTTTCTGTAAAGCTGATTAATTCCAGTGGGGCAAATGTTTAATGGTGTCTTCTACTACTGTATTAAGGTTCTCGCGTCATTTGATAACACAGCGATGTTTTGTGAAGTTTAAACTCAGCGATGTTTCCTTATTTGTTCCTTCTTGGGAATGCGCTCTGTGTTTACTGTTTAATAAACTGGATTTACATTTTGCTAAAAATTTACGCCTACACAACCCCAGCCACCTTCTCGTCCCAACGTTTCTTGCGCCACAGTTACTAAAATCATCCTCGTATTTTGATTTACATCTCCCTCACAGATGTCAAGTGTGCGTATGGAACTCTGGCTGTGGTAAGGTGAAAGATATTCAGGTCCTTAGCAGAACTGTACATAGTCAACCCCAAGCACTGTTAAGGTCACCTGAATATCTGTGTCCAAACCGAACGAGTTCTCAACGAATAAAACCGAATAGTCTATAAATGTGGACAGGAGCTCGAGGTTATGTTGGGGACCACCTAGGATTATTAACGGGCAAAGGTTCTACATGTATCACCATGGCAGAATTGATTTGCTTCGAGCTCATGAAGGAGCACATCTATCTCATCTTTCTTCTTTCTCCTTGCTTCTCACTTCCTTCTCTCTTGCCTCCCTGCACAGTTTCGTTTCGTACATTAAACACTTGTTTGATCAACCACCCTCTGCTGCGACTTGCTGGTACATATTTTTTCCCCGCTTTACTGACCAGCTTATCAACAGTCAGTTCTGTGCATAAGGCACTGTAACGTTACTTAGTAAAGTTAACAGTCATGGCCACTTGCATTACACTACTTGTTATGACTCTTACATCGAATGTGAATCGCCGGTTCGCCTTTTGATGGGCATTTATTTTTGTGGTGTATTGTCTCTTCACAATGTTCACAGGCCTCTTTGTCTCTACTTACAGGATGCCCGTAACAGAGGACGGAGAAAAAATTAGGAATACATTCTCTCGGTTGAAAGTAAATAATGGTAAGATAAAGAGTTAAATGAATATAACATAAGAGATAGGAAGAAATTAAAGACGAGTACATCTTATGCGAAGATGTTAAATTTGATAAAGAGTTGCAAAAGCTGCAGATGCAAAAGGAATGTTACGATGCCGTCGTTACGGGGACAGTTCAGGCATATCGTTGTTCCGTCTCTCTTCCATTGCATACAAGCGCTGCATATCGGCCATCACTTCAACAGTAAACCTATCCACAATGGTGTCTATTTCTGTTAACGTAAAACTAGTACTACAGAAAAGCAAACCCGAGCGCTAACGAATGCAGACTTGAGGGTTAGGAGTGATGTGGGCATTACTGTTGGGAGCAGCAAATACTGTGATTGGAACAGATTTGTTTTCAAAGACACACATTCCTTACGGTCGGCATTTGCGCTGTTCTGTAGGTATTTTCAGTGCAGTGCAGATAAAAAAAATGAGTCGGGATAAGATGTCAAACGAAATTCAACGACTCTGTAACAAGCAGCCGGAGAGCAGGTGTCCCGTATACAAAAGAACTCAGACAGTATCTCTGAACGTTCTCCGAACTTTGTTGGCAGAGTTTGTGTCACTGTGTATAACTAAAGCCGTTCGGCGCTCTTCTTGCAGTACCGTCGCACGTCCTCAGGAAAAGGATGCTGATAATTATTACTTTGGGCACGTCTGATCACAACTCAATAGATTTCTTTTATTTATCTTACGCGATTCGCCTTTATTACTTAGATGTTGGTTTACATTTTGGCTTAGCGCCCCCTGCTTCACTTGCATTGACTGTATGGTCTGCACAGATTATTGGTTCAAAATGGTTCAAATGGCTCTGAGCACTATGGGACTTAACTGCTGCTGTCATCAGTCCCCTAGAACTTAGAACTACTTAAACTTAACTAACCTAAGGACATCACAAACATCCATGCCCGAGGCAGGATTCGAACCTGCGCCCGTAGCGGTCGCGCGGTTCCAGACTGTAGCGCCTAGAACCGCTCGGCCACTTCGGCCGGCTACAGATTATTATTATTATTATTTCTTTCTTTTCTCAGACTTTATGTCTGGTCAAAAATGGAAAGTGACGCGGACCTTGATCAAGCGTGACTTCCTTTTAACTGTACGGTATATGTTATATTGCATTTAGGAATTTTCGGGTAATTGAACATGTATGAATAATTACGGATTTCTGTAGCTGTATATATAAGTTTGGATGTAGCTGTATTGCATTGATGTACTGGTGGATATTGTGTGGTTTGACTGCTGTAGTTGATAGTATAATTGGTATAATGTCAACTTTATCCTGATGCCACATGTCCTTGACTTCTTCAGCCAGTTGGATGTATTTTTCAATTATTCCTCCTGTTTTCTTTTGTATATTTGTTGTATTGGGTATGGATATTTCAATTAGTTGTGTTAATTTCTTCTTTTTATTGGTGAGTGTGATGTCAGGGTTGTTATGTGGTGTTGTTTTATCTGTTATAATGGTTCTGTTCCAGTATAATTTGTATTCATCATTCTCCAGTACATTTTGTGGTGCATACTTGTATGTGGGAACGTGTTGTTTTATAAGTTTATGTTGTAAGGCAAGCTGTTGATGTATTATTTTTGCTACATTGTCATGTCTTCTGGGGTATTCTGTATTTGCTAGTGTTGTACACCCGCTTGTGATGTGATCTACTGTTTCTATTTGTTGTTTGCAAAGTCTGCTATTATCTGTTGTAGTATTGGGATCTTTAATAATATGATTGTTGTAATATCTGGTGTTTATTGTTTGATCCTGTATTGCAATCATGAATCCTTTCGTCTCACTGTATATATTGCCCTTTCTTAGCCATGTGTTGGATGCGCCTTGACCGATGTGTGGCTGTGTTAGATGATACGGGTGCTTGCCATGTAGTGTTTTCTTTTTCCAATTTACTTTCTTCGTATCTGTTGATGTTATGTGATCTAAAGGGTTGTAGAAGTGGTTACGAAATTACAGTGAGTGATTGCTTTGCGTATTTTGCTAGTTTCTGCTCGTTCTAGAAAGAATTTTCTTAAATTGTCTACCTGTCCATAATGTAGGTTTTTTATGTCGATAAATCCGCTTCCTCCTTCCTTTCTGCTTAATGTGAATCTTTCAGTTGCTGAATGTATGTGATGTACTCTATATTTGTGGCATTGTGATCGTGTAAGTGTATTGAGTGCTTCTAGGTCTGTGTTACGCCATTTCACTACTCCAAATGAGTAGGTCAATATTGGTATAGCATAAGTATTTGTAGCTTTTGTCTTGTTTCTTGCTGTCAATTCTGTTTTCAGTATTTTTGTTAGTCTTTGTCTATATTTTTCTTTTAGTTCTTCTTTAATATTTGTATTATCTATTCCTATTTTTTGTCTGTATCCTAGATATTTATAGGCATCTGTTTTTTCCATCGCTTCTATGCAGTCGCTGTGGTTATCCAATATGTAATCATTCTGTTTAGTGTGTTTTCCCTTGACTATATTATTTTTCTTACATTTGTCTGTTCCAAAAGCCATATTTATATCATTGCTAAATACTCCTGTTATCTTTAGTAATTGGTTGAGTTGTTGATTTGTTGCTGCCAGTAGTTTTAGATCATCCATGTATAGCAAATATGTGATTTTGTGTGGGTATGTTCCAGTAATATTGTATCCATAATTTGTATTATTTAGCATGTTGGATAGTGGGTTCAGAGCAAGGCAGAACCACAAAGGACTTAATGAGTCTCCTTGGTATATTCCACGCTTAATCTGTATTGGCTGTGATGTGATATTATTTGAATTTGTTTGGATATTAAGTGTGGTTTTCCAATTTTTGATTACTATTTTTAGGAACTGTATCAATTTAGGATCTACTTTGAATATTTCCAATATTTGTAGTAACCATGAGTGGGGTACACTATCAAAAGCTTTTTGGTAATCAATGTATGCGTAGTGTAGCGACCTTTGTTTAGTTTTAGCTTGATATGTCACCTCTGCATCTATTATCAGTTGCTCTTTACATCCTCGTGCTCCTTTGCAACAGCCGTTTTGTTCTTCATTTATTATTATTATTATTATTTAATCGAATATTTATGTTAGTCACAGATTGCAACGCCTTCTAAACTTTTCACGCTGGTTAAGGCCATAAAAGCACGGTCTTTCCCGAATCTGCTTCTGACCAAAAAGCGATCCTGGTAGACTGACGTCCAAGGCTTTTGTTAAACATGCCTTTTGTATTCTTGTAATGACCTTTCCATTTAAACTTACATATACTAACACATATTTATTATATCTAACTGAGAAATGAAATACTAGTTTTCATAGATCTAGCTTTAAAATTTTTGTAAGATACGTCAGTAGTTCTTTAATAAAAAAATTTTCAAAAAATGTTCACCCACAATTTCACCCCAAAGATGTCAAATTTCCAAAAATTATGAAATATCTATTTTCGTAGGTCTTGCTTAGAAGTTCCTTTAATTACAATATATTTTCAAGAAAACATTTAATTCCATATTTCACCCCCTTACGCGTGGAATTTCAGAAAATCCCTGCTTAACAAAATCTCCAGCATAAAGTCAACACTCTCTCCAATGTTCCTGTTCGTAGCGGTTTGAGCTGAGCGATGATCAGTCTGTCACTCAGGACATTGCCTTTGTATACTGTACACAGATTATAAACAGTTCTGGTACTTTCTGTTTGCCTGCCATGTGGCAATCGTCTAAAATTTAGTGTTACGAAGTCCGCAGAAGGTGATCTATATCTGTTCTTTTCCATGTTTGTCGGTTGTTCTTCTTCTGCTCATTGATACATGAAATTTCGTTTTCGCAGCAGTAGGACATGAAAAGTAGTTTTGGAGTTATGCTTTGCAACGGGTTGCCAGCCGTTGAATGTTATTGTGAATGTCTTTTCGTAGTATCAATGACCTCTATTCGTGTGTGTGTGTGTGTGTGTGTGTGTGTGTGTGTGAGTGTGTGTATGTGTGTGTGTGTGTGTGTGTGTTTGTGCGCGCATGTTTGCGTGTGTGTGCGTGCATTTGTTTTAGTTTGGTTAGATGTAGATATACAAATTTACATTTTTATTATTATTTTATTTTTTTATTTTAGTAATAATCATCAACATATAATTCCACGCATCTGAGAGGGAAAGGAAAACAAAATCTGAAGATGTTAAGCACAGTTACTCTCTAAACTCTGATGTACTAAAATCAAGGTGCCAGCAGTACTTAATTAAATTAATCTCCGGGGAGCACGCAAGCGAAGAAATTTCCCTTATACAGTCACCTTGTGGATACCGCCTGTTGCAGCTAGGGATGAGATTCTCTCTCGTTCGAATCGCTCAAGTTCTCTGGAGAATTCTCGACAAAACGACGACAGTACTACCTTCCCTAAACATCCCCGTGAAGAAAATGAGATTATGGAAGGAAGTATTTCGTAGCAAGAGTAAACGTGGCTCAATGAATATAGTTTTAAAGGATTTCATTGTAAGTAAGAAATCCTTCCAAAGAGTTTTAAAGCAATATTCGCACAGTTCAGGAGCTATTAAACTACACGAACTTATTTTATATGCATTGCATTCTGAGTTTACTGCTTGTGATTTGTTTTTACGCTGTCTACTGTCGATGGAAATACGTATTTATTCTGAACGTTTCATAAGCAAAGTTTCTGAATTATTTAATTCATACTAAAGCTGCGTCTGGTTCTTGCTATCGACGAATACCTACTGAGAAAGTAAACATATAAACTAACAAAATATTATTTACAAATGATTTTTCTATTTCTAGGTAAAGTATCATGTAATATAAAGAGCTTCGCACTGATGCTGCATTTGGTTCTCGCTATTGTTTAACACTTTCTGAGGGAGGAAGCATATAATTTCAAATAATACGACTTGTACTCTGTCAGTGGCTGTTGATGTTTCATTAACCGACACAGTGTGTAGTTTGTAGTAGATGGTAACGCCCGTTGTTTCTTCTGTAAACATTACGAAGGCTGTTACTGTAAATGTTGCTTACCCCCAGTCTCCATGAAATAGTGCAAAGGGCACGAATTTCCCTTTCTATTATTCGTAGTGCCGGTAACATAACTGATTTAGCTGGAGTTAAAACCTTCTTCTTTATTTTAAGGAACGGGGGCACATTGTTAGAAACATCACGAAAATTGATGTGCATAACGAATCTTATTCATGGAAAACGTTGTGAAAGTGCACAACCTCCAGTCACGTGTCAAACCGTCGCATACAGGTGCTGGGAAAGGAAGTCAACGATGTCCCTCACGCTAGTGTGACGTATCCCATCACATCACTGTAACGTCGGAATATAGGATCACGCAGCGCAAACGATGTCTTGACTACGCTCATAAGCTGCACGAAGAATCTGAAGAACGAGAAATTCTCGGTGCGTCAGAGACACCACAACTCGCCATTCGATTCCTAGCCTCAGCTTCCCGAGGAGGATCCAATTTCACACCTTCTTCCAATATCTCCCGGTATTTGAAAACGAGGACGCAGCTGTGGAAATACTAGTTGAGCCACGAATTGCATCTGCCACTTCACGCAGTGGCTTCTACCTAACCAACAGATTGTAACGGTTTAGCTTTCTCTTGTTCACGTTACAGAAGTACTGCTTCCTGTTTATTCATGTGTAATCGAATACCCTCAACCAATCTTCGTATCATGTATCAAGCACCCGTTCAGATTATGTTTATTCGCTGAGGATGCTGCATTTCGTACGAAGGCCGATTGTGTCTTATTTGGCAAACTCAAAAGAAAGGCACCAGACTTGTGTATCTTTCCTTGCGAGGTAAATGTTAGGAGCAACGTACAGCAGATGGATGGTGAGCAACAGATGGCAGTTTCACGAAGGCAAGGCTGGTACTTTGGGTTTGGCAATATTTCCTGGTAAAACGATGCTAAATGGTAGCGTTTTCTGAGCGCAGTTATCACTGAAAGTTAATTCAAACTTGGTTTTATTTTCTCAAAACCTTCTTTCATTACAGGAACCTATCTAATACGTTTGTTTTTCTGCGTATCTGTGACCATTCGATAAGAAATAGAGAGCTGTTTCATACTAATAGTTCTGATATAGATATCGTAAATGGAGAAGCTGACGATGCCATTCTATGATCACAGCGAGCAACATCTGAAGACGGTGAAGAGGTACCCATAACGAAGGTACAGTAGTACCAACACAGCCTCCATAACTTACGTAATTTTTAAGTAGATGCAATAACACTAGACGTCGCCTGGTACCATTACACGTGAAACAAGAAATTAAAATAATCATACTTTTTTCGCATTTTACTAACTTTTTTCATTCCTTGGTCGTCGGGATAATTAGTTTCTGATGAAAATTCGGTCTCTATGGTAAGGAAGATATTATTTAAATGCTTTCAGTGGTATTTGAGTGATTGCTTAGCTGGAAAAGAATTGGATATTAGGGGAAAAGCAATGATAAAGTGATATGATATCTCCTGGTAGATAAATATTTTATTGGCATTTCATTTACTGTCTTGGCATTTCTGAGTTGTCTTCTGTGCCACAGATTAATAGGAGGTTGCGGAATGTTAATGACATCAGGAATCACATGAGGCATTGGTCTCAAAAAATATGTACTCGGCGAATATCAATGGTTGAGGAAATTTTTGACGAGGTAATGAGATGCAGTGATACTACTGCACCCATAATATGGCATGATAATGTTACCATTTACTTTACTTCCTTTGGAGTGAAAACTGTAGAAAGTTATCAACGGAATAGCTAATAACAACTCCGATTCATTTGCTTTAAATTTCACATATATGAGAGGTGAATTTTCTGGAAAGATTTATTATCAATTTTTCCATGAAATGCAGAAAAAAGACTACATGTTTTGATATATTTTGGCATTGCTACTTAGAACGTTACGTACAACAGTGTCAAAACAATAGAAAAATAACAAATGGAGCGAACCATTTATTACATTTTGTTAAACAATGGATATTACTAAATATAATAGTAACATCGAACAATGAAATGTCACTAGCGGCTGTGCTGATACTTAAAAAGACAAAGAAGACGATGAAAGGGAAAAGAAA
The DNA here is from genome assembly GCF_023864345.2 of Schistocerca serialis cubense. Lineage (NCBI taxonomy): Eukaryota > Metazoa > Arthropoda > Insecta > Orthoptera > Acrididae > Schistocerca > Schistocerca serialis. The sequence continues at coordinate 806,777,890 of NC_064639.1, forward strand.
TTCAACTACCATCACCAGTGGAGTAAAGAAATAAATTTATTTATCAGCCAACAGAAATGATTACCGAAAAAGAGAGCTGGTCCAAACAAATTTACTTACCACACATAGCAGAAACGGTTACGGAAAAAGAAAGCAGGTCAAGAAGCAGGGATCATTGGTGAAACGTATGATTTGTTCTCAATGAATGTTGTTCCTGTGCTTCGCTTCAGAATAAAGGAGTTTCGGAAACGTTCGTACTTCTTAGAACATAAGAGTGTAAAAATTTGTAATGAAACTTTCTGTGTTTTCTTTTAAATTTTAGGACGAATACAACGTTAGTTTCGTCAAAATACTGCATTTGTTCTAGTATATCATATTTCGTGCCTTTAAATAAAAAGGGAAGTTTTAAGCTGTACGATATTATTTCAAATTGAAAAGAAGTTTGTATTGTACGAAAGACAGTAACGTTTATTTTTTTCATGGCGTCATTTTGTCTCGGTAGCAAACGGTTGTATCACATATGATATATAGCCTGCGAAACTGTAAAATCAGCAAAAATATTTCGATTGTTGCAGTTCAAAGAGAAACGCCTTTCTGACTTTCTACGCCAATACTGATTTTACTCCAAGCGTTCCAGAACACAATGCGATACCCGCGACGTATTAGGATATGTAATTATATTCATTGCAGCCCCATAAGTAATCCGTTGCGGATATTCCATGTAGATCTCATTTCATTGCGGAGTAAAGGTGGGGTTACTACTTACGGCAAGTCAAAAAACGGGACGCTTAATATATTATTTGCGCAATTATTACTAACGTTCATCGGCTCTTATTCTCACACCGAAACTTAGCTCTAATGAACTGGAGGATTCGTTATCATTAACTTTTATTCTATAGTCATTTACAATGTCTGTAAGGCTACCAAGGGTCATCTTATCTTTCATGCTCAGGACAGCGAATTTCGTAACAGCCGAGGTTTCGAAATTAAACCGCTTATTTAGATAGTTTGGGCTTCCCTGATAAACGTTAGCAGCAGTTTGCCAAAATTTGTTCTGACCTGATTTGCTGAATCACTTAAAATTTTGATTCACATTAAAACAAAAGATTCTTTTAATATAGATGCAAGGTTTTTGTTCAAGAATTCTAAAATCTCACAGAGTTCTGTAGGTTGAGTTATCCGGTTTTCAAGCTATAAAATTGTTAATGTAACAAAATTGATATCGTTACGTACCTTCATACAACAAAAGGAAGTGAACATTTACATTCTTCGCTTACGCCTTTCACGAAAGTCCATCTTAAAGGGCTGGTCTCCTCTTTCCCTTTCCAATCTCTATGAGTTCTTCCAAATGCGGAACCAACACAGTTCTTACCAACATCGCGTATCTTGTAAGTCCGCAATGAAGTATTGGACTTAATTTCCAGTCTTTGAAAACTATACTTCTTAGATTAATACCAAAATCAATAAAAACATAACTATGGTTATGCATAACTCCACGATATAAAAGAGACAATTCGGTTGCTGAAATATCATTGTCAATAAAATAATGTTTTAAGCTAAAAAACTGATTTACTTTTGGAAGTTCATGAGAAAAAATGTTCATATTTCCTTTGATAAATTCTTCATCACGGCCCCAATACCCACACTTTCTTATTGGGAGGGAAGCAGGACATACTGTACACTATCCCGCCATTTCATCATCACCTCTACCTGACCAACTTTTGAACTATTTGTCCTCTAACTAATCGTTCGAAATCTGCACACACACTTAATTTTATGCTCTCTGAATGTCATAATTGTCATCACTGCGCTCAATATTACTCTTATTTGTGTTTCCGCTTAATCTACTGAGGGCCTTAAATGTGGATCGGACTTCCGAAAACCCTGAACAGTGAAAGTATGAAACATGTAAATTTTCCTTCACTCAGTCACTGTCACTGCCTCTTCAATACAAACTACTGTAAAAATGAAGGGTCGAAACAATTGACTTTTAAATCCACTGACCTATTTCTCACTCATGTATATTACATATGAAGGTTTATCTAGCAAGAATAAGATATAAACCTCAGGACATGAAATTAAAAATTATGTAACACGGTATAAAAAAATAAAACTCTAAGTACACGAAAAACGGGTCTTGAGGGTGTCCCGTCATACATTAACATGAGCCCTGTAGCAATTGCCAGCCTGCATTTCCTTTGTCGTTCGCGGATGATACGCGTCTTGAGTAACTCTTTCTGTAACCTGAGATGCACACTACTTGCACGGTGGATACCAAAACCTCATACAACTGGATATTGTACTCTGGTGCTACATCTATACAGAAACGTAATGTTTCACTTGTGGTCTCACTCCGCACTTGTGTAGCGTATCTCACGTAATGTTATTACAAAGTGGATGCGACGATCTTTTAGTCTTAGGTAAGAACCATATACTCTCAACTTGCTTTAAAATGGCCGATAATGCAAAATTATGACACGCCTAACAATTCAGTTAAAATACACCCATGTTCAGAAAAAAACTGAACGCCGTGAACTACTAGACATAGTACGTTCATATTCACATGACATGGACTTAGGTATGTTCTGCAGAAATGATTAGCATTTAAACTATGACAGCCCACGTGCAGTATGCCTCGCAGCCGTAAGCGAACCGTACCGTGAAATCAGTGTGCTTGAAAGAGGGCGCATTATTGGCATGAGAGCATGTGATCCATCCATCCGGGAAGTTGTTCCTCGCGTGGGACAAAATGTTTCGGCAGTACAACGGGTTACTGTAGAATGGTTCAAGGAAGGCCGTAGAACACGACGAGATGAGTTAGGTCGCACCACCCAGTTCCCTCCCCTAGAAGATCGACACCTCATCCTAATGACACTGCTGGACAGATCTGCTTTCTCCTCGTCTCTAGCGCGACATGGAACAGTGGAACACACTGCACGCTATCAGGGGTGACAGTCCATCGCCGTTTACTACGGCATAAGTTACGTGCACGCCGTCCGCTTCTCCGCCTACATTTGACGAATGTGTAGAAGAATGGTAGACGTCAGTGGTGTACGGAACGACGTCAGTTTCTTAAAGAGGTCTCTGCATGATGATCTAGGACTGATACCAGATATAATTCTAATGACTCGTTTCTGAATTTTGAAAATGTTTTCTTTGTGAGAAGAGTTTCTCCAAAAGATGATTCCATAACTCATTAGTGAATGGAAGTAGGCCGAATAGACTAACTTATTCATTTTTAAATCACCTATTTCTGCTATCATGCGTACTGATAATGTAGCTGAACAAAGACGTTTCATTAAGTCTAGAGTGTGAATTTTCCAATTTAGGTTGTGGTCCATTTGCAGCCCTAAAAATTTGACACTGTCTACAGCTTTAATTTCATTGTTTGAATACATTATACTTATAGGGTCAGGTATCCTTTGTGAGGTACTAAACTTTATGTTCTGGGTCTTGTCAAGATTCAGTGACAATCAATTTGCTGTGAACCTCCTGTTGATACTTACAAATATTTCACTAGCTGTTTGCTCAGTGAGATCACAGGTACTCTTTTTTATACCAATACTTGTATCATCTGCAAATAAGACAAAATTTGCATTCTGTGACACTGCATATGGAAGGTCATTAAAATATAATAGGAACAAGATGGGACCTAAAATAGATCCCTGGGGCACCTCTTGTCTGATGTTTTCATACTTTGAATGACTATTGTGCTATGACTTATGTGCTAAGACTGATACAGATACACACTGTTTTCTATTAAAAAGAAACAAAGAGCCCGCTACCCCTGTTATCCCATAATATTTTAACTTTTGTATAACCATATCATGCTTAACACAATCAAAAGCTTTAGCCACATCACAGAATGTCCCATGTGGTAATAACTTTTGATTTATTGATTCTAATATATCATCTGTAAAAGTAAATACAACTTTATCAGTTGACAGTCCTTTCCGAAATCCAAACTGATAGCGAATAAGAATATTTTTCTGTACTGCGTATAAAGTCTATTGTACATAACCCTTTGAAACACTTTTGAAAATACTGCCAATAACGAAATGGGATGGAAGTTTTCCACTGATGATTTGTCTCCTTTTTTGTGCAATGGTTTGACAATAGCATATTTAAGCCTATCGGGAAAAGTATCACTGTGGAGGGATTCATTACATAAGTAAGTCACTATGTCACAAAGTTCTGAGGAGCAAAATTTAATTATGTTAGTGCGGATTGCATCATAACCACTGGAGCATTTGTTTTTAAGAGAGTTAATAATATTAGAAGTCTCTTTTGGTGAGGTAGGATATAGTTGAATTTTGTCAAACTTCTGCGGAAATGCATTCTTTAAATATTTTAAGCTGTCTTCTGAAGAACTATCCAAACCTAAATTGTCTGCTACTGAAAGAAAAAGTTGTTGAAAGTGTCTGCAATTTTGGAGGTATCAATAAAAGTGATAAGAGACTCTAGTATGGATCCTGAGTAACTATCCCCAGAAAATTTAAATTAAAATCTCCACTTAGTATGAGTTCATTATTTGTAGAAGTTAACAAATTTAATACTGCAACAAGCTGTTTAGTGAATAGCAGGAAATTACCAGTTGGAGCCCTGTATATTGTGACTATAATTATTTTTCTCTTGTGTGTTTCTACTTGTGTGGCACATGCTTCAAAATGCTTATCACTACAGTATTTAAGAATGTCAGTGCTTTTATAATTGTGACCCTTTCTAATATAAATGGCAACTCCTCCTTTCTTCATCTCTTTTCTACAATACTTTGAAGCCAAGGTATACCCTTTCATATTAAACATTTCAGTTTCACTACCTAAATGATGTTCAGAAATACAAATAATATCAACTGGATTTGTAGACTGTAGTGCATCTTATCAGATCTGAAATTCATTAATTTTGTTTTTTAAACCTCTGACGTTTTGATGTAGTAAATTTACTGTTACTTTTCTTTGTCTTCACAAGTATTATGCTTAACATTTTCAGATACATCTTGTTTCAGTATTGAATGTGTTAATAATGAGCTTAACCTAAAAAAAGAACTACTTCCATGAGTTGCAGTGTCCCCCGTTAAAGAATTTGCTATCAACCTAGCCAATATATCCTTCCCTATTCTATTGAGATGCAGGCCATGAGAAGAAAGCCTCACCTACCAATAGTGTCAACAGGAACCAAACCAGGCCCTGACCCAGAACCAGCCTGAAGCAGTCGGTCAGACTCCATATTGACCATCTTCACAGAGGTGTTGAACTGGGGTCGATTGGACCGCTTGAAAACAGGCACAAACTCAAAATTTGTATAGTTCGCTGCTGACGCTATTTCAACCAGGTAGCTCTCAATACTGTAGCCCTGGTCCCTATCGATACTGTTCCCTGCTCCACCCACTATTACAACATGATCCTCCTTGGTGAAACCTCTACACAAAGATCCTATGCCCTCTATCACTTGGATGAGAGATGCATAAGGCTTGAAAAAGTTTGTGAGCTGGTAGCTGTCACCTAACTTTCCCTGCAGAAGTTGGCCCACACCTTTTCCATGACTGTCACCTACCAGCAGAATTCAGATCCCGTGAACACACTCTACAGTACCTAGGAAGAGTCTCATTTTGTTCCCCAGTTTCCATGACACTACATTCCCTCCAGTGAAACCATCTGTCACAATAGCTGCATAGCATCCCAGAACTAACTTTCCTGCGGCAGCTAAAACACTCCACACTCTTGATTGTTTAAGCTGTCGCTAAATAAAGATAGTTTCCTATTTACTATGCTCTAAAGTGCTCTAATATAAATATAACATTAATGTACACACTTAATTACACTTCGAATCACCTAACTTTCGCGCACAAAATTTAAGCCTAAAACGGCTGTTAAGCACTAAGGGTTTTACGTTATTTTCTTTAAAAAAGTCGCACAGAACTAAAAATGTTCACTTCCCCAAACAGTTATTACACTACTGAACGCAATTAAACCTAATAAACTCCAGACACTGAACTTAATATTTACTGAAACTTCAAAAATGAGCGCACACGAAAAATCAGCACAGATAAACGAACTAATTGACAGAACAAGACAACAGTTATTATGTAATGGCTACTGCACTGCTATAGCGACTACACAGTATTGCATTTGTTACAGTGCGCAGACACAAGGCGTTAGCAGCCTCAAGTCTTCCAAATTTTTGTCAGTACAGACGTAAGGTGTCCAGAAATCAAATGATTGAGAGACTGTGACTATAGTGCACACATATTAACCAAGTTCATTGTAAATGGCTGTTCAGGGTGTCAGGGTGAGAGTGAAGCAAGAGTAGCCCAGTAGAGGGGTGGAGCAGCTGAAGCACATTTTGTAACAAATATTCACTCTCACTGTGGATAGTCATCTTTCTTTTCTGAGGAGTTGTAGGTAGCACTGAGAAGGTTATGGTTTAACATATATTATCTTTTTTCGCCGTTTTTAGAAACGGATTGGTTCTAAGAAAACTATTTTTCATCCATAAGTTTAATTAGGCGTAGTGGGAAGAGAGGGGTGGGGTCCTAGCAAATGTCTGAGGACAAAGGAAGTAATGGTCTCGGGAAGGTTCTGAATCACTGCTGTAGAAGTACCAGACACCATTTAGGATCCGTTTTCATCAATAAGTATGCAATACTGAATTTTTTAATTATTTTAAATTTGTGAGTATGTGTGATGTCCACAATTGTGCGAAGGAAGATTTCAGTTGGTTACAACTAGGAAACAGTCAATAACACAATATACATTTTTATGTTATTTGTAAGTCTTGAAGAATGTGGATTTACTATATATGAGCACAAGAAATTCACAGTATTGGATATAAGTAGAATGATTTTAAGATGGACAAGAGCAGTAAGAAGTGGGTGAAGTCACATAAAATTCTCTCGAGCTTCCAGTCGCGTCAAGTGATTTAGAATCCACGAGCTTTAGGGCGAGTACTCCTCGGCCATTGTCAAGTGGTGACTGTTTTCCGGTTGCTGCTACCGTCCTTATATAGCCGCCCTGCCTTCTGTAACGTCACTGCTGCTCAATCCAACACCGTACGGCGTAATGTTTCCGTTGCACGCCCACCGCGCGTGCTTCAGCCTTCCGAGGACCGGGTCCCAACCCATGTTTTCCTGTAGACTGGCGTCTTAATTGAGGGTATTGTCGCAAATTTTTAAACATTTTTGGAAGATGGCTGCCAACAGACGTTTGGTAATGCATAAAATGCATATTAAAACCGTCAGATGTTTTTATTTTAAACCCAAATTCTATCGGTTTCGGTCATGGAACAACTTCACGGATGAACGGTTAAAATTGTTTAAGCCGCCATATTACGTTAGTCATTAGTTAAAATGTGTAGTGCGTTTCATGGTACACAATTTGTATTTGGATGTTTGCTATTAAAGCCCTATGTCATTTATTTATATTCATGAAACCCACTACAGTTTTTAAGTAACCACTAACGCAATATGGCGGCTTAATCCAATTTACCCCTTCATCCGTGAAGATGGTCCAAGACCGAAACCGACAGAATGTGGGTTTAAAATAAAAACAACTGAAGGTTTAAATGTGCATTTTATATATCATAAATTTTTATCCCGATCACTTGTTTAATTATGGTATTTCAATAGTTATTAGTCCGTGTAATAACTCATGCCTCTTCGAATGCTGTCCTTTTTCTGGAGTATGCTCCAATACCAGTGATCTCTCGGGTTACCGAAGGTGAAATCATCTCTCGTGTTCGATACAGCATTGTTCAATAATATGCATAGTCTGTCCGACACAAAACTGCCCCACCCACACAGTATTTTATGTACTTTTCACGTTCTGATTCCTACTTCGTCTTTCACAGGCTTCATGAGCTGTAGAATTTTTGTCGGAGCCCTGGAGACAGGATCGATTTTATGCCTCTTTAGGAACAGGCTTATCTTTCCTATTACTGAGCTACAGAATGAGGTCCTTCTGCTTCCGTGTTTTTCGATAGAGGGCTTTCGAAATCTGGTGATTGTTGTATCCGTTTTCCTTGAATATTTTCCGTAAGTTGCTCAGTACTTTCGGTAAGTTTTCACTTTCTGACACGCCGTCCAGTCGATGGACCAAGGTCCTCAGGACAAGATGTTTGTGTGACGGATGGTGATAGCTATTTAGGGTGCAGATAACGCTCCGTGGTGATGAGTTTCCGGTAAACTCAAGAGAATGTTATCAGTACATTTCGCCGCGAAACCATGCATTCATATATTAATTGAAATCATATTACAAATATACTAAAACCACATAAGCGCCCATATTGCGTTTGCAACAAAGAATTTTTGCATTAACATGGACTGAATTATACTGAAGTGAATACCTTCAAGCAATTGCAAACAGGAACACTTGAGTATCCCAGGTTATAAGCAATATCAAGCGGGCATTTAATTACGTATCTACTAAGATTTATAATAGCTAGAAACGCTTTTCTCAAAAAGAGAAATTCGTTAACTCAAAACTAAATTTAAGTGTTTGGAGATCTTTTCTGAGTCTCTGCTTGGAGTATAGCTTTGTTTGTTAGCGAAATGTGAAGAATAAATAGTTCAGGCAAGAAGAGTGTAGAATCTTCCGAAACATGATGCTACAGAAGATTGCTGAAGATCAGATGTGGTGGATTGGATAACTTGTAATGTTCTAAATAGAATTAGGGGAGAAAAGAAATTTGTGTCACAATTTGATAAAAAGAAGGAAGCGATTGATAGAACACATACTGAAGCATCAAGGGATTGGTAATATGATTCTGTTGGAAGTGTATGGCGTAAAAGATTTAGAGAGCGATAATGGCTTAACTGCAAGCTCAAACCTTCAGGAGTTCAAATGGATATAGGTTACAGTGGTTATGCAGAGATGAAGAGGCTTGCGCAGGACAAATCGACGTGAAGACATCAGATTAGGCTTCAAACTGATGATAACGTAAACAGCATTCAATAATTATTGCATTAATGATGTCGTAGATACGATATTCCTTTTGCTGCAGATGGAACTCGCATTTGTGATCTGCGACTCCAGCTTCAGTAAACACATTCAGATTTTACCTGCTACACAGTAGCTGTAAGCTTGCTGATTTATGGCTTCGAGATGAGTGATATAAGCTGTGAATTAACAGGCAGACTGCAGAAAGATCTCGATTCCGCTCGTTTATTTGAGTGCACTATTTCTCTTGGCCGGGAGGGCAGCGATTAACGCAACAAACGTGTGGTAAACGTGGAGACCTTCTCAAGTTTATAACGTCATTGCCGTTTGGCGTAAGCATTTCTCCTATTTTCCTTAAAGCCGTAGGTTTGTTTGGCTCGCCGACCACTCCATCCTTGCTTTGTGGCGAGTTTCGCGCTTTTCCCGACAGCCCATCAGACGCGGCCTGGACTATGAACTCACCTTCCCCCTGGTCTGGCAGGTAGTGCGGACACGCCTGGGTGGCAACCCCGCCAGGAGGCGTGGGCGGCCAGCATGCGATACCGTCAAAGTCCGCAGGGCAGCCGCCGCCTGCTCCTGCAACACACCAAACACGTCCGTCAACCGTGTAGCATAAACATCAGGCGTTTGTGAGGCCATAGTAAACAAGTGTACCAACATCACAGTAAAGCGGGTAGCACAAACAGCAGGGGTTTGTGAGACAGCCGCAAACGTAGTAGCGTTACCGTCTTTCTTTGGCAATATGCATATTTAAAGCACAGAAACACGCTTTAGGATTTCATAAATAATTTCTTAGCGGTCAAAAAGTGGATATACATACACGAATCCCTTATCTATAGATTTATTTTTACTATAAGGAAATAGAAATTTAACTCACTCGCGTTTGTGTTTTGTTTGTTCCTGGAATAGTCTTTTCCAGGGAATATTTCGACCTTGCAAAATAAATGATTCGATAATTTTAATCGAATATGTAACTACCTACCTTTAGATAAATAAGGATTTCTCCTACTACAAGGAGCACAGAAATTGTCTGTTAGATGGATCAGTATCTTATTAGGAAGATGTCAAACTATGTGCAACCGATTAAAAATGAGGGAGGATGTAAGCAGTTACTGCAATCCTCATACGTTTACGTAAATATTAACAACCATACATACGTATTATCTGCAGAATAATTACTTCTATTTTTAGCTCAAAAATTACATAAATAGTGCAAATTATCTCTTTCGTTGTTTCAACGCGGTATCTTGTTAAGTTTAACGGTTCAAATTCCTGGTCTGCCGTCCCGATTTAGTGGCCGTGGACGTGCATTTTATTAAAGTCATATTCCTGTACTTTACTGAAAGAAAATACGTAACAGCAATACTCCCTACCCAGACTCAAGGAAATCAGCTAGAAATGCTTTGAGCAGTAGAAGGAATGAATACAGTCACATATGGAATCAAATTAGTTCTAATCTGAGAAATCTGATAGCTGCATAAAATCAGAGCTTTATTCTTGCTTCGTATCAGTACATATATTTTCTGTAACAATTTCGGATGTCGACAATATGTTGTCCACTATGCCTGAGAGGTAGATTTTACTGTGTGTCCACTCTTCGGCCGACAGGTCCATTTATTGTTCATTTCTAAGACATTTCCACTTTTTTTGGCGTGTAGGTGCCTTCTGATCAAACACTGCTTATGAGATTTTTCGTGGGATAGCAGGCGTCAATAGAAAATGTTGTCTCACTTTAAATGCAATGCTGCCTAAACTATAATTTATGAGACCAATGGCTAAATGAACATCACAGTTGTTTGAGGCGACATTCAGCTCTAATCAAACAGGTCACAGCACGCATTAGGTAACAAGAGGTAGTGTTGTGAGACCGAAGGTACATATGTCATTCCCCAAAGAAATGTGATAGGCCCTTTATTATTCTTGATGGGTCTATAATCAGAGCAGCCCTCTTAGATAGTATGCAGATGACGCTGTCATTGAATATATAGTGAAATCAGTATACGGGGAAACCTATTTATACAGAATGATTTAGATAATATGTGGCATTGACGCTGATGAACAAAAAGCGTCAAGTCTTCCACATTACTAATAAGATAATCACTCAAATTTCTGTTACATGTCAAAGTGTAGACATTTAGAGCTTGTAGATTCAAGTAAATAGTTAGGGATTACAATTAAGATAATTGTAGTTGAAAATTTGATGTAGAAAATGTTCTACTTGAGGTGAAATAAGACTACGTTATATTTGTGGAACACACAATAGATGAAAGATATTCACCAAAAGAACAACTTGCACTGAGTTTATTCGTCGTTTACTAGAGTATTGCTGCGTCGTATAGGATTATTACCACCGAAAGGCGACTTACCCTGTATTATCATGTCATGGGTAAGAGATTGTGATGAACGTAACAAACAAGTTTGGATGGCACTTGTTAAGATACAGTAGTTTTTCATACCAGCGAAATATATTCATGAAATTGGCACCAACAACTCTCACTTACGAATGTCAAAAATATTTTATTGTGTACCATTTACATAGCGAAGATTGTACATCGCAATTGCACAAGAGAAATGAGAGTTTGTAACGCTCCTTCTCAGTTTTGTGGGCCAATCCCAAGAGTGTGGGAATACAAGTTGTAACAACAACAACGCTGTAATATTGTACATATAATAATTTTTTCTTCTGATTTTCGATAAATTAGTGTAATCGATGTTCTGATTTCATTTCTTTTTTTTTGTTTCATGTCATAGTGTTAAGAAAACTGTAAACAATTTTCAATGTGGATATTAATGTTTATGTCAAATTTCAAGCAATATTGTAATAGAATTGAAGTGTAACAAATGTTGAAACTGTTGTAAGATGTTAAAGTTGGTCCATACGTAGGCAATGTATTAGGATATGTAGAATGCAAAACCTCTGGTGAATACCCTGTCTGTAAGGGATCGGTAAAAGGTGGATGGCAGGCGAGCGCGGGAAAATGCACGCGGGCGCTGTACGGCATAACGGGCTCAGCAGTAGTAGTCGGAGTTGGGCATTGGTCTGAGCAACACGTTCTGGATCGAGGGGCTCTCCTGGAAGACGTAGTTTCATTGAGCCTCGGATACACCGTTCCGACGCCTACACGGCATGGCAAAATTCCATAGGCACTAAATGGAAAAGTATTGCGACGCTATGAAGAAGTAAAGTGCCGATACATCAAGAGCCATTGCTGTGGTTGTATGTGTGCTCTTTGCCTCGCCATCTCGCCGCCCGCCGACCGCCGCATAAATACAAACAGGTTGAAACTATTAGTACTGTATTCGTATGGACCAGTGTCACTTTTGTTCCATACTGCTCAATACCAACTTAAATTTTACCATAACTGTCCTATCATTTAATTACCCTCACAACTAACCTAGCCAAGGTCCTTTCCAAATGTGCAATCCGAGTGTCCCGAAGTGAAGAATTAAAGTTTATGTTAATAATAATTACCTGCAGACCTAGCTATGTTAGAATGATGTTTAAAGAACTAATAGACGAATAACAAAGGTCTGACATAGTTGGAAGATAATTTTGATATTGATTTAGTAGTGAAGTTTAATCATTTCGAGACAGATATAATGGTATTTAAATGAGCAGGAAATAAAATGAAAAGAGTAGTAACTAATATATTGGAAATCTTGAGCACATAATATATTTCAGTAATCGAATTTTTTAATACAGTGATCACAACAGTTTCAGGGTCCCCCCCTTTTTTTATTCATTTGTATTCTGAAGTGTTCTAAACTGATTTGACCAGTAAAGTCAAAGCCAAAATAGAAACCAAAATTTATCAGTGTTTTACCTTTATCAAAATTGACATTGTGTGTGTGTTTCGAAAGTGCTATTTCTAGGATAACCTATGCCCGATTTTAATCAGATCAATAGACAGTACAAAGTTTTGTAGTAAACATTATAGTGTAATGTTATGTATTTATGGTTTATCCATATTAGTACAGAAAGTGAAATTATCAGTTCAGTAGATTTTCTGGTTCTAAAATTTACCATATTATGCAGTGTTATTATGGGTGGTTTTGCATGAACGTACATCAACTTGTACAGGGAAGAAACTCAGTAAATGCCTAATTAGGCTGGCGACCGTATAATTAACAGATTGGTAGCGTCTTCTGTGTTGTTTCTTGTCCGTCCTGACGTGTAGTTGCATTTCGGACTTGCTTGACGTATCATTGTTATTACCGAGTGGGTGTAAGTCTGATTTGCCTCCATTCAGGTACACACGGTCAATTTCTATACAAAAACCCTTTTTCATAAGGTGAAGCCCGTCAACTTACCATAGTACAGGCTTTAAGGAGTATCGTGTGCCCCGAAAGCGCAGCGTTACAAAGTGGCCACATATCTTTGTAGAAGAGAGTGGTTGCAAACGTTTATTGTAACATTGCCCCTGAGTGGAATGAAACATTAGTCTGTACCTAGCCCCCTTCCCGATCCCCACACCACCACTTTAGAATGAAAAAAAGTTATTTGCACGCTTTCATTTTTAATGTTTATGTCTAACAACCTCCTTTTTGTTTGAACTGTTCAATAACCAGTTCTCAGAAAGTAAGTTAACTATTCACAGACACTTTCTATGGTTCAAATGGCCCTGAGCGCTATGGGACTTAACATCTATGGTCATCAGTCCCCTAGAACTTAAAACTACTTAAACCTAACTAACCTAAGGACATCACACAACACCCAGTCATCAAGAGGCAGAGAAAATACCTGACCCCACCGGGAACCGAACACGGGCGGACACTTTTTACAAGACACGTTTAGGCTGCACTACTACTTTTCCTGCTCGCTTCACCTCTACTCTGTACAAGTTAAAATGTGTGCACTATACTTACTGTTTGCAAGTCACTTGATTACTGGACTATTTAACTGTAAACTGGAAGAAATTGGAAGATTTCTGGCTGTTAATGCTTTATGTCTGAGTTATAACAACAACAACAATAATAATAATAATACTGTGTATAGCACTATAGTAACCCTTACGTGCTTACTGTTGTGTCGCGCTGTCAGTTAGCACATTTATCTGTTCCTAAGTGAGCAATGAAGCATCTACTACTTGGAGAAGACATTTTCATGAATTATTTAATATTTGTTACCTATATGTCTTGCTTCTACTCTTTCGATGTCAGGTGCAAAGCAAAAAATATGTGACATACATTAATGTCAGTATCTGAGAAAAAGTAATTACTGACAACTTACATAATCATTATTAGAACCTTACGAAATGTAAGGACTTTTAAAACTAATTTAGTTGCCTGTCTGAAAGACAAACAAACATTTTTGGTTTTTACCCCTCATAAAAATCCAAAAATGTGTGTTTGAACTTAATCATAGCTAAGACTTGGTTTAAGAATCATGAAAGAAGGTTGTATACGTGGAAGAGGCCTGAAGACACTGGAAGATTTCAGACAGAATATATAATGCTAAGACAGGGATTTAAGAAGACATTTCCAGGGGCAAATGTGGACTCTGACCACAGTTTACTGGTTATGAACTGTAGACTAAAACTGATAAACCGCAAAAGGGTCGGAATTTAAGGAGATGGGACCTGGATAAACTGAAAGAACCAGATATTTTAGAAGGTTTCAGAGACAGCGTTAGGGAACGATTGACAAGAACGGAGGAAATAACTACAGTAGAAGAAGAATGGGTAGCTTTGAGAGATGAAATAGTGAAGGCAGCAGAGGATGAAGTAGGTAAAAAGACGAGGGCATATAGAAATCCGTCGGTAACAGAAGAGATATGGATCTTAATTGTTGAAAGGAGAAAATATAAAAAGGCAGTAAATAAAGCAGGCAAAAAGGAATATAAAGGTCTCAAAAATGAGATAGACAGGAAGTGCAAAACAGCTAAGCAGGGACGGCTAGAGGATACATGTAAGGATGTAGGGGCATATATCACTTGGGGTAAGAAAATGAAAGAGACCTTTGGAGAAAAGAGAACCACTTAAATGAATATCAAGAGCTCAGATGGAAAACCAGTACTAAGCAAAGAAGGGAAACCAGAAAGGTGGAGGGAGCATATAGAGGGTCGAGTATATAGGGGGTCTATACAAGGGCGATGTACTTGAGGGCAATATTATGGAGATGGAAAAGGACGTAGATGAAGATGAAACGGGAGATATGATGCTGCCTGAAGAGTTTAACAGAACACTGAAATATCTAAATCGAAACAAGGCTCCGGGAGTAGACAACATTGCATTAAATCTACTCATAGCCTTGGGAGAGCCAGCCATGACAAGACTCTACTATCTAGCGAGCAAGATGCATGAGACAGGCGAAAGACCCTCAAACTACAGGAACAATACAATTCCACTCTCAAAAAAAGTCAGATACTGACAGATGTGAAAATTACCGAATTATCAGTTTAGTAAGTCATGGCTGCAAAATGCTAACACGAATTCTTTACAGACGAGTGAAAAAACTGGTAGAAGCCGACCTTGGGGAAAATCAGTTGGATTCCGTAGAAATGTTGGAACACATGAGGCAATACTGACACTACGACTTATCTTCGAAGATAGATTAAGGAAAGGCAAACCTATGTTTCTAGCATTTGTAGACTTACAGAAGGCTTTTGACATTATTGACTGGAATACGCTCTTTAAATTCTGAAGGTGGCAGGGGTCAAATACAGGGAGCGAAAGGCTATTTGTAATTTGTACAGAAACCAGATGGCAGTTATAAGAGTTGAAGGGTAAAAAAGGGAAGCAGTGGTTGGGAAGGGAGTGAGACAGGTTTGTAGCCTATCCCCAATGTTATTCAATCTATATATTGAGGAAGCATTAAAGGAAACAAAAGAAAAATTCGGAGTATGAATTAAAATCCACTGAGAAGAAATAAAAACTTTGACGTTCGCCGATGACATTGTAATTCTGTCAGAGACAGCAAAGGACCTGGAAGAGTAATTGAAAGGAAAGGGCAATGTCTTGAAATGAGGTATAAGGTGAACACAACAAAAACAAAAATAGGATAATGGAATGTAGTCGAATTAAATCAGGTGATGCTGAGGGAATTAGGTTAGGAAATGAGACACTTAAAGTAGTAGATGAGTTTTGCTATTTGGAAAGCAAAATAACTGATGATGGTCGAAGTAGAGAGGATATAAAATATAGACTGGCGATGGCAAGGAAAGCGTTTCTGAAGAAGGTACTGAATAGAATTGGGGAGAAGAGGAATTTGTGGCACAAGTTGACTAAAAAAAGGGATCGGTTGGCAGGTCATGTTCTAAGTCATCAAGGGATCACCAATTTAGTATTGGAGGGCAGCGTGGAGGGGAAAATCGTGGAGGGAGACCAAGAGACGAATATACTAAGCAGATTCAGATGGCTGTAGGTTGCAGTAGTTACTTGGAGATGAAGAAACTTGCACAAGATAGAGTAGCATGGAGAGCTGCATCAAATCAGTCTCTGGACTGAAGACCACAACAACAACGCCCCTCAGAAAATTTCGTTTTACCCCTCAGAAAGTAATTATTCCTAGGTTGGGACTGAGTGTTATAGAAGGACTGCTCCACAGTAATATCGTATGATTTTTCGAAGGGTTCTGACATATAGACGAATGAGAACAGCTGAATGCTCAGCAGAGATTACAGGCAATGTGGCATCACGGACCTTTCGGAGTAGGGTACTGAAAGGTTGGTTGAAATCTAGAATTGCCAGGTGTTGTTTCTAGAGACATCGTACCACTGACGGGGTTCAAGGAAAAGATGCACAGTCAAATGGGACATTGAATGGCACTGTGTTAGTCTCGTTACTGTCCGTGGCAGTCGGATCCACGGCAATGTGATCGCGGGCGAACTGGCGAATGGTCTCAGGAAGCAGCGATTCTCCAGTCACGTAACATCCCAGTTCCCGTAAACACGGTGTGTGAGGTTATTCGATAAGACAGCACTACTGCTCAGACTGCTCGCCGTTATGTGACAGGAATGGTAATCCCTGTTGTCGTATCTTACATGACCAGGGTACCAAATGGATATTCGAACAGGATAACGCAAAACCCAACACCGTAGCTACCTCCATAAACGCCTCGTCTAGTATGCCCGGTCGTCTGGCTTTTCATTCTTAGACCATATCTGTCATGTGTTTCAAGCACAGCAAGACATTCCTCAAACTGTCATTTGGGGCAACGTCTGCTTCAGTGCCACACCTCTTAATGATGATGGGCACACATTATTATACTACTGTGATGCATCTTTGCTTTGCCTTGTCTTTCTTGTGGTAACATATTCACTATGCCGTCCATGTAATTTACCGTCATTTCTATCGACTTATCCGTTAATAAAACTGCTCCCGCATCACTTCGATTTTCATGTTAAGTCTGTACTTTCGTGAACGGCAATTACGATCTTCCTACCATCGAACTTCAGCAGTTTCCATCATACGAGGGCTATCCACAAAGTACATTACGTTTTGGAATTAAAAATAAACAGAGTATTGTAAATTTTTTTTATTATATACAGATGAAAGACACACTTAAATACTACTTTTCTACATAGTTGCCATTTAAATTAAGGCACTTATCTTAGCGATGGACGAGCTTGGAAATTCCTTTGTTGTAAAATTCGGCCGCCTGCGCCTTCAACCACGTGCTTACCTCTTCTTTTGGGACAGAAAAGGTGTGATTTTTGTGGATTTCCTGGAAAGAGGCACTACAATAAACTCTCAAAGGTATTGCCACACTCTGCACAACCTCAGAAGAGCAATACAAAACAAGCGCAGGGAAAAATGAGATTTTTCACTCTGCAGCGGAGTGTGCGCTGATATGAAACTTCCTGGCAGATTAAAACTGTGTGCCCGACCGAGACTCGAACTCGGGACCTTTGCCTTTCGCGGGCAAGTGCTCTACCATCTGAGCAGATGTATCCCTGGGAAAAGACGAAATTGGATTTAGGAAGGTTTGCTCTCAGGACGTTAATATTTTTAGTATGAATGAAATTCTAGAATAACGATGTGAGGCCAATTTATAAACTCATGTTTTTTTCTATTAACTTCTAAAAGCTTTTTACTTGATCGTCAGAAACAGATCACCTACAATAATGGCGAAAGAAAATATATACATAGTCCAGCAATTATTCGAGGATTCCGGAATAAGCAGAGGCAGCTAAAAAAACAAGAGAGAAAACAAAAATCAAGACATCATGCAAGGCGTTTGCTTGTCACTGGCAATTTCTCTATTGGGAATGTCATAAGAAAGCTATTATATACCGTCTAAACGCTATTATACATGTAGGTTATGTAGTATTAATACAAAATAAGGAAAAACATACAAAATTCGATGTATACAATATATTACGCGAGAAGACAACGCTACAATCTGGAATGTCCACTACAGTTGCGTCTCACTATGACAATAATGCAGCCTCATCAAAAATTATTATTGTAGACAAGACACTGGAACAAGTCTCCAGTTTTAGGTAATTCGGATAAAGTACCAACTTAAATAACGATAGTGATGTACAGAATAAAAACAATAAATTTCAACACATATGTGTAACGATAAACAGAACCTTAAAGAAAATGACAACGAACGAAACAAAATTAAAGTTTTACAAAACAATGGCTGTGCCTGTCTTTTGTGTGACAGTGAATCTTGGATTAAAAAAGGGAAGACAAGAGCAGCATACAATATGTGGAGAAATGGAGGCAACTTCTTAAACATAATGAAACAAGACACAATTTCAGTCACAGCAAACAGCTACAAGACATCTGAAAAAGAGACTTTGGGATCAGGGAAAAAAGATGGTCATAAGAATGTGAAATCAGAACGGGCATATTGCGTGAAGCTTGAAAAGAAGAAGAAGCTATATGAAAGTGCTTTATTCGCAGTATCCAGTTTCACGTCAATATAGACGCACCTTCAGGTTTATCTGCCGAGAATACAAATCAAGTGGTTATATTTTCGTAATGCAGTAGGACTATTGCGGAGTTCCAGCGTTCGGGAATTTATCCACGTAAGAGTCAAGCCATCTACATTATGAAAAAATAAACCTGAAGATGCGTCTGCACTGATGTGAAACCAATAACTGCGAATAAAGCACCTTCACACAGCTATGCAGCTATTGGAAACACCTCATCATCCTTGACTTTTTTAATTGTCATAATTTTTATTATAATTTGACTGATTATTGGCTGTTGAGTGTTTTGTATTGTTGTTCACGTCATTGAGCTGAGGTTGTCCTCCCCAGAAAGTTGTGTCACAGGACTAACTGTCAGCCGGCCGCGGTGGTTTAGCGGTTCAGGCGCTCATTCCGGAACCGCGGGACTGCTACGGTCGCAGGTTCGAATCCTGCCTCGGGCATGGATGTGTGTGGTGTCCTTAGGTTAGTTAGGTTTAAGTAGTTCTAAGTTCTAGGGGACTGATGACCACAGATGTTAAGTCCCATAGTGCTCAGAGCCATTTGAACCACTTTTTTTGACTAACTGTCAGCGTCAGAGTGCTGTACCAGAACCTCATCAGCAGTTCTTTAAAGCACAACTGAGTCGACAAAATTATAATAAATGATGAAGAATCAGAGGATGTGAATATAAAGGGTGTTACAAAAAGGTGCGGCCAAACTTTCAGGAAACATTCCTCACACACAAATAAAGAAAAGATGTTATGTGGACATGTGTCCGGAAACGCTTAATTTCCATGTTAGTGCTCATTTTAGTTTCGTCAGTATGTACTGTACTTCCTCGATTCACCGCCAGTTGGCCCAATTGAAGGAAGGTAATGTTGACTTCGGTGCTTGTGTCGACATGCGACTCATTGCTCTACAGTACTAGCATCGAGCACATCATTACGTAGCATCAACAGGTTAGTGTTCATTACGAACGTGGTTTTGCAGTCAGTGTAATGTTTACAAATGCGGAGTTGGCAGATGCCCATTTGACGTATGGATTAGCACGGGGCAATAGCCGTGGCGCGGTACGTTTGTATCGAGACAGATTTCCAGAACGAAGGTGTTCCGACAGGAAGACGTTCGAAGCAATTGATCGGCATCTTAGGGAGCACGGAACATTCCAGCCTATGACTCGCGACTGGGGAAGACCTAGAACGACGAGGCAATTCTTCGTGCAGTCGACGATAACCCTAATGTCAGCGTCAGAGAAGTTGCTGCTGTGCAAGTGAACGTTGACCGCGTCACTGTATGGAGAAATGGCTCAAATGGCCCTGAGCACTATGGGACGCAACTGCTGAGGTCATTAGTCCCCTAGAACTTAGAACTAGTTAAACCTAACTAACCTAAGGACATCACAAACATCCATGCCCGAGGCAGGATTCGAACCTGCGACCGTAGCGGTCTTGCGGTTCCAGACTGCAGCGCCTTTAACCGCACGGTCACTTCGGCCGGCACACTGTATGGAGAGTGCTACGGGAGAACCAGTTGATTCCGTACCATGTTCAGCGTGTGCAGGCACTATCAGCAGCTGATTGGCCTCCACGGGTACATTCTGCGAATGGTTCATCCAACAATGTGTCAATCCTAATTTCAGTGCAAATGTTCTGTTTACGAATGAGGCTTCATTCCAACGTGATCAAATTGTAAATTTTCACAATCAACATGTGTGGGCTGACGAGATACCGCACGCAATTGTACAATCACGTCATCAACACAGATTTTCTGTGAACGTTTGGGCAGGCGTTGTTGGTGATGTCTTGACTGGGCCACATGTTCTTCCACCTACGCTCAATGGAGCACGTTATCATGATTTCATACGGGATACCTCTACCTGTGCTGCTAGAACATGTGCCTTTACGAGTACGACACAACATGTGGTTCATGCACGATGGAGATCCTGCACATTTCAGTCGCAGTGTTCGTGCGCCTCTCAACAACAGATTCGGTGACCGATGAATTGGTAGAGGCGGACCAATTCCATGGCCTCCACGCTCTCCTGACCTCAACCCTCTTGACTTTCATTTATGGGGGCATTTGAAAGCTCTTGTCTACGCAGCCCCGGTACCAAATATAGAGACTCTTCGTGCTCGTATTGTGGACGGCTGTGATACAATACGCCATTCTCCGCGGCTGCATCAGCGCATCAGGGATTCCATGCGACGGAGGGTGGATGCATGTATCCTCGCTAACGGAGGACATTTTGAACATTTCCTGTAACAAAGTGTTAGAAGTCACGCTGGTACGTTCTGTTGCTGTGTGTTTCCATTCCATGATTAATGTGATTTGAAGAGAAGTAATAAAATGAGCTCTAACATGAAAAGTAAGCGTTTCCGGACACATGTCCACATAACGGGGCGTGACGTGAAACTCGAATCACTGGGAAAAAGCTGTTTGTAGGAGACGTGTGGAGGGAGCGAGATTGGTTCTTGGGAAAATAGAGGACCTCATCAATGCATGCAAAAACTAATAATTAAAAATCAATTTTAATTTTAATAATCAACGGCCTCGGTTGCACCGTTTACCTAGAATTTACCTAGGTTTCAGTCGGGATAACCCAACCTTCTTCAGAATAACGGTAACTACCGTTTGTCCATAGTGGACATCGTCAAGCTAAAACTACAAATCCATAAATTATTGTCAGACTCTAAAACTTTTCCAGCACAGCACTCATGGCTGCCGCATCGCGGTCGCGAAGTGGGGCCGAGTCAGTTCCAGATAAGTTTTATAGTCTGACGATAACTTATGGATTTGTGGTTTTAGCTTGACGATGTCCATTATGGACAAACGGTAGTTACTCTGAAGAAGGTTGGGTTATCCCTACTGAAACCTAGGTAAAGTCTAGGTAAACGGTGCAACTGAGGCTGTTGATTATTAAAATCAAAATTAATATTTATACAGTTGCTGACAGGGCGCGAAATGTTGAAGATATTTAAATTAAAAATCAATATCGAAGTAATATCAAAGAGTTGGTCTAGTGTGCTTACAGAATGTTCATCTTCTCTACAAAAACTGATTACCATAGCAACAGAAAGAGAATACGCAAATGCCCTGAACAAACTGGAAGGCTATGTAAAAAGCATAGCGCAACGACTGAGGTTACAGGAGTGGGGCGCTCATTAATTGCTGTCGAATCCAAGTCCCAGAGGAGGAAAGGAACTGACAGGAGGGTGGGCTATTAATTAGGCCACCGATCAATGTTCCAGTCGCGCAAAAAACCGCAGATAGCTGTATGGGGCACCTACCGGATAGAAAATGACTCCGACTACGTACTCCAAAATGAAACCTCATATGTCACATGCGTGCTGCCTAACAGCTTTTAGCCGTGTGTAAGGATGTGTTGGAAATAACTACACTCGACGTAACACAGCAGATAGAGGAAACATCATGTTTACCTCAGACCACCGACTACATCGTGTGGCTACGAGACATTGTGGGAGCTCCACGGAGAAATATAAGCTAGTAAAACAACAATTATTTTCAGTCCAAAAATGTGTTCATTATTGGACTTTGCATCATATAGTTTCGAGTTCACAAAGAATAACAGGCAAGTTAAACAGAATTAACTGTTTTCTGTGTACATAACGCGTTAATTCTCTAAGAAAATTTGAGTCTTCAGCAGTTTATCCCTGCTAGGATAGCAGTTCATTGCGTATGATGTCAACGGATTCACACAGAGGTAACTGGTGCTACAGTGCCGACTACGAGCAGAGTTAACATTGGCGTCAGCGATGAAACGTCACTCGCTTCATATTTGTTTTCATTACGACGAATAGTACTGTACAAACTCGTTTGCAATCTCTGGTACAAAGGGCACGCTTTAACGCATTTGACAGGGCGGATCTCATATCTTGACTGAAGTTCTTGACACATCGTAATTTCAGTCATCGACTTTACTCTATGTAATGATGAAGAACTAACTGTAGGTACTCATATTATTCTCTGGAACATACTGATCCAACATTAAAATAAATAACTAATAAAATGTAAGTAGTTGTGTAACATAACAGTTTTTAAATAGGACTAAAAAGTATCAAATAATATGTACCTAGTCATACGCAAATTCCTAACCCCATACACAAAGCTCTGAAAATTTACGATCGTGAATTTGCTGACAGTTATGAAACTATCAGTAAAATTTAAAACAAAAAACGTGTGTGGCATGTAATATATAATAGCAGGTGAACTAGTCATGCATCAGTTATGTAAGGGATGCATCCCAAGTTTTCCGTTATAAATCTTACGAGTATTTTCATAGATGGTAAAAATTCACAATCACAGGCTTTAAGAATTACTTGTATGGGGTTAGGAATCGATAGGGATAAGGAGAAATTATTTTATACATCGTAGTCCGATTTTAAAAAAAGTATTACTTTTTAAAAATATTTCGTTTACATAATTATTGTGTGATTTTTGATCTGGCGTAAGCGAAATTTTTCCATGGATTTCAAATATCTTGATGAGTTTAGAACAGAGATATGTAGTAAATTTAAAATTTCCTTCACTTTCTCTTCTCCTATGTCAACCAATATATTGTTTCCTACAACGTATATTTCGTGAAAAGTCCCCGAAGGTAAAAATATGAGAGATTTGAGCTCACGTAGGCATACCATCAATCGTTCATTTCGCAAACCATTCGCAACTGTAACAGGAAAGAGGGAATGGCAGTGGTACACAAAATACCCTCCGCCTCACACAAGACAAGTAAACGAGTTAATATTGCATCGTCATCCTGTTATGAGCTATGATGAAAGTTTCAAGTTTCTGCCTCATCGGTGAGTAAGTTTAAAATCAACTGGAAAATTTGTACCTCCCAGACAAACACACAAGTGTGCCAGTCAATAAAAACGTGGTAAAATGCGTCCTTCATGTAACAAATTTGGTTGAAATTTATGAATTATGCGTTTATATCATCTCTTTTCACACCCATCCTCAGTTCTAGGTTGTCTTACCGTAACAGTACTTTTTTTCCAAGTTGCAAGTGATAGCTGTGCTCAGTTTGGTAGAAATTGCTTCATGTGTTACAGAGGTGCAACTATAAGCTGAAGAAGTTGACGCAGACTTTTCCTGCAGCAGGAAATTTACGCACATTGCGCCCGTAAGGACTGTGACGCAATCTGCATCGCAGAACAAGTCCTCAGATTAGTTAGGCGGTGCTCTACCCTTGTTGCAAGTAGATGATTCGTATCCCCACACTACTGCACTATCATCCTGTTCTGAGCTATGCTCAAAATAGTCTATAGCTCATCGGGAAGTCAGTTTAAAATCAGCTGGAAAATTTGTAACCAACGATCAGACAGAAAATAAAGTGTCCTAACAAAAGACTGTTAAAATATTTCCTATCCCCAGATTCTGACCAGCTGTCCTGGTATATAGCTGCAAAGTATCTGGTGCCAATTCCTGGAACAGCCCCATCTACATTTGTAGATATAGAATGAAAAGTACTAAAAAAAAAGAAAAAGAGAATATTGCAGCTTGTTTGATGACTGAGTCCCAGTAATATGAAGTTTGGCCTAGAATACTTATCTGTTTAAACTCCATTTTGTACTTACACGTAAGGCTGTGTTAGGAAACAGCAATTTTTTCTTAATGTGCCACTGAGGTTCGGCATTGAGCTTCGAAACGCTTAAAACAGTATGTTCCATGTAGCCATGTAGTTACTGCCACTTTAACTTGGGCTGTTATAAATTCCTGCGGGTTCGAGGCCATGACTAGCCTGCACAGGCTCAACATCTCTTGGACCAGTACAACAAATCCGTCGTGAAGGTAGCAGGGTTTTGATGGAGGTAGAAATCTTGCAACATTCAACGAGCGTTATAGTCAACCAGTAAAAAATAAAAAAATTGTAAACCGATTGGAAGAACGGGCATAGTGTAGCAATTCTACATTACAGGGTCAAAATTAAACATTACACACTACCGTCCTACCCAGGTATATTGAGCAAATGGGTTGTTTCTTTTCCATTAGGTGTGATCTAGGGTAGATCTCACGTGGATTGCGAAAACACCATTTCTTTACGGACTGTTCCTGAGAAATTTACGGAAAACCTTGATCATTGGGAACCATTCGTAGGGATGGCCACTTCTATAATTTCTAATCATGGCAGATTGTCAAAGTTTTAACTATATGTTATTACAATGATGATCTTGGAGAAAACTGAAAGTTGAAAGATGCTAGTAAAATATGCTAGTAACATCCGGTCTGAGGCCTAAATGTAGCTTAAATCAGGTAATGAACAATGGCAAGGGTTCTGTAGTTATCGTATGGGTTCTAGGACACCAAACATCGTTTATAATGAGAATCGTTTCACCAACAAACCTTTATGAAGCACTGTCTGTGTTTTATGGATATTTTACACCTGTACGGATATGCCGAATGTGATATTGCAGTAGCGAAAAATGGGCTAACAAATAACGGTCTTAATACGCCTGAAAAAACTAAAAATGACTCCCTAAAACTATGTAAAACCGGAAAGCCTGCAAATACAGTAAACTATTTCTATAACATATTTACTATAAGTTGACTCTTAAACAGAGGATTACAGCAACCAGACCCTTTTTATAACACTATTTATTTATTTAAACAACACCGTTACCAGTTTCGAACAGATAGGTTCATCTTCAGACGGCTAGTTCACGTAATGTAAAACGTGAACTAGCCGTCTCAAGATGAACCTATCGGTTCGAAACTGGCAACGGCGCTGTTTAAATAAATAAATAGCATTGTAAAAAGTGGCTGGTTGCTGTAATTTTCTTTGTAAGTGTCAAATTATATTTTGTACACAGCCATGGGCTCAAAATTTCCGTTTTTGACAAAATTGCAACATTTTTAATACTGTAAGACAGAAATCATAAGCTGGGAGTTTTCTATGAATTGCCATCGATGAACAAAATCCAAAAATAAATGTAAAAATAATGACTTTGTATCAACCTTATATTTTGTGCACTTATTTGTTCTTTATAGGTGTCAAAGAATACAAATGTGTGGCAGTTTATAAACAAACTGCCAAATTATTACGGATGTAAATAATTCATTTTATGTAAGCTGCACGTCCTAGAGTAGCAGAGAAATGAAGGGAACCAAAGGAGAAAAGGCGAATATGTGGTCAGTGAGTAATAGTGGCAGGAAGAGCTAAAAGTAGGTGGATGGCGATGGAAGCAGTGGGAGAAAAAGACACAGGAGACAGTGGAAATGAAAAATAGAGTTTAGTGGAGACCATAAATAGGCTTGCAGGGTCTGGACCTGACAGATGAATTTAAACAGGGTGCACTATGGAGTTTTGAAGCACGTGTGTATAGGGGATAATGTAAGTTGGACCGCACACAAGTGAGTTCCGAAGTATGGTGGAGACAGGGCCAAAGGGCAAAAAGACAAAAGGAGACAGTGTACATGAGAGAGAAGACAGTGGCAGTGGTATGAACTATAAATCAACAGGAGAAAAAGAAGAGAGTGAGAGAGACATACATAGACTGTGGCGAGTGAGAAGATGATGCTGCATATGAGGGGTTAACTATAAAGAGAGACTGAATGAAAGGATTTAGAGTGTTCTGCGTTAAAAGAGCGTGAATATGTTTGCTTGCCAAAATTTTTGGTGATTGAGGTGGAGTGCGGATTGAGGCAGCTGGTTCCTCACTTTTCTGTCAGAGGCTTTTAAAGAAGAACATACTCCCCTCTTTCTGTTCCGAAAGGTGCATTTTTCCGCTGGTTATAGATATTCCGCTCCCTTGTTTCTGGATACTGACAATGGTTATCCAATCTTTATTACTAACCAAGATGTCCCTGCTGTCTGATGATCTGAAACTGTTTCCGCGCAGTACCGCTACGCCAAGTGAGTCACTGATAGAGAAAATGAGTAGTGAATTTCACTCACAATCTGTCGAAGAGCAAGTCGATTAGCTTGCTGTCAGACGCGAAGTGTGCAATACTTGATGTCAGGAAAGTACCACCGTGTCCTTTGTCACTCTAAGATACATTAGTTAGAAACTTAAGAGGCAAGTATACTTTGTACAGCACTTAACTTTTCGAAACATAACTTTTCTACGGAGCTTTCCTATAGAGCTTGTGTTAGTCATGACGCAAAGCACTGGTTTTAACGTCTGGAGGCTGGCTTTCACGAGGGAAACAGTGCTGCAGAAGTCACCAGGGTGTGAAAGTACTGACAGCTGTTGACTATTATAGTTCAACCTCATGTTTACGTCAGTGAACATCATGGTAATATAAAACTGAGAACTTGCAACTCTTTGTAGAAGAAGAAGAGAGAGGAAAACTAGAAATAGCTTAATGGGAAATCATGATACAGGTATGTGAGCCTGATTCGTGACTGACGTTATGAGTATAAGAACGTACAATGCCTGACAAAAAAAATGAAGTAATTATAACAGGAGGAGGAAACGTAAACAAACTTAATGGTTTGAGAGGGTACGTGATGTTATTTCAGTAATCACAAAATCGAACCAAATTTGTGAAGAGCTTCGTAGTACAGGCCCACTTATCAGTGCGATACTGAACACCGTCTGGCCCGGAAACATGCACTGATTCAGCTGAGAAGCGTTTCATAAAGCTGTTGTATTCTCTCCCACGGAACGCTGGCGCTCAACTACTGTGACTCGTCATTTATATCAAGGATACCAACGCCAAAACGACAAGGATACTAACGCCAAAACGAAGCTGACTTCCAAGATAGTCCTGCATGTCTTCTGTAAGAGACAAACATGGGGATCTTGACTGCCGCGCGGGATTAGCCGAGCGGTCTTGGGCACTGCTGTCATGGACTGTGCGCCTTCTCCCGGCGGAGGTTCGAGTCCTCCCTCGGGCATGGGTGTGTGTGTTTGTCCTTAGGATAATTTAGGTTGAGTAGTGTGTAAGCTTAGGGACTGATGACCTTGGCAGTTAAGTCCCATATGATTTCACACACATTTGAACAATTTTGATCTTGATTGCCATGGGAATACCTCAACATAGCATACAAACAAATAGCTAAAAAGAGTCGATAAAGATACTACAAGTATAAATATAATTACTCCAGAAGACAGGTAAATCACGATGAAAAACTGTTGTATAATTCAGATGAAGAAGGTCAATGGAAGAACATGCAGAGCAAGGAGCAGATCCGATAGAATTAAAATAGATAGTCAAGAAACAAAAAATTAAAAAAAAAACACCTGGATTACACATAACCGACTCAAAGGTGATAATATATGGCGAAAAGTTTCAAGAATTAAGACTGCTCGATCATTATAACATGTGCTGACGAACAGGTGAAAGAAAGAAAAAGAATAGATACACGCTTACGTTATTTCAATGTTTCAAAAAGGAGACTGAAGAAATACAAATAATTAGAGGTGTATCAGTCTTCTGGATTCCTCTTATAAGAATATATAGCAAAATATTAAATATTAAATGAAAGGCTTCGAAACACGGATTCAATTTTATTAAACCAGCAAGCAGAAGACTGTATAACGATGATGTTTTCACACTGAAACAAATTATACAAAAAAGACGAAAATTAAGTTTGGAAACACATCTAGCATTTATCGACTATGGAAAAGCATCTCTTGTCAATAACAAAGAAAAGAGGTTATCTCATGCATCTGATAAAAGTATGCCAAGGTTTATATAAAAACACCCAAATAAGATAGGAATAGGAGAAGAGCTGAAAGAAGAAATAGAAATAAACAAAGGACGAAGGCATCTACACTGTCCAAAATCTACATCGACGATCTTGTCAGGGTATGGATAAAGGACAGGATACCTCAGGCTACAAGAATTTGGACACGTAAATTCCTAAATGCAGTGTTGTTTACTGAAGACCAGATAATCATGCAGGGTAGTGACAACGAATTACAAATAATGGTACTGTAAATAGATTAGTCAATGTAATCCTAAATAATAACCTGGAGATCAACAGTAAAACCAAAATAGTGGGCATAAATACCCAGTAAGGGCTAAGAAATCATTAGTACCATAATAAGAGGACAGGTGTCTCATTTCAATTATATAGGTTGTGATATAACTTTCTAAGTATAGTGAAACATAAATAACAAAATTAGTATCTATCAACATAAATTCATGACACGACCCACAAAAATATGTGGAGCAGAAGGTTGGACATTAAGGTCAAAAGACTTAAGACAACTTGTAACTTCAGATAAGTAGTATCTTAGATCACTGAAAGGTTCCACAAGAGAAGACAAAATACGAAATCAAGAAGTAAGGAAGAAAATGGCGTTACAGCAACTAACTAAAAAAGTAATCCAATGAAATCAGGGCCAGAAAAACATGTACTGTTTGTGCCACCTCGGAGGACCCTTCGTAAAGCGATAAATACAATCATACCGAAAGAAGGAGTGTGGGTGGCAACGCTGAGGAAGAGATAATGAGGGTGGAACAGACCGTAAGACCTAATCCTGCATTGGCACAAGAAGAAGATAAAATAAAATGGAGAAAAGGAGAGCCAGAGGCAGGGTATGGGATGCACATACGATTTTGAAAGGTTTATTGAAAGTGTAGGACACTGCATTAATAAATAATGTAGAACCATGTCTTGACAAGAGCACAATGAATAAGAGTAGATTAATTATGCCGACTATGAGCCACTTTGTCCAACCTAGAACACTTGTTAAGTCACGTGGTAATTGACCTTGAACGCCTAACGTCGAATGTGACATCGTAAGTGATGCACCCTATTCTGTGATGTCATCATGACATCACAAACCACACCCCTTTTCCTCAATAACACAGTCAGTGGAAATCTAAGAGAAACAAGATAGCGCAAAGTGGCTCCATGTTCCAAACTACTTGGAGGGTGTAACTTACAGTATTTCACACCTAAAATGTGTAAAAACATACACAAAATGATTATGTCAAGTGACACAACCTAAACTCCAGGAGTAAAATTTATGTAAAAAAAGACATCAGGAAGAAGCACACATAAACATGTAGTTTATGTCATGAGCCACAGTATTATTTCTATTTCTAAAATACATAAAGTGTGTAACTTCCAATAATTTTATATCTAAAATCTATACGAAAACTACGTCAGTATCACAATGTTCCTGTCAAATGGCAGAACGTTATTTTTCACTCAGAAACAAATGTTTTCAAAATATGAAATGTGTCTAACACGCAGTACTTTCACACCAAATTTTTTCTATAATTACGCAAAGCACATGTGTTCTACTGAAATGATATGCTAAGTATGCAGCTGAGACTTCAATTTAGGCTGCACAAGACACATGTTCCATAAAATACTATACTAATCAGCAAGCAGTGCTAGTTGACACAAACAAATAGGCAATATGATGTACTGTTTAGTAACTGAAGGCTACTGGAAGTGCGCGACTAATGTGTAAGTTACGTTTTACACCTAAAACATGATTGTGGGCTCTTAAATAATAAAGATAATACTTTGGCTTCTTCAAAGTGTAGTGCAATGACCAAACCATTCTCCTCAACAAGTGTTATTTAACGAGTAATTTTGTGATGATGCAAAGACTGAATTTACATTCGCGATCAGAAATCATTACGCAAGTTGCTTGTGTCTTGTACCTGATAGCTCTACATATTTGGTTTAGTGCAAAAGATTGTATTTTAAAGATATGGAACTTCTCTCTGTATCTTTTTATTTATTTATTAATTTTTTGTTATGTTGAGTATGTATTTCAAATTTGTTGTAACTTAATATGCCATGTTAGTGAAATAATGGGCAACACGAAATGGAGCAGAGTAACATTACACGTATTAAGGCGAACTATATAGCCACCTAGAATTGGTAGGAGGTGAGGTAATTTGCTCAGCTGAATGCTGGCTGCAGTTCTCGGGGCCCAAGGCGCGACACCCTGGGTCAGCAAAGTGGCCAGTAAAGCTCTGTCCAGGTACGAAGGCTGCCAGTGTGGCCAGAAATGAGAGAATGCCCAGTGGAGGGAATTTTGAGCGCAGTTGCTCGCCTAGCTGAAGAACAGGTGATGCACCAGAAATGGTGGAGTGTCACACATTCTTAAATATGGCTACTTACAACTCGTAGAAATTCTATAATAAATCACAGTAACAAAATAAAGTAAATGTGAATACACTGGCGATCTCATATAACAATACTGTACTCAGTACCTTAAAAACTACAGAAGTTAATATTTTACACTGCAAATTTTTTTGGAATAAACCTTAGAAGTCACAACCTTTAAAGCTTCATGGGATTTCAAAAAACGATATCTTAGCCGATAGCATCACACTGTAGCTCTCATCCCTGACATCTGTAACTATTTTATTTATTGATATTTCTTACTTTTTTATAGCTTTTTCACTGTGTAATAATGTTTGTCGTCGGAACATTGTATCCTCAGCAACAACACAGCAACCGAATTGAGCACGAATACCTTTTATCTTATAATATCGTTGTAGTTATTTGAGAAACATGTAACTAATTTCAGTTTGCTTAAATAAAACTTTACTTAAGTATAATTACAGTCGATAAAACAAAACCATGGTGATTTAAGAAGTTGTTTATCACATGTGGAAACTGACACCACAACTGAAAGAGGGTCAAAAGATGTTTCTATCAAGCAGTCATAAAAAATTCTTCTAACAGTATTTAACTTTCCTACCACAAGGTGGTGTCGTATCCGAACGTATTCTTTGTTTTCATTTGCACAGCAAACAGCGCGAGTGTTGTGGGGCTGTGACATTGGATTCCCCCGTCAGTTGGAAGTTCGAAAGACCGCAGCGTGGAAACGTAGTCACCTCCAGTTTGTCCCGTAGTTTAGATACTACTATGGCCCACTCTGCACCGATGTCGGTTACGACTCATCCGTGTGACCTATGTTATCATTTTTCATCATGCACGAGAAGTCTAAAGAGCTATTTCTAAATTATTTACCGTCATTTTACAGATTACTATGGTAGAGTATCAACTGTTTACTACAGAAGACGAATTCGTCAAGAATTGTTATTGCAGCAGGCTGAAGCAAGCATCACCGGACAGTGTACTGAAACGGGAGATGTAATCTTACAAAATGGTGATGATGTGGAAGACAGCGCTTCACTTACTGATGAAGCTACGTCTGGCTTTTCTGCAGATGAAATTTTTTCTCTGAGTGACATGGGAAATATACAACTTGGGTGTGATTTTGCAATTACTTGGTTGTTGTTGTTGTGGTCTTCAGTCCTGAGACTGGTTTGATGCAGCTCTCCATGCTACTCTATCCTGTGCAAGCTTCTTCATCTCCCAGTACCTACTGCAACCTACATCCTTCTGAATCTGCTTAGTGTATTCATCTCTTGGTCTTCCTCTACGATTTTTACCATCCACGTGGCCCTCCAATATTAAATTGGTGATCCCTTGATGCCTCAGAACATGTCCTGCCAACCGATTCCTTCATCTAGTCAAGTTGTGCCACAAACTCCTCTTCTCCCCAATTCTATTCAATACCTCCTCATTAGTTACGTGATCTACCCATCTAATCTTCAGCATTCTTCTGTAGCACCACATTTCGAAACCTTCTATTCTCTTCTTGTCTAAGCTAATTATCGTCCATGTTTCACTTCCGTACATGGCTACGTTCCACACAAATAGTTTCAGAAACGACTTCCTGACACTTAAATCAATACTCGATTTTAACAAATTTCTCTTCTTCAGAAACGCTTTCCTTGCCATTGCCAGTCTACGTTTTATATCCTCTCTACTTCGACTATCATGTTATTTTGCTCCCCAGACAGCAAAACTCCTTTACTACTTTAAGTGTCTCATTTCCTTATCTAATTCCCTCAGCATCACCCGACTTAATTCGACTACGTTCCATTATTTTCGTTTTGCTTTTGTTGATGTTCATCTTATACCCTCCTTTCAAGACACTGTCCATTCCGTTCAACTGCTCTTCCAAGCCCTTTGCTGTCTCTGACAGAATTACAATGTCATCGGCGAACCTCAAAGTTTTTATTTCTTCTCCATGGATTTTAATGCCTAATCCGAATTTTTCTTTTGTTTCCTTTACTACTTGCTCAATATACAGATTAAATAGCATCGGGGAGAGGCTACAACCCTGTCTCACTCCCTTCCCAACCACTTCTTCCCTTTCATGCGCCTCGACTCTTATAACTGCCATCTGGTTTCTGCACAAATTGTAAATAGTCTTTCGCTCCCTTTATTTTACCCTGCCACCTTTAGAATTTGAAAGAGAGTGTTCCAGTCAACATTGTCAAAAGCTTTCTCCAAGTATACAAATGCTAGAAACGTAGGTTTGCCTTTCCTTAATCTTTCATCTAAGATAAGTCGTACGGTCAGTATTGCCTCACGTGTTCCAACATTTATACGGAATCCAAACTGATCTTCCCCGAGGTCGGCTTCTACCAGTTTTTCCATTCGTCTGTAAAGAATTCGCGTCAGTATTTTGCAGCTGTGACTAATTTAACTGGTAGTTCGGTAATTTTCACATCTGTCAACATCTGCTTGGTTTGGGATTAGAATTATTATATTATTTGGTAATATGTATTTTTTTCACGTATTCCACGAAAAAACATAATTACCCATTATCCAGGAAGTACAGGTAGGGGAAAGGTCCTGTTGAAGACAGTGAAATATTTTCGCTATTTATCACTCATTCGGTTGTTTGGGGAAGGAGACCAGACAGCGAGGTCATCGGTCTCATCGGATTAGGGAAGGAGGTCGGCGGTGCCCTTTCAGAGGAACCATCCCAGCATTTGCATGGAGTGATTGAGGGAAATCACGGAAAACCTAAATCAGGATGGCCGGACGCGGGATTGAACCTTCGTCCTCCCGAATGCGAGCCCAGTGTCTAACCACTGCGCCACCTCGCTCGGTATATTTATCACTGATGGAATGATTAACTTATTGGTGAAATACACCTACAAAGACTAAGGGCGTACCAGTCTACACGAAGGTACATCGGTAGAAGTGGCCCGGCTTATATAGGCCTGTTTCTCATGTTTAGGGTCCTAAAATTTCTGGACTGACTGTAAAGGACATATTTTCTCACATTTATGGCCGACCTCTGTTTCGACGCAGGATGACAAAAAGGGATTTGAATTTCTACTGTTGTACATTTTGATACAAAAGTTACAAGGGATCTTAGAAAAGAAAGCGATAATTTTGCTGCATTTTGGGAACTTTGGAAAATGTTGGTTGAAATAATTCGAATACTACAGCCATTCAGAATACATCATTACTGATGTGACCTTTTAAGCTTTATGGGACGATGCCTTTTCGAATGCATGTATCCCAAAAACTAGATAAATATTGTCACATAATCACTGTATTTTTGTGGTGGGATGACACAGTATGTTCTAAATGTTTAACGGAACCAAGAGAAAAATGGTGACCGTCAATGAGTTCTCCTCTTTTGACTTAGTTGAAAAATTAAATAAAAGAAAGCTGACTTTAGTTGATACACTACTGAAGAAGAAAAAAGAACTTCCTCCATCCATGATAAATGCCAAAGAAAATAATAAGAATTCTTCAAAATTTCTATACGATGATTTGAAGATGCTTGCTTCTTTCTGCCTGAAGAAAATAAAACTCTAGTCTTCGTATCATCAAACCACACCACATCCGAAATTGAGCAAATCTAACAAAAACCTACCGTAGTCGAATCTTGTAATTTGAATGAAGCTGGCATTAATGTTTTTGATAAATTATGTCATGCCAAATCTGCCAAAAGACCGACAAATCGTCGCCCTCTGTGACACTTCTTTGGCATTTTAGATGCATCAGCAATAAATGCCTGTGCAATCTACAGGCTAAATATACTGCAACAACATAAAAGCACCAGTTGTAGGAAAGGGTTATTGACGAAACTTTCTTTTGCACTGGTTAAATCACACATGAAGAACAGGATGACAAATCCCCACATCAGTAAAACAGTGAGACAAGGAATATGCAACATCCTAGGAATACAAATGCCAATAGATGCACCGTCACTAACTCGTTCAGCAACAGAAAGGCCAGGAAGATGTTCCTTTCGCGGATGGAAAATGAATGCACCAAGTGCAAGAGAAAAAAATGGTTCAAATGGCTCTGAGCACTATGGGACTCAACTGCTGTGGTCATTAGTCCCCTAGAACTTAGAACTACTTAAACCTAACTAACCTAAGGACATCACACACATCCATACACGAGGCAGGATTCGAACCTGCGACCGTAGCAGTCGCACGGTTCCGGACTGCGCGCAAGTGCAAGAGAAATGTTTGTGGGGAACACTAGAGAGTGATTTGTCTGTAATGCATATGACTAAATAAATACAAATAAAAACATGTGTCTATAAAAATAAAAGTTCTTCCGAAATCAACAAAGTTGTAGTTTTGTAAACAAGAAAACCAGTTTGTTTCGGATTAAACAAAATTTATGCATTTTGTAAATATCCGTATCATCTCTAACACGTATTTATGTGTGTAAACCAGATGAATCTGTTTTATAAGGAGAAAATATTTTTTTCAGCTAAACATCGTATACGTCACGGCCTTGTGGATGGGAGGTTAGCGACAATCTGTTGTCGTTTAACGTGATGTCGCTTGCGGATGAATTTATTATATACACTATGTGATAAAAGTAACCGGACACCCCCCAATACATACGTTTCTCATATTAGGTGCAGTGTTTTACGTCCTCAGTAGTCAGTAGACATCGTGAGAGAGCAGAATGGGGCGCTCCGCGGAACTCACGGACATCGAACGTGGGCAGGTGATTGGGTGTCACTTGTGTCATACGTCTGTAAGCGAGATTTCCACACTCCTAAACATCCCTAGGTCCACTGTTTCCGATGTGATAGTGAAGTGGAAACGTGAAGGGACACATACAGCACAAAAGTGTACAGGCAGTCCTCGTCTGTTGACTTACAGAGACCGCCGACAGTTGAAGAGGGTCGTATTGTGTAATAGGCAGACATCAATCCAAGCCATCACACAGGAATTCCTAACTGCATCAGGATCCACTGCAAGTACTATGACAGTTAGGCGGGAGGTGAGAAAACTTGGATTTCATGGTCGAGCGGCTGCTCATAAGCCACACATCACGCCGGTAAATGCCAAACGACGCCGCGCTTGATGTAAGGAGCGTAAATGTTGGACGATTGAGCAGTGGAAAAACGTTGTGTGGAGTGACGAATCACGGTACACAATGTGGCCGTCCAATGGCGAATGCCCGGTGAACCTCATCTACCATCATGTGTAGTGCCAACAGTAAAATTCGGAGACGGTGGTGTTGTGGTGTGGTCGTGTTTTTCATGGAGGGGGCTTACACCCCTTTTGTTTTGCAGGGCACTATTAACAGCACAGGCCTACATCGGTGCTTTAAGCACCTTCTTGCTTCCCACTTATCGCGTAACTTTCTTTCATAAGAGAATGAAATAAATTATTCTGATAATTAGAAAAGAAAATGGTTTGTTAAAAGTTCTCTTTTATGTTGCTTAAAAGCCACGGCAAATTGTTTCTCAGGGCGCAAACATCAGAAATATCATACGTGTTCCAACGTGAAGACATCCATCTTACTCACGATGGATTAAAAAAAAAAAAAGAAAAAAAAACTTTCTTTTATGTTATGCGATAAACCAGTAAAATAACTGCTTAATTATTTCTTTTTCTGTGATGCTTTATGCTCCAGTATAGCTGCCTGTATGCAATGGCAGCGTATAAATTAATGAAAATTATTATTCATAAAACTATACATCTGGCCTAAAAAATGAAATGGAAAATATTACAAGAAGCCTTTCTGTAGTTATTAATATTATTATCTTTAATACTTCTTGCCATAAATGACTATTAAAAGCGTTTTTATCATTTTATCATTAATGACATCGCTACAACAGTTAACGTACACAAAATGACCAGGACAGCATTTAATTATTACGTAAATGAATCATGGGTCAGAGAAGGTACTTTCTGCTACCAACAGGAAACACATTGTACCATAAATAATTGCATATATATTTGACAAAATTGATAATAACACTACAGATAATTATATTAATTACTTGCAGACCATGATCTCTATGCGACCGTCAGATAGGACATCAGAACCAACAAGACCAGGGAGACAAAGAAGAAGACAAGAGTGTGAAAGAAAGAAATATTCTTCTTACATACTACGCTACAGAGATAATAGTAAATAGAATTCCATGAGTATGAATGGCGGTTCCATTGTAGTTACATACCGGTAAGTTGATTTACATTACTTTCTTCAAGAGGCGATGCTATCCACTGTTGAAGAATAATTCTGGATGGAGACTGCATGTTTCAACACGATCGAGCACCTGTTCGTAATGCACGGCCTGTGTCGGAGTGGTTAGACGACAAAAACATCCCTGTAATGGACTGGTCTGCACAGAGTCCTGACCTGAATCCTATAAAATATCTTTGAGATCGCCGGCCGCGGTGGTCTAGCGGTTGTAGGCGCGCAGTCCGGAACCGCGCGACTGCTACGGTCGCAGGTTCGAATCCTGCCTCGGGCATGGATGTGTGTGATGTCCTTAGGTTAGTTAGGTTTAAGTAGTTCTAAGTTCTAGGGGACTGATGACCACAGTAGTTAAGTCCCATAGTGCTCAGAGCCACTTGAACCATTTTTTGAATCTTTGAGATGTTTTCGAACGCCGACTTCGTGCCAGGCCTCACCGACCCACATCGATACCTCTCCTCATTGCGGCAGTCCATGAAGAATGGGCTGTCATTCCCCAAAAAACCTTTCAGCACCTAATTGAACGTATGACTGCGAGAGTGGAAGCTGTCATTAAGACTAATGGTGGCCCAACACGATGCTGAATTCCAGAATTACCGATGGAGGATGCCACGACCTTGTAAGTCATTTTCAGCCAGGTGTCCCGATAGTTTTGATCACAAAGTGTATAAGCAAACTGTTATTTATATTTGTTGTGAATGGTCTTTGTGTGACCGAAAGATTATGATAATTCTTTATTTAATTATTGTTATAATAAGTTAGTTTGTAGCAGAATGTGGTCAATTTGAGTCAAAACGTGACTGTAGAACATTTGAACGATGTACCGGGTGATCAAAAAGTGAGTATAAATTTGAAAACTGAATACTTCACGGAATAATGTAGATAGAGAGGTAAAAATGGACACACATGCTTGGAATGACATGGGGTTTTATTAGAACAAAAAAAAAAAAAATACAAAAGTTCAAAAAATGTCTGACAGATGGTGCTTCATTTGATCAGAATAGCAGTAATGAGCATAACACAGTAAGACAAAGCAAAGATGATGTTCTTT
Organism: Schistocerca serialis cubense; assembly: GCF_023864345.2. Taxonomy (NCBI): domain Eukaryota; kingdom Metazoa; phylum Arthropoda; class Insecta; order Orthoptera; family Acrididae; genus Schistocerca; species Schistocerca serialis. The sequence goes on from NC_064639.1 coordinate 806,815,935, forward strand.
ACAGGAAATGCTCAATATGTCCACCATCATTCCTCAACAATAGCTGTAGTCGAGGAATAATGTCGTGAACAGCACTGTAAAGCATGTCCGAAGTTATGGTGAGGCATTGGCGTCGGATGTTGTCTTTCAGCATCCCTAGAGATGTCGGTCGATCACGATACACTTGCGACTTCAGGTAACCCCAAAGCCAATAATCACACGGACTGAGGTCTGGGGACCTGGGAGGCCAATCATTACGGAAGTGGCGGCTGAGCACACGATTATCACCAAACGACGCGCGCAAGAGATGTTTCACGCGTCTAGCAATATGGGGTGGAGCACCATCCTGCATTTTGGTTCTAATAAAACCCCATGTCATTCCAAGAATGTTTGTCAATTTTTACCTCTCTATCTACATTATTCCGTGGTTTATTAAGTTTTCAAATTTATACTGACTTTAGATCACCCGGTATTTTTGGTGGGATGGCCCTCGGCCAATGGAGATGCGGAGAGTGGCGGAATACTACTGGCGTCAAGTGGTGATGGACAGTTTTCGACTAGTCCACTCAAGTGAGCGATTCGAACATTTTACGTTGAAATCTGGAAAAAGACACTTTTCACATTGAGTTCTGGAAGAAGACAAACCCTGCCTGTGGAATAATGCAACGTCAGTGTAGGTGACTGATTCTAGTGAATGGCAGCTACAAGACTAACTTTTCAAGGGTCAGTAATTTTTGAAAGGTATGGATGTGTTGCAATGCATAACTCTAACTTATCCACCCGCGTTATGAAACAGGGACTACAAAGAGTAGAAGTTTCTACTCATTATCTCTCGTGCGGTGTTATGTAAATTGAATACTGAACTTTGCATTATTTTGAGCTGGCGAAAGTTTCATGTATTACGATCACCAAATGGACTTAGTTTTCACGTGTCTTTTATGACTATTTGAGTTCAGGATTTTGCTACCGTTCTCGTATCGCTCTCAATGCAGATTTACTGGATTTAATTTCTGTCTGTATTATAACTGATTAGCGTAAGACCACTTCCTGTTTGCTTAATGTTTACTTTCTTGAATAAATATTATTGAACAGAATTCTCCGAAGACATCTACATCAGTTACTGACGTTAGAATAAAGATCCTTTTATTTATTCTTAATTTGTCTTTTATTTAATAATTCTATTCATTTTCTTAATTCGCAATTATAGCCAATGATAGACTATTTGACTTTAGGATCACAGCTACAGGTTGTTATTTGTAGCGCCTTAGCTACTTACTGGCCATCAAAGCAGGCGTGTGTGGTTTGACCTTACGATATTCTCGAGTATTCCTTTTAAACAGAACCGTGCATAGTCCAGTTAGCTAAGCCGCGTTCAGCATCAGGTAGAGTCACAACTGGTTTGCTCACATAGAATGGTGATGGGGAAGCTACTCATCAGAGTATTCATAAGGTAACGTTGCACACTTCAGAATAATGTGCCCACACGTCGTTTAGCGGAAGTTTATCGAACTTCTGACATCAGTTTTGCTGAGTAAACCCCTACACAGCGGTATACGGGGAATACGTGACCACTGAGTTTCGCTCCACAATGAAAAATATGTGACACGAATCTGAAGGTGCTATACTGCACAACATATAAACCAGATTGTCCCTATTGCTTTCATTAGAGTCGCACAGATTTTCTACAGCGAGAGATGACTGAAAAGATCTGGATGTACCATCAGACTCAATTTGAAGTAAAAAATAATGAACGTCTGTGATTGGTAGACATTACTGTATACTTTATGTGCTGGGGGATACAACGTATTCAAAGGTGCCCCAGTGTTTACAATTCTCTAGGTAGTGGATACGAAGTTGGTTTTTAGTCCATGACATTATAATTAATGGCAGTTAACAATGATGGGTGCATTTTGTAGGGCGGCCGGGGTGGCCGATCGGTTCTAGGCGCTACAGTCTGGAATCGCGCGACCGCTACGGTCGCAGGTTCGAATCCTGCCTCGGTGATGGATGTTTGTGATGTCCTTAGGTTAGTTAGGTTTAAGTTGTTCTAAGTTCTAGGGTACTAATGACCCCAGAAGTTAAGTCCCATAGTGCTCAGAGCAATTTGAACCATTTTTGCATTTTGTAGAAACTACATCGCAGCGGAAGTCATCTGACATCAAATTTATGAAAGCTAAGTAATCCTTCCTGCTAGGGCTACGAATCTCCAGAATTAATAACACTTAATGACACGTTGCTGCGAATGTTTGTCGCTTGTGTGTGGCACACAAAATGCGCAATATGTCATCATCCACTGGAATGAAGTTTGCACATACTGCGTGATCCATGAAAGCGAGCACCACCTTCATCCTGTAGAGAGTAAAAGCGACAATTTGTTTCCATTCCAAAAATAGTAATTATCTGGTTTCACGATGTGTGGCGTGTTTTTTTTCCTTTTTTTAAAAAAAAATCAGCATTTGTAATCTGCTGACGTATCGCTGTTGTGTGGCAGGATCCGAGGCAGCAGATGGTGCTTTGCTGAATAACTGGCGTGGAAACTGGATATAACACAGACACTGGTGTGAGGTGTGATCGTGTGAGGTAACGGCATGTGGGCCTCTGGACGCGCTGTAGCGAGCAAGATTGGAATGAAAATGAAACAAAAACGGGATGTCCATTTTGATATGAGTCTCTCCTTTCTCATATGGTAATAGCAGTCTCCTAGATACTAATCTTAGATTTAAAGGTGATCCATTCGGCAGGAATCGCTAATCACAGTAACATGACATACACGACGTAGACTGTTTTGCTCGTAAAATAATAAAACAAGATCAGTTCTTTGCCTGCAACACAACCTAACCTTTCTACAAAAATAGTAATATTTATGCACGTGGCAATCAAAGGTGTGTCACTGTTCAACACAACTCCCTTCTTGACCATTAAAAAGTCGACAAAGCGCACACAGTACCTGCATTCCTGTAGAAAAGAATTCGTTTGAGAGTCGTCTCGTAGCGTAATTCTCTTAGAAAGGAATCTGTTTCTGCCCTATGGTTCTCCGACTAGTTCAAAAACGTTCAAATCGCTCGGGGTATGGTGAAGTGAATGCGAAAAAAACTTGTACATTAGATCTGTGCAGCGTAGGCCACGCATGATCACATTGACACAGAATACCTATAGACAGCCATGCATGCATTACTTTTGAATGCATTACGGGAACAGCAGTGATCAATGTCTTATAAATATTTACTATTAAAAACAGTCTTGATCACGATTTATTTATCAAGGTGACCGGTTTCGACCACTACTGTGGTCATCTTCAGACCATTGAGTAGGAACCTCTTTTGTTGGAGAATCACTAGTAGTGACCTCTTTTTGTTGGAGAATCACTAGTAGTGATTCTCCAACGGAAAGAGGTTCCTACTCAATGGTCTGAAGATGACCACAGTAGTGGTCGAAACCGGTCACCTTGATAAATAAATCGTGATCAAGACTGTTTTTAATAGTAAATAGCCATGCATGTCATTTCTAGTTGATTACAGACCATACTTAATTTCTGCATGTGGCTCAATGGCCTGTTTCAGACCTTTCAGTTGGACACCACTTTGGCGAGTTGCCTGTCCCCAAACTACTCCAGTAATCCTGAAGGAGAGAGTGGACGTACAGTTTTACGTGGAATTTGAACCACATGTCGTTCCTGGCACATCTACAAAAAAATTGACGGGTGAAGACTAGACCATAGGCAGAGTGAAATATGGCATCGTTCGAGTGGGATTCTGTTCCTCAACTTCCTGTTTCAACATACACATCTTACCACTAGTAAGAGTGTGACGCGCCATTGACAGTGATCCACCACTGCTATCCACCGCCAAGTGTAGTTATCCTAGGTTATGCCTTTTTCGTCCGAAAACGGTATTAGCCCGACCTTCCATACTGATGACTTACTGATGACTGTACTCAAAAACCTTTGGTTTTTCTGGACACCACATTAGTGTATTAGACTTGGTGCTGTTGGAGGTGGCGTGATTTTTCCTTCTTGCGAATTGTAATCCATCTCTACTCAGTAACTTTCGCGAAAAGTAAATTTTAACTTGGAACATGGCTCAACGATCAGTTTCCCGTATTAAGTCACTTTAAGTGACATAAAATAACAGAACACTCATCTAACACGAACTGCACACCTCCAAAACTATGCATTAGTGGACTGTCACCTACCCATCTAAGCTGCTACGCAACACTTCCAGCTCATGCGTTCTGTACTACACATTGAACGACGGTTGGTGCTTTCAACCATTTCATTCCACTGTATGTAGCTACAATAGGCGCATTGTCAATCAGAGTGATAATCAAGTAACTCTCGGACTACCAAAACCAAACACATAACGGTACTTGTCATAGTTAGATGTTTATCATCAATGCGTAAATGTACCTGTGTAATAACATACACCAGAGTGTAGTGCTGCTAAGGACAGTAATATTTACTGAAAATGTAAATGAAATATTTATTACAAGATTTAGTGTAGCGGAACTAGGATTTGGAGTCGTGGTGTTGGTTTGAGAGGTGTGCACAAATGCCGGCCTATGTGGCCGAGCAGTTCTAGGCGCTTCAGTCTGGAACAGCGCGACCGCTACGGTCGCAGGTTCGAATCCTGCCTCGGGCATGGATGTGTGTGATGTCCTTAGAGTAGTTAGGTTTAAGTAGTTCTAAGTTATAGGGGACTCACGTGCTCAGATGTTAAGTCGCATAGTGCTCAGAGCCATTAGAACCATTTTTTTGTGCACAAATCTTAAAAAATAACATTAATTTACTCTTAAAAATCTAGATGACAGTACCACTCCCAACGGGTGTGCTCCCAGTTCTCATTTACAGTCATGTCAATCATTTAAAGAAACACAAAATACTGTCCACCCACAATTAAAATACCAGCACAGTTCTACAAAATACAACTTCCAACGACTCTCACTGCTCAGCCTTCAGCTTGAGCAACGGTCTCCAGAATAACAGATTTATGTTTTCAATGAATTTATTTTAAAAGGAATTGTCTGTCCTTGCACTATGTTAGAAACAAATTGAGATCATGTATCAGACACTCGCACATGCCCCCTGATACCTCTAGCACGAAATACCGAAACCCCAAATCAATTTCACACCGTAATAACTATTATCCGCCAAAGGGAAACGTTCCAAAATATATAATGACTAACGTTACCTTCATCCCTGCTCTCCAACAGCACAATAAACTACTTACAGGAATCTACTATCTGCTCACCAACAGTTAATAACACACATGTGAATAAATCTTATACCCACTGACAAGCAGTGAATTAAACGCAGTTACATGAAGTATGTGAGCACTGGTTCACGGAAAATTAAGAAGATTTGCTCAAATTCCAAATGACTGACTGATATCAAAATAACTATCTTCATAAACGAATCAGCAGCTGAATAATAAAAAAAATGGCTCTGAGCACTATGGGACTCAACTGCTGAGGTCATTAGTCCCCTAGAACTTAGAACTAGGTAAACCTAACTAACCTAAGGACATTACAAACATCCACGACCGAGGCAGGATTCGAACCTGCGACCGTAGCGGTCTTGAGGTTCCAGACTGCAGCGCCTTTAACCACACGGCCACTTCGGCCGGCAGCTGAATAATAACATATGGCCCCTAGACACAAAAGTGCTCTCACAATATACAAAGTCTTCCTTCACACAGATTGAAGTTGATCGGTACTGATCCAAAACAGTCAGTTGATGACAAGTCTAAACAGTGGGTCCAACGTGGCGGCGTCCCGACAGTCTCGGCAGTCACTCCAGATGATCAATCCTGGTTGCTTGCTGTTCCAAAGAAGAGACTCTTGATTGCTGCATCGATAGCAACCAGCTGACCCCGTAGATCCCCCAGTGTTTGCAGCATACAAGGTCGTTACTCGCAAAGTGCGTGCAGCCTGCACTGAGACCCCCCAGTGGGAGTTTTGAAGACAGCACCAACACTGATGGGATAGTACCGTCTCACATGGTGTGACGCTCGCATGCCTTCATGATTGGGAGCTGGAGGCGGAAGCATGCTGGGCCCATAACTCAGAGGTCTGTGCATGCTCTGCTACCATTCATCTCCCGTCGTGCGAGGATAGTACCTTCACATTCAAATTAGAATTGTTATTGTATGAATGTAGAGTCTCGCGGCAATAACATTGAATAAAATGTTCTCGGGTTTCCAACGGCGTCAATTGTTTAAAACTACACGAGCTTTCGGCCAAACACTCCTTGGCCATTGTCAAGTGGTATGACTGCCAGTGGGCTGTTGGTGCGCCCTTATATACGCTAGCTGCCGGCTGTGACGTCACTGGTGCCCGTGATATTGCCATATATGGGCATGTTTTGAGTCGGCGTTCGATGTGCCCTCTTCAACCGCGCGATCGCTGGATCCCACGCAGCGCTGAGCTGCAAGCCACCGTCTCTATTCAGGGTGTTTGCGGTAATTTTTATCTGAGTAGCATCCTTTTATTAAACTGTCCCAGAAGCCGTTAGTGCGAGCCACGACAGAGGTATCGTCAAATTTTATGTTGTGACCGTTTTCTAACGCATGCTTAGCTAACGCAGATTTCTCTGGATAGCGTAGGCGATAATACCTCTCATGTTCTTTCCTGCGTTGTTCCACAGTGCGCACTGTTTGTCCGATGTACTGCTGGCCACACTCACAAGGTATTTCGTAGACTCCAGGTGTTCTGAGACCTACAGCGTCTTTAACTGGTCTCAGTAACTGACGGATTTTCGTTGGAGGCCTGAAGATTGATTTGATCTTGTTTTTCAACAGGCGGCTTATCTTGCCCGACACAGAGCCTGCTCTTCGTCGGTGGTCTTATTCTGATATTTCCCAGAAATCACTTCTTTCACTTGATGGATGCTGTAGCCGTTATTCCTGAGAATTGTTATTGTTTTTCTTATTTGGATACTGTAGAAGCCACAAGATTTCTTTATCTGGAATGCAAAAGGAACATGTTTACATAGATTAAATAATAATACAGGTAATCTTGCGTCAAAATACATGCAATATCCTTGCAACATAAATTGATCTTTGGCACCAAGAATGGGAAGATCTGAGATACTTCTGGTCGCAACCTGACGACAAACAAATGCTCTTTGAGCGATTACGTTTGATTACATGCCCATAGTTCCCTACAAGCTCATGGAAGAATGCAAGAGCAAGGAAGAAATTGCCCAGTTTGATTGTGGAGAGACGTTTTCTTTAGATAGAAATGCCTGTTTTTGGAATATTCAAGCTCTAATTTTAACCTCATAACGACGAAAGAATAGCATCGCCTTTCTTTCTAAGATGTCAATTTAAGTTCTCCAAGCGTTCGTGTTGCGTTTTCATGAGGGGTGTACTGCCCAGTTACGATCATAGCAGGGTGTCATCTAATTCGTTCAATGTTTGCTGTCGCACCTACCCCATAATGACTCCACACATAGGAGTAATACTTTAGAACTGGTCGCACCAGCACCTAGAATGTGTTTTACTTCAAAGATGCACACCACTTTTCCAGAAGCCTTGTAACAAACCTTTGTCTTCAGTTGATCTTCCCTAAAACAGGTTTTATGTATACTGCTTTTTAATCCTAACCCTGATTATTTGTATGATCTGTTCCAGATGATCGCAACTAATTTTGGGCTATATTTTGGGTTCTTTCTCATTTTTAGTGGGACTATCTATATCCACACGTAAGGAGATCTGCCGTTATATATACCAGATGGAAATTTTGCCATATTTTTCTGCATTTCGTTAAGATCATCTTGTAGACAAAAGCATAGTCAGCAAGCAGTCTGCAGTGATGCCCACCCTACCCGATAAATGGTTTATGTAAAAAGTACAGTACCTCTGTTTTTGTTGTATATGTGGCGTCAACTATTTGATTCACTTTTAATGCATGATCATTCATTATCAAGTGTAAATGAGAAACCGTACTCCTAACAAGCCTTTGCCAGCTGCACACGATTATGGGTTGGCCACAAGCTGTCCAAACAAATATTTTTCTTTCAATTTATCCACTGATATGAATTACACTGATCTCGATTACTTTATGCAGTCTGATAACCAAAATAGTTTGACACATGGCTTATTTTATTGTACAATATGTACTAATGCAAAAAAATGAATATTTCATTCATATCAACGCCGTGTGGAAAAAAATTCCACGTTATCATTGTAGTATGTACAGTGAATAATTCAGCGCGACTTTCTTTTCAGCGCGACTTCCTTCTTTACGCGGATTGGTGATCTCGTATTAACATGCACTGTAGGATTATATGATACGACGGTAGTAAAATTTACAATCAGGTATTTATTATGATTTGTGGTGAAAAATGGCTCTGAGCACTATGGGACTCAACTGCTGTGGTCATAAGTCCCCTAGAACTTAGAACTACTTAAACCTAACTAACCTAAGGACATCACACACATCCATGCCCGAGGCAGGATTCGAACCTGCGACCGTAGCGGTCGTGCGGTTCCAGACTGTAGCGCCTTTAACCGCTCGGCCACTCCGGCCGGCCGATTTGTGGTGATGTCAGTACCTAGCGTGTTTATGTGAAGCTGTTGGCAGAGCCCTGCGTATCAAATGCAGGCAGAGACAAATGCAACTAAACACTGAACTTCGCAATAAACATTGTTTCATTTCAAAATATACCCTAGCGGAATTAATTTCACTGCCCTGTTTAGCGAGAAAATAATTACTTAGAACTCAGTGCATGAGTGTCGAAACAAAAGCGGGAATGAGAACGGAAAGGATCACAGCAAAGCGCTGGGATAAATGGTGAGTGTTTTGAGCCCCGGTGTAACGTAGTAATAATTTCTCATTGTGTACATATTTTTTATTTAATCATGTAACAGGGCTCTGTAGATAAATGCTTGCACTGTCGTGAAGAGATGAGGTCCGCACTGAATTGGAAAACACACTCAAAGAAAACAACGCCGCACAACGAAAGAATTATCCTAATGGGAAGGGGATCGGTATATGTGATGCACAGAGAGACAAATGTTCACAGCTTCAGAAAAACTGGATGATTTATTCAAGGGAAAGTGTTTCACAAACGGAGCAAATCAATAATTTATTGGTCCACATCGGGCCGTTATGCGAACAGTTATTTGGATTTGCATTGATTAATATAGTTGGTGCCCTCCTAAGGGATATCGAGCCATGTTCTGCCTAACTGGAGCGTTAGATCGTCAAAATCCCGAGCTAGTTGGAGGGCTCTGCCTATAATGCTCAAAACCTTCTCAACTATGCGATTTGGCGGCTCTGCTTGCCAAGGTAGGGTTTCGCAAGCGCGAAGACAAGTAGTACCAACACTTGCCGTCTGCGGTCGGGCATTACTTTGCTGCAGTGTAAGCTCAGAATGGCTTGTCACGAACGGCAACAAACCGGGGCGTAGAATATCGTCGACGTACCGCTGTGCTGTAAGGGTAGAGTGGATGAAAACCAAAGGGGTCCTACTTTGAAATGAAACGCCGCCCCAGACTATTACTCCGGGCTGTCGGGCTATATGGCTGGTGGAAGTCAAGAAAGTCAGGTTGCTACCCACTGCTGTCCAGGGCATTTCAATATACGTATTCCATGGTCATCGGGGCTCAGTTGGAAGCGGGCCTCATCACTGAAGACAATTCTACTCCAGTCAGTGAGATTCCAGGTCAAAGACGCTTGTCTCCGTGCTTGCCGTACCCTACCTCGACCAGCAACGCCGCCGTATCTCGCCCGAGTTCAGAATGTTTGGAGCATTGTGGGGAGGGTAGTCCAACCATCTCGGGATTTTGACGATGTAACGCACCAGTTAGGCAGAATTTGGCATGATATCCCTCAGAAGGGGAACAAATAACTCTATTAATGAATGCCAAACCGAATAACTGTTTGCAAGAGGGTTATAGGTGAGCTAACATCTTACTGACTTGTTCTGTTTCTGAAGCTCTCTTTCTTGGATAAATCATCGACTTTTCGTGAAATTGTTATCATTTGTTTGTCTGCACTGTACATCACATTTCCAGATTTCCATTGCATTCGGATATTTCTGTTATGATGCGTCGTCTTCCTTCCTTTCTTATATTACTACAAATATACAGCGTGTACATAAAGTCCAGAAACACTTTCCATTATTTATTGCACAAGAACTAAACATTGTACAGACATCATACATATTGCATTTTGAAAAGAAACTCTGAAAGTATTTTTCACAAACATTCGATATGCGAACCAAGAGTGACCCGGCAGACGTCAATACGGTAATCGAATTCTTGCCCTACCCGACCCAGCAGGGCATTGTCGACTGTGGCAGTCGCTTCCCGCATTCTCTCCCGGAGCTCTGCTACATCACGTGGTAGAGGCGGTACGTACACCAGATCTTTAATGTATCCCCACAGAAAAAAGTCACACGGAGTGAGATCTGGTGATCGGGGAGGCCATTTCATGAAACAGCTGTCCCCTTCTGTAGTATGGCCGATCCATCGATGCAGCAGCTCCGTGTTTAGGTACCCACTAACTTACCAAAATACGTTGTGGCAGTATACATGGAAAAAAACTTTCAGGGTTTCTCTGCAAATGACATATGTATGATATTTGTAAATTGTTTGCTTCTTGTGCAATAAATAATTGAAAGTGTTCCCGGACTTTATGTGCACCCTGTATATTATAACAAATTCCTTCCGGCAACGTATAATGCTTGTCATTATTTTAGTGATAACTTTTCTTTCCATCCACTTTTAATGTACATATACGTAAAAATTTGGTACATTCGACCGAGAGTATGAGAGTGGGTTGGAAAGTAATACGTAATCTAAATTTATTTTTATTTAAAATCATGGTATGCGAAATTTTTACAGCACATAGTTATAGGCTTTGAATCTTGTTACAGTTTTTATTGTCATTTGAACGAGGGTATGTTAATAAAGAAAATGAAAGTAATGAGGAATACAAGAAATTATATTAGCTATAAAGTTAATAATCAAACTGGAGAGCACGTACTAGACGAGGTGATGGAATTCTGCTACGCTTGGGAGGATATAAGAAACAGACTAGCCGAGCCGGAGAGAGCATTTCTCGTTGAAATACACTACTGGCCATTAAAATTGCTACACCCCGAAGATGACGTGCTACAGACGCGACATTTATCCGACGGGAAGAAGATGCTGTGATATGCAAATGCTTAGCTTTTCAGAGCATTCACACAAGGTTGGCGCCGGTGGCGACACCTACAACGTGCTGACATGAGGAAAGTTTCCAACCGATTTCTCATACACAAACAGCAGTTGACCGGCGTTGCCTGGTGAAACGTTGTTGTAATACCTCGTGTAAGGAGGAGAAATGCGTACCATCACGTTTCCGACTTTGATAAAGGTCGGATTGTAGCCTATCGCGATTGCGGTTTATCGTATCGTGACATTGCTGCTCGCGTTGGTCAAGATCCAATGAATGTTAGCAGAATATGGAATCGGTGGGTTCAGAGGGGTAATACGGAACGCCGTGCTGGATCCCAACGGCCTCGTATCACTAGCAGTCGAGATGACAGGCATCTTATCCGAACGGCTATAACGGATCGTGCAGCCACGTCTCGATCCCTGAGTCAAGAGATGGGGACGTTTGCAAGACAACAACCATCTGCACGAACAGATCGACGACGTTTGCAGCAGCATGGACTATCAGCTCGGAGACCATGGCTGCGGCTACGCTTGGCGCTGCATCACAGACAGGAGCGCCTGCTATGGTGTACTCAACGACAAACCTGGGTGCACGAATGGCAAGACGTCATTTTTTCGGATGAATCTAGGTTCTGTTTACAGCAACATGATGGTCGCATACGTGTTTGGCGACATAGCGGTGAACGCACATTGGAAGCGTGTATTCGTCATCGCCATACTGGCAAATAACCCGGCGTGATGGTATGGGGAGCCATTGGTTACACGTCTCGGTCACCTCTTGTTCGCATTGACGGCACTTTGAACAGTGGACGTTTCATTTCAGATGTGTTACGACCCGTGGCTCTACCCTTCATTCGATTCCTGCGAAACCCCACATTTCAGCAGGATAATGCACGACCACATGTTGCAGGTTCTGTACGGGCCTTTCTGGATACAGAAAATGTTCCACTGCTGCCCTGGCCAGCACATTCTCCAGATCTCTCACCAATTGAAAACGTCTGGTCAATGGTGGCCGCGCAACTGGCTCGTCACAATACGCCAGTCACTACTCTGGATGAACTGTGGTATCGTGTTGAAGTTGCATGGGCAGCTGTACCTGTACACCCCATCCAAGCTCTGTTTGACTCAATGCCCAGGCGTATCAAGGCCGTTTTTACGGCCAGAGGTGGTTGTTCTGAGTACTGATTTCTCTATACATAGAGGTTTGCCTTTCTTCTGTCTTATTGACCCCATGAATTTGCAGAGCATGTTTTTGGTTCTTGTGTTACATTCCCGCTTCTCATTGCTTCTTTGAGAAAATAGGCAAATATCTATAAGAGAAATAGAATTAACCGATAAATATATTGAGAAGTAGTTTAACATATCAAATTTGCAGTCTGCAAAAAATGAAAGTTTGTTCGAAAGCCGGGAGACTTGGGAAGGTCTCTGGAACCAAACAGTTTCATTTGATACAAGCTTCTGTATTTTGAAAATACTGTCCCTGTAAGTTGCATTTCCTCAAAAAGTTGGAACGCCCTATCCCCACAATGTTAAATTTAATGATTAGGCTTTCCTATATTTCGCCGGCCGGGGTGGCCGAGCGGTTCTAGGCGCTTCAGTCTGGAACCGTGCGACTGCTACGGTCGCAGGTTCGAATCCTGCCTCGGGCTTGGATGTGTGTGATGCCTTAGGTTAGTTAGGTTTAAGTAGTTCTAAGTTCTAGGGGACTGAAGTTAAGTCCCATAGTGCGCAGAGCCCTTTGAACCATTTTGAACCATTTCCCTGTATTTCAGAAATCACTGTAGCCATTTACATGAAACTTTTACAGGACGTTAAACTGTATGTTATGAGTCTACTGTATTATAATAATCGCATTTCAGCCACTGCTTTCGGAAATACCATTTTTTATTTACACAGTTAAAATTTTGTGTACTTTTTTGTCCGTTATCCTAAATAATTTTAATTATACATAACATTATATTCTTCTTTTAGTTCAGTAGACTCAGGGTATGTGTGTTATTACTCCTATGAACTGCCGGTTCATACTGACCAACGGGCACAATATTTCGGCGATAAGACATGTAGCTATCGTCAGGTGGGCTGACGAATGAGCTCCTGACGGCGGGCGGACGATTTAAAACCCCTCCCCCCGCCGGCGGTCGGGAAGACGTGGGCGTCGGAATCTCTCGTGGAAAATCGGCCGTATGTTAAAGAAACACCGAGTTAAAACCGTCTTTTGCCCGCCCAATAAAACACGGTCATTACTGGGAAGTGTGAAAGATGACCTCGGTTTGAGGAAGGCCGGCATATACCAAATTCCCTGTGAGTATGGGAAGACCTATATCGGACAAACAGTACGCACCATCGAAGATCGTTGCCGATAATATCAAAGGCACACTCGACTGAAATATCCAAAAAAGTCGGCGGTAGCAGAGCACTGTTTGTCTGAGAAACACGAGATGGATTATGAGCGTACCAAGATTCTGGCTCAGACCTCTAAATATTGGGACAGCGTTATAAGGGAGGCCATCGAAATTCGCACCAGGGAAGATCTTATCAACCGAGATTGCGGCTACAATTTCAGCAAGACTTGGGACCCGGCAATGAATGTAATTAAGAAGACTCTCAGCAAGAAGTACGAACTGGCGACCAAGGCGGACGTAGCAAGCACATCGACGCTACGACCGATTCCGACTCTCACGTCTTCGCGATCGGCCGCCCGGCCGCAGGAGCTCAGTTCGTCAACGCACCTGACGATGGCGACATGTCTGATCGCCGAAATATTGTGCCCGTTGGACACTATGAACCGGCAGTATACCCATGGACTGTTCGAGCACTTAATATATGCTTAATTTTTTATTTTTAGTCACTCAGAAGCACCCTGCACCGTACTGTATATCATCCTCTTGACCTTTTCTTGATCTTTTTCCAATTTTTTCTTCTATTCTTGTTTCTGGACTCCTTAGTGGCCAACTGTTGTGCATACTCCGCTTTATCAGTGCGAACCTTGTTCATCTGTTCAAGTTCTGTGATGCGGTTTGCATTAATGGGTGCATATCTAGATACTGGCGAGTTTGTCTGTATTTCATTGTCTGTAACTTCGCACGCCACATTGTTGAACACAGTGTTCCCCTTTATTCGGAAATCTACTACCACGTTTCTTAAAAACACCTCTTTTTGGCGTCATTTTTTACTTTTTGAGAGATTTGCCAATTTATTCGTCACCTTTCCTCGGGAAAACGTTAGCGCTTCGACATACAACGCGTGTTTATACTATGAAACGACCCGATACTGTTTTTGACAGTGTACCAATACAAGCACGTAATTTAACATTTATAATACAGCAATCCACAGCCTTCTATATAAAAATTACCGATTTTATTAGATCTTGTAGTAATGCATGTAAAAATTTTAACGTTTTCAACCAGTGAAGATTATATTTAAAAAAATCAAGTAAAATACTTCCCATGTGAGTTTATATTTCGGAAAATTGCAAATTTTATAATGAGATAAATATCCGAAATGCGAAAAAAATTGTTTTTCGTTCTAACTCCCCTTAACACTTTCAACTTCTATCAGTTAATTATTTCAGAAAGCTATTTTACACTTTTCTGCGGTCTGTGCGAAGTATTGAACTGTATGTACTGAGCCTTATCCAGATTCAACGATAATCCATTTGTGCTGTACCACCAGTTGCTGTTTTTGTATGTTTGGGTAGCTGCTCTTTCACTGCAGGTACTTCCTATACTTGCATCACCTACAAAAATGACAAAAACTTCATTGCTTGAAACTGCAACATTGGCGTACGAGATTCTAAGGCCCTTATTACTCTCGATGCAGTTCGAATCCGTCCACAGGCACATCAAACATGGTCAATCAGTGTCTTGTCCCTGTTAGCTGTGGCCTCACAAACAAGTGATTGTAGATAATTCCCAAGAATATAATGGAGTGATTTGTGGTCGGATACAGCTGAAGAGTTACAGTACAGGTGACTGATCTAGACGAAACGAGATTGGAGCATGTACGGTGTACGGGGCACAGTGTACATAGACATTAAATTTGGTACTTTGTGGTAAGGTCTTACAGGAGCAAACTGCTGAGGTCATCGGTCCCTAAGATTACGCATTACTTAATCTACCTTAAACTAACTTACGCTAAGGGTAACACACACACCCATGCCCGAGGGAGGAGTCGAATCTTCTATGGCGAGAGCCGCCGGCACCGCGACAAGACGCCTAGACAGCACGACTACCCCGCGTGGCGTCCATAGGCATATTAATGAATAATTTGTCCCAAATATGGCTTCACAAATTACGTACCCCAAGTCTCGAAATGTACTATCGGTTGCAAACTATCCGAACACTTCTATGAAATGCCGAATTGACCACCACATGTCACGAGAGGCGGACCCACCAAAATAAAAAAAGGAGGCGCGCAGTACTGTGTTGTCAGTAGAGAGGCAATAACAGCAGAATGCCTTCGCCAGGACAGCTCATGACTTCGAATCTGGACTAATCATTGGACGTTGTCTGAGTATCAATTCCATCAAGGACATTTTACCTCTTACAAAGCTAACGAGGTCGATTGTTGATGAAGTGATTGTGAAATGGAACAACCAAGGGATAACTAAAGCTAAACTGGAATCATGCTCTGATCTCTTATACTGACGCACAGGATCCGTTAAGCATTTTGAAGGTTGTAAATACTGGCATCAAATCAGCCCTAGGAGTCACTCGTGAGTTCCAGTGTGCTGCTAACAGTACAGTTAGCACAATGATTATGTACAGGAAGTGACTAAGGATGGGGTACAGCGTTCGAGCAACTCTTCATAAGCCAAACATTTCTGTAGTGAACGGTTGAGGTGGTGTAAAGAGCAACGCCACTGGACAGTGGATGACTGGAAACAACTGATTTGGAATGATGAACCACGTTGGACACTGCGGCGATCCGCGCGTTCGGGAAATGAATGTAGAACGTTACGTGCCATCATATGTAGTGCCAAGAATGAAGACTAGAGGAACTGATACTGTGGTACGGCAATGTTTCCCTTGGTTGACACTCCATCTTCAGGCCACAAGTGGCCCATCGGGAGTATCCGACCGCCGTGTCATCCTCAGTGGAGGATGCGGATAGAAGGGACATGTGGTCAGCACACCGCTCTCCTGGTCGTTATGATGGTTTTCTTTGACCGGAGCCACTACTATTCGATCGAGTAGCTACTCATTTGGCATCACGAGGCTGAGTACACGCCTAAAAATGGCAACAGCGCATGGCGGCCTGGTTGGTCACCCATCCAAGTGCTGGCCACCCCCGACAGCGCTTAACTTTGGTGATCTCACGGAAACCAGTGTATCCACTGCGGCAAGGCCGTTGCCTTCCCTTGGTTAGGAGCAAGAAAACGTACAAGCCGCAGGATATGAGCACATTTTACAGCAGTGTGTACTTTGTACAGTAGACCTTATCATAAAGTAGCCTCTGTGAGTCAATGGTTCCGTGGACAATAAAATTCCTGAAATGGACTGGTCTTCCCAAAGTACCGACCATGTCCGAACAGAACATGGAGGTGAATTAGAACATAGACCACTCCATGCCACAGTATCCAACCCACTAACTTCTCTGGTCTCAGCTCTTGAGGAAGAATGGGCTAGCATTCCTCCACAGAAATCCAGAAACCTCAATGAAAGTATCAAAAGCAGCCGTCATAAAGACAAAGGCCGGATACACCTCATATTACTGTCCACTGAAATATGTTCAGATATTTTTGATCGGATTATGTAGCCTACGGAGCAAACTCTGTTCCTTGTTAAATTATTTCAGAGTCATCCAATGTGTAATTTTATTTGACAAACTTATCCAGCAGTTGAGAATGGAGTCAGGCATGGTTGTGACCCATTCTTCATGTTATTCAGTCTGTACACTGAGGAAGCTATAAAAGAAAGCAAAAAGAAGTTTCAAAGTGTTGTAAAGGAAAGCCAGACTAGTACAAAAAATAATTGCTGCGAAAGAGCATTTTGGATTAAACATCGACAGTTTAACCTCTTCTCATATCATGTACCTTTCATTTAATCTGAAGTCATCAGTTATCGAGTGTGGAGGTACTTCCATTTGATGTCAAGTTTGTGCGTAAGAGTGATGAGACACAAAACTCTGAGGGTCATATTTTGGCAGTACTTGAGTAAAGTCATTTAATTAATTTATCAAGACTAAAGTAAATTCAATTAGAAGGAATAGATAACTTCATTTTTCTTGGAAAAGTTATGAAAAGTGTGTACTGAAAATAGTGCATCGTTGGAAATTCTTGTGAGCTTCATTCTGGTATGGAAAGCTAAAACTTATACATATTCAAAGATAAACTCAATAATTATTTCAAGTTAAATGCAGATAATTATTTTCAAAATTCGGTCTTTCAGGACTCCCGTCCGGAAATAGAAAGCTGTACTAGAACGAAAATTCTCAGGGTGAATTAATCTTCGTTCCTGACTCACCGGTGGATACAAGCGCTGTGATTTAATGTGAAACACTGAATATCAAAATGATATTTAATGGTAAGGATAGGAAGTGAAGTTTTAACTTTGTTGTTTGTTGGAACGACTACCTAGTTTTTCACTAAACGCTACGAAAGAAATACGATAATCAAAAGATTATCGTAAAAGTTTACACATAGTATAAGTTTGAGGAAAAGCTCAGTTTTGAAGTGCTACCAAAGTGGAAATTTATTGTTCTGTATGAGTGCGTAGCTAGACGTTACGTAAGCCATTCAACGACGCGGCGAGGTCAGGTAGTGTTGCACACGCGACCAGCCACTCGTAACAAAACACAACTAAAGCTACGGTCGCAGGTTCGAATCCTGCCTCGGTCATGGATGTGTGTGATGTCCTTAGGTTAGTTAGGTTTAAGTAGTTCTAAGTTCTAGGGGACTGATGACCATAGATGTTAAGTCTCATAGTGCTCAGAGCCATTTGAGCCACAACTAAAGTTCACGAAAATTACAAGCATTGAGAGGAGAGGTGTAGCATCATTAAAAGTTCTCCACGCCAGTCTGTCTTGTGCAAGCCTCTTCATCTCAGAATAACTACTGCAGTCTACATCATTTTCAACTTGCTTAATGTACTTACCTCTTGGTCTTCCTTCACAATGTCTACCCTCCCACATTTCCCTCCAGTACTAAATTGGTGTCTTATCAATCGAACTCTTCTTTTAATCAAGATACCCCATGAATTTCTTTTTTCTCCACAAGTGTGTCCAGTAGTTTCTCATTGGTTACATCTAATGCTCATCATTCTTACGTAGCACAATATTTCAAAAGCTTCTGTTCAATTTTTGTCACAACGGATTGCCATATACACTTCATTTCCAGACAAGGCTACATTCTAGACAAGTACCTTCGGAAAAGACGTCCTAACACTTAAATTTATATGAGATCTTCGCAAAATTCTCTTTTTCAGATATCCTTTCTTGCTTTACTCCCTCTGTATTTTAGATTCTCTCTACTTGTAGCCTTATCTCATGTTTTGCTGCCCAGGGAATAAAAAAACTGTCTGCTACTTTCAGTGTCTCATGTCCTAATCGTTCCCTCAGCTCTGTCTGACTTAATTCTACATTCTGTTACCTTTTTTTTTGTTTTATTGTTCTTCATCTTATATCCTCCTTTCAAGAAACTTTGCATTTCCATCCAGCTGCTCTAGCAAATGTTTCTTGTCTCTGACAGAATCACATATTCATCGCTAAACGTCAAATTTATTAACCCTCTCTCTGAACACTCGTTCTTTCCCCCAACTTTTCTTCTGTTCCTTTTACTTCTTGTTCAATGTAGAGACTGAATAACATCGGGGACAGGCTACTATCCTGTCTCACTCCTTTCTCAACTGCTTCCCTTTCATGCTCTTCAGCTCTTATATTCGTTGTCTGGTTTCAGCACAGGTTGTAAATTGCTTTTCGCTCCCTAGATTATAAGCCTCCTACCGTCAGAATTTCGAATGGTGCATTCCAGTCAAGATTGTCAAAATCTTTCTTTAAGTCTATAAATATTCTAAAAGTAAGCTACCCAGTCTTTAAAGTATTTTCAAGAGAAGTGGTAGCGTCAGTATTGCCTCCTGTATTCTTACAGTTCCCCGGTAAGCAAACTAATCTCCCCCGTGATCGTCTTCCACGTTTTTCCATTCTTTTGTTAAGTAACGTATGTCAATATTCCGTGACCATGAGTAATTTTTAATGTAATGTGTAAAAAGAAAATACATATATCGCTCGTTTGAGTTAGGAAACGCTGATGGAACAGGGATGGTCTTCTTTTCATTCCTCACTCATTCCGAACTTGTCATCTGCTTCTAATGACCTCATCGTCGGCGAAACTTTGAACTGTCTTTTTCACTCCTGTTTGCATTCATATTTCTTGAGAAAATCTGCGTCATTCGTCTCAGTATCATAACATACATGTTCCACAAGACTGACGTTTCGAAGCACAAGGTTTTTTATCCCATGTTTATCAGGAAAGTAAAGCTAAAGCACTGACCGAAGTGGTTGTTTTGAACACCAGACCACAGGTCTATTGAAGGTGGTATGCAGTTGCCTTCCTCCGAATTATTTTGAACTGACTTACCCAGCCAGTTATAGGGGGATTACAGTTTGACGTTGACTCCGAACCGCGGTGCAACTCATTATTTTCCACTTTGACAAACACAGCCGGAAGCGAATTAATTTATGACAGATAAAAGTTCTAGGACTGACTGGGGTTGACGGCAAGTCTTCAAATCTATGGTCTGGCTCCTAGCCACTTAGCCACCGAACCACGACGTTTATCCTGAATTACGCGTTGGAAACTCAAAACCAAAGAGCGGATAGGCCGCATGTATTTGACATCCCGTGTAAAACATGTTTAAATGAATAATCGCAACTTACTACTGAAAACAGACTTAATGTTCATCAGTTTATCTAGTTGAGCTACATATATAAATATTACCTTTTTCAGAGAAGATGGGAAGCTGGTAAAATACTTTTCAAAAGCCGTTTTCGGCTATAATGCTTTTATCGGAACTGTTCAGCTGCATTGCACCCCCCATTTTGGGAGGAGCTGCTGTCTGACGATGACATCGTAAGTCAAAGTCCATTCAACGAGATACATAAATAACACAAAACACTCAAAATTTCGTGACAACATTCTTGAGAACTACGGTGAAGTACGTGAAACGGCTTTGAAACGTTTTGAAACGACTGTGTATCAAGAATAAAAAAAACATTCAGGAGAATGCAGGATAGTTGGCTGAAGTTCGGGAAAAGCAAAAAGAATGCGTTGGTCTGCAACGTCATGAAAAACAGGAATGATATAGAAGGAAGATAAAATCAGTCTCCCACTTCACTTGTGTATGCTAAATTTAAAGAAGTGAGATCGCTAGGCTGAGAAAGGTAGCGAAGATGATGGTCATTCAAGACCTTTACGAAATCTGAACAAATACGGTAGAGAATGTTTCTTATTAACGAAGCAGGTATCAAATAAGCTATAACAAAATTATAAACAGCCCAACAGTTGCAATGGATAAAGAATTCTTTACCTAGGTTTCGACAAATATAGACTTGTCTTCTTCAGAAGGTAGCAATTTTACATTAGTCCTTACTAATTGCAATTATTGGTGCAAGAATAACAAGCTGACAGGCTTATTACGGTTTCAAAAATTTTCTTTTAAGCATAGCAGTTTTAGAAAATTGTGTTTCTGTGTCAGCGGTGTGCAGCTCTCTCGCATTCAGCGAATCGTTGTTCACGTCTCGTATCTCTCTACGTCAGTGAAACAAAAGCAGAGCCTCCTCAAAGTCTTGCAGAGTCTCCCACGTGGACACCATAAACATTTGTACTATTAAATTGTCTCTTGCGTCATACAGCTACAACTGAACCTTCTCTGCGTGTGGGTCAGACTGTCACTTGTGTATGGACGTGACATGGCTGATGAATAAATTGGTCACGGAGTAGGCATAAGTAATACTCCACGTATTGTAGTGAATTTAATGGGAAACACTGAGACTCCGGAAGCTAAATTAGAATAAATTAGAAATCGGAGGTATGGGTGTTTGTTACCATTTTGTCTGGAATACAAACACTCTGCGCAGTGGTTAGACACTGGACTCGCATTCGGGAGGACGACGGTTCAATCCCGCGTCCGGCCATCCTGATTTAGGTTTTCCGTGATTTCCCTAAATCACTCCAGGCAAATGCCGGGATGGTTCCTCTGAAAGGGCACGGCCGAATTCCTTCCCCATCCTTCCCTAATCCGATGAGACCGATGACCTCGCTGTCTGGTCTCCTTCCCCGAAACCAACCAACCAACCAACAAACACTCTTTTAAAAGGACTTTAGCGAATTTTATAAAATTCCCAACTGACAGGCCCTGAGAAACACGGAAGTGTGCGAATGTTGCGGAAGACGTAATTACGACACCGATAAAAATGTAAAATAAAAAATTGGACATGATACACATCTAGGTGAATGTGTAATACATAATAAATCACGATAATTCTTCGCTGGATCGCAAGAGATAAGAATATGTGGAGACGACGCCCTAAAGGAAAGAGGGCCATTAGAAAACAATTAGGAAGAACATGGGTGCCCGTAATTGAAGACATAATGCCTGGTACTGATGATGATAACGTCATCACGGTGATGCATTAGACCGTTATGTGAAAGCCTAAGTCCAGTACGAGGCAATCCATTTTGTTTACACAGGCTCTAATGAATCATACAGTCGCTTAGTAATCAGCGCTGAGAAATTACAACAATCAGTATGTCTACCATTTATAGAGGCGGGTATTTATAAACAGCGATAATGATATTTTATACGTTAATGAATAAAAATAGTTTTAAATGGCGAATACGCACCGCTTTAATAACAGAATGGAAGCGGATAATGGCAGTTAAGCCTGCTTTGTTTACGGTAGTTCACATTGCGTAGCGCAGGTGTTCCCGTGCCAACAACGCAGCCCTACTTACCTCGGCCTCTTGTTCATACCCATATCAAAAACTTATCTATAGCTCATAATGGGTGGCGCACCCGGAACAGCCACTACGAACACCACAGACGCGTAGTGGAACCCTGCCCAGATGTACTAATTGTTACAGTCTATTACTGTACATACAGTGCTGGCTACTAAAACTGCGACGCCCTACAGAGTGCACAATGTCAGCAGGAGTAATGCCATCTACATCCTAACAAAGCTAAAAGAAATTTGGAGACAAATTCTTTTAGCATTCTAGGTCACAGTTGTATAAAATCAATGAATACTAGTTTAAGCTGGTTATTGTCATCTTTAGTTCAGTTATTAATACACGTGCGGTGTTTGATCGTAAGATTAGGTGGTTGGTGGATTTGGCGGAGGGTACCAAACAGCGAGGTCATCGGTGCCATCGGATCAGGGAAGGATGGTGAATGAAGTTGGCCGTGTCCTTTAAAAGAAACCATCCCGGCATTTGCCTGAAGCGATTTAGGGATATCACAGAAAACCTAAATCAGCATGGCCGGACGTAGGTTTGAACCGTCGTTTTTGTTATCTTTATTAAAATTTTTAAGTCGCTTGTCTCCTTCCTGACTATGTCAGCAAACAAAATGGACATTCCACACTGAAGAGCCAAAAAATCTGGTAAAACTATCTAATATCGTGTAAGAGCCCCGCGAGAACGCAGAAGTGCCGTAACACGACGTGTCATGGACTCGACTAATGTCTGAAGAAGTGCTGGAGGGAACTGACACCATGAATTCTGCAGGGCTGTCCATAAATCTGTAAGAGTACGAGGGGGTGGAGCACATTGCAAGACATCCCAGATATGCTCAATAATGTTCATGTCTCAGTAGTTTTGTGGCCAACGGAAGTGTTTAAACTCAGAAGAGTGCTCCTGAAGCCACTCTGTAGCAATTCTGAGCGTGTGGGGTGTCGTATTGTACTGCTGGAATTGCCCAAGTCAGTTGGAACGCACAGTGGACATGATGGATGCACGTAATCATACACAATGGTTACGTAAGTGTCACCTGTCAGAGTTGGTATCTAGACGTGTCAGGGGTCCCATATCACTCCAACTGCAAATGCCCCACACCATTACAGAGCCTCCAGCAGCTTGAAAGTCCCCTGTTGGTATGCAGGGTCTACGTATTCATGAGGTTGTCTCCATACCCGTACATGGCCATCCTCTCCATACAATCTGCAACGAGACTCGTCCGACCAGGCAACATGTTTCCAGTTATCAACAGGCCAATGTCGATATTGACGGGCCCAGGTGAGGCGTAAAACTTTCTGTCGTGCAGTCATCAAGGGTACACGAGTGGGCCTTCGGCTCTGAAAGCCCTTATCGACGAGGTTTAGTTGAATGGTTCGCGCGCTGACACTTGTTGATAGCCCAGTATTGAAATCTGCAGCAAATTGCGGAAGTGTTGCACTTCTGTCACGCTGAACGATCCTCGTCAGTCGTCGTTGGCTCGTTCTTTTTCCGGCCGCAGTGACGTCGGATGTTTTACCGGATTCCTGATATTCATGGACACTCGTGAAATGGTCGTACGAGGTAATCACCACTGCATCGCTGCCTCGGAGATGTTGCGTCACATCGCTCGTGCACCGACTATAACATCACGTTCAAACTCTCGTAATTCTGGATAAGCTTTCATTGTAGCAGCAGTAATCGATCTAACAACTGTGCCAAACACTTGTTGTCTTACATAAGCGTTGTCGACTGCAGTGCCGTGTTCTGCCTGTATTTGAATACGCATGTCTATTCCAGTTCGTTTGGCGCTTCAGTGTTTAAACAAGCAAAGATGACGCAGATTGTTTTTCATTCAGCTATTGAATTTCAATCTTTCTTCGCCTGTGAGAACACGGTGCTATGCCTCATATAAGAAGGAAAAGCCTCTATTACTGC
This sequence comes from Schistocerca serialis cubense, assembly GCF_023864345.2. Classification (NCBI taxonomy): domain Eukaryota; kingdom Metazoa; phylum Arthropoda; class Insecta; order Orthoptera; family Acrididae; genus Schistocerca; species Schistocerca serialis. The sequence goes on from NC_064639.1 coordinate 806,839,941, forward strand.
GTGTCAGACAGTGGATGGTGAATCGTGGCCTATCGAGTATGCGGTTTCACGCCCCACGGCATTGCTGCTCGGGTTAGTCGGGATTCCACGACTGCCATGAGAACATATGAATATGCCGCACTCATCGCCATGTGGGATCTGAAGGCCCCCTTGCGTCCAGTACCCGATAGAACAGAGAGGTCGTTTGCTCAGTTGTGTAGGATCGTAATACGTCAGGATTCTTGGGTCAGGAAATCAGTCTGCGCAGCAGAACAACTGTCCACGCAGATATTTAGACGACGCGTGGACCATCACTGCTGTCAGCAAGTCGATTATTGTTTTGGCTTCACTTCTTTTATTTTCTTTTTTTTTCTTAAATATCCATTTCTGGCGTGCCCATACAACCGTCTCAACTCTGGAAGATACGACAATGTGTTTCGACAATTCAGAACATTCATTAGAGCCAAGCCGTACGCTAGTACGAAGTTACATGGGCTTAGACTTGTCATATGACACTATGCAGACGATTTTCGTATCAGTTAACATAGTACGAAAATGAAGACAGCGTAGTAGCCGGTACCTGATAGGAGAAAATCTGCTATCCGGGCGGGAATCGAACCCAGCCATTTAAGTTAGCCATCTGCCGCGCTGATCCCAAGGCTACCAAGATCGACACTTTCCTTGAGGCGTAGGGAGGCGTCCCGATAGTGCTGCGTCCAGCGCCAACTCTGGAGAGACACGTCGCGGCTCTACATACCGCTCCAGCGCGATCTAATTTTAGGTAATAGTCCAAAACATATTTATGGGTAACGCATACTCAGATGAAAATATATACCACTATCCCCTCAAATACCCGTGGTCTAGGGGTAGCGTCTTTGATTCATAATCAAAAACGCCTTCGGTCCCGGGTACGATCCCCACCACTGCCTAAAACTTGATACATACACTCCTGGTAATTGAAATAAGAACACCGTGAATTCATTGTCCCAGGAAGGGGAAACTTTATTGACACATTCCTGGGGTCAGATACATCACATGATCACACTGACAGAACCACAGGCACATAGACACAGCCAACAGAGCATGCACAATGTCGGCACTAGTACAGTGTATATCCACCTTTTGCAGCAATGCAGGCTGCTATTCTCCCATGGAGACGATCGTAGAGATGCTAGATGTAGTCCTGTGGAACGGCTTGCCATGCCATTTCCACCTGGCGCCTCAGTTGGACCAGCGTTCGTGCTGGACGTGCAGACCGCGTGAGACGACGCTTCATCCAGTCCCAAACATGCTCAATGGGGGACAGATCCGGAGATCTTGCTGGCCAGGGTAGTTGACTTACACCTTCTAGAGCACGTTGGGTGGCACGGGATACATGCGGACGTGCATTGTCCTGTTGGAACAGCAAGTTCCCTTGCCGGTCTAGGAATGGTAGAACGATGGGTTCGATGACGGTTTGGATGTACCGTGCACTATTCAGTGTCCCCTCGACGATCACCAGTGGCGTACGGCCAGTGTAGGAGATCGCTCCCCACACCATGATGCCGGGTGTTGGCCCTGTGTGCCTCGGTCGTATGCAGTCCTGATTGTGGCGCTCACCTGCACGGCGCCAAACACGCATACGACCATCATTGGCACCAAGGCAGAAGCGACTCTCATCGCTGAAGACGACACGTCTCCATTCGTCCCTCCATTCACACCTGTCGCGACACCACTGGAGGCGGGCTGCGCGATGTTGGGGCGTGAGCGGAAGACGGCCTAACGGTGTGCGGGACCGTAGCCCAGCTTCATGGAGACGGTTGCGAATGGTCCTCGCCGATACCCCAGGAGCAACAGTGTCCCTAATTTGCTGGGAAGTGGCGGTGCGATCCCCTACGGCACTGCGTAGGAGCCTACGGTCTTGGCGTGCATCCGTGTGTCGCTGCGGTCCGGTCCCAGGTCGACGGGCACGTGCACCTTCCGCCGACCACTGGCGACGACATCGATGTACTGTGGAGACTTCACGCCCCACGTGTTGAGCAATTCGGCGGTACGTCCACCCGGCCTCCCGCATGCCCACTATACGCCCTCGCTCAAAGTCCGTCAACTGCACATACGGTTCACGTCCACGCTGTCGCGGCATGCTACCAGTGTTAAAGACTGCGATGGAGCTCCGTATGCCACGGCAAACTGGCTGACACTGACGGCGGCGGTGCACAAATGCTGCGCAGCTAGCGCCATTCGACGGCCAACACCGCGGTTCCTGGTGTGTCCGCTGTGCCGTGCGTGTGATCGTTGCTTGTACAGCCCTCTCGCAGTGTCCGGAGCAAGTATGGTGGGTCTGACACACCGGTGTCAATGTGTTCTTTTTTCCATTTCCAGGAGTGTAATTAGCATTGGCGGCCGAAGACTTCCGGCATAAGAAGTCAGCCTCATTCTGCCAACGGCCTTGTCAAAGAGGGCGGAGGAGCGGATAGAGGTTCAGGGCACCGTCTGAGTTTAGGGGTGGGAAACTGCCCCTAAAGGCGGAAGAATCAGCAATGATCAACGATATGAGGATGCAGAAGGTAATGGAAACCACTGCATTAAAGACACGTAACGTGTATCCACAGGACATGTGGCCTGTAATTGGAGAAGTGTCATGATGATCTCTCTATTGGCAAAAGATTCCGGAATAGTCCCCCATACGGATCTCCGGGAGGAGACTGCCAAGGGGAAGGTTACCACGAGAAAAAGATTGAATAATCAACGAAAGGATAACGTTCTGCGAGTCGGGGCGTGGAATGTCAGAAGCTTGAACGTGGTAGGGAAACTAGAAAATTTGAAAAGGGAAATGCAAAGGCTCAATCTAGATATAGAAGGGGTCAGTGAAGTGAAGTGGAAGGAAGACAAGGATTTCTGGTCAGATGAGTATCGGGTAATATCAACAGCAGCAGAAAATGGTATAACAGGTGTAGGATTCGTTATGAATAGGAAGGTAGGGCAGAGGGTGTGTTGCTGTGAACAGTTCAGTGCCCGGGTTGTTCTAATCGGAATCGACAGCAGACCAACACCGACAATGATAGTTCAGATATACATGCCGACGTCGCAAGCTGAAGATGAACAAATAGAGAAAGTGTATGAGGATATTGAAAGGGTAATGCAGTATGTAAAGGGGGACGAAAATCTAATAGTCATGGGCGACTGGAATGCAGTTGTAGGGGAAGGAGTAGAAGAAAAGATTACAGGAGAATATGGGCTTGGGACTAAGAATGAAAGAGGAGAAAGACTAATTGAGTTCTGTAACAAGTTTCATCTAGTAATAGCGGATACCCTGTTCAAGAATCGCAAGAGGAGGAGGTATACTTGGAAAAGGCCGGGAGATACGGGAAGATTTCAATTAGATTACATCATGGTCAGAAAGAGATTCCAAAATCAGATACTGGTTGGTTGGTTGGTTTTTGGGAAAGAGACCAAACAGCGAGGTCATCGGTCTCATCGGATTAGGGAAGGACAGGGAAGGAAGTCGGCCGTGCCCTTTCAGAGGAACCATCCCGGCATTTGCCTGGAGCGATTTAGGGAAATCACGGAAAACCTAAATCAGGATGGCCGAACGCGGGATTGAACCGTCGTCCTCCCGAATGCGAGTCCAGTGTGCTAACCACTGCGCCACCTCGCTCGGTCAGATACTGGATTGTAAGGGGTACCCAGGAGCAGATATAGACTCAGATCACAATATAGTAGTGATGAAGAGTAGGCTGAAGTTCAAGACATTAGTCAGGAAGAATCAATACGCAAAGAAGTGGGATACGGGAGTTCTAAGGAATGACGAGATACGTTTGAAGTTCTCTAACGCTATAGATACAGCAATAAGGAATAGCGCAGTAGGCATTACAGTTGAAGAAATACTTCAGTTGATTGATGAAAGGAGGAAGTACAAATATGTTCCGGGAAAATCAGGAATACAGAAATACAAGTCGTTGAGGAATGAAATAAATAGGAAGTGCAGGGAAGCTAAGACGAAATGGCTGCAGGAAAAATGTGAAGACATCGAAAAAGATATGATTGTCGGAAGGACAGACGCAGCATACAGGAAAGTCAAAACAACCTTTGGTGACATTAAAAGCAACGGTGGTAACATTAAGAGTGCAACGGGAATTCCACTGTTAAATGCAGAGGAGAGAGCAGATAGGTGAAAAGATTACATTGAAAGCCTCTATGAGGGTGAAGATTTGTCTGATGTGATAGAAGAAGAAACAGGAGTCGATTTAGAAGAGGTAGGGGATCCAGTATTAGAATCGGAATTTAAAAGAGCTTTGGAAGACTTACGGTGAAATAAGGCAGAAGGGATAGATAGCATTCCATCAGAATTTCTAAAATCACCGGGGGAAGTGGCAACAAAACGACTATTCACGTTGGTGTGTAGAATATATGAGTCTGGCGATATACCATCTGATTTTCGGAAAAGCATCATCCACACAATTCCGAAGACGGCAAGAGCTGACAAGTGCGAGAATTATCGCACAATCAGCTTAACAGCTCATGCATTGAAGCTGCTTACAAGAGTAATATACAGAAGAATGGAAAAGAAAATTGAGAATGCGCTAGGTGACGATCAGTTTGGCTTTAGGAAAAGTAAAGGGACGAGAGAGGCAATTCTGACGTTACGGCTAATAATGGAAGCAAGGCTAAAGAAAAATCAAGACACTTTCATAGGATTTGTCGACCTGGAAAAATCGTTCGACAATATAAAATAGTGCAAGCTGTTCGAGATTCTGAAAAAAGTAGGGGTGAGCTATAGGGAGAGACGGGTCATATACAATATGTACAACAACCAAGAGGGAATAATAAGAGTGGACGATCAAGAACGAAGTGCTCGTATTAAGAAGGGTGTAAGACAAGGCTGTAGCCTTTCGCCCCTACTCTTCAATCTGTACATCGAGGAAGCAATGATGGAAATAAAAGAAAGGTTCAGGAGTGGAATTAAAATACAAGGTGAAAGGATATCAATGATACGATTCGCTGATGACATTGTTATCCTGAGTGAAAGTGAAGAAGAATTAAATGATCTGCAGAACGGAATGAACAGTCTAATGAGTACACAGTATGGTTTGAGTGTAAATCGGAGATAGACGAAGGTAATGAGAAGTAGTAGAAATGAGAACAGCGAAAAACTTAACATCAGGATTGATGGTCACGAAGTCAATGAAGTTAACGAATTCTGCTACCTAGGCAGTAAAATAACCAATGACGGACGGAGCAAGGAGGACATCAAAAGCAGACTCGCTATGGCAAAAAAGGCATTTCTGGCCAAGAGAAGTCTACTAATATCAAATACCGGCCTTAATTTGAGGAAGAAATTTCTGAGGATGTACGTCTGGAGTACAGCATTGTATGGTAATGAAACATGGACTGTGGTAAAACCGGAACAGAAGAGAATCGAAGCATTTGAGATATGGTGCTATAGACGAATGTTGAAAATTAGGTGGACTGATAAGGTAAGGAATGAGGAGGTTCTACGCAGAATCGGAGAGGACAGGAATATGTGGAAAACACTGATAAGGAGAAGGGACAGGATGATAGGACATCTGCTAAGACATGAGGGAATGACTTCCATGGCACTAGAGGGAGCTGTAGAGGGCAAAAACTGTAGAGGAAGACAGAGATTGGATACGTCAAGCAAATAATTGAGGACGTAGGTTGCAAGTGCTACTTTGAGATGAAGAGGTTAGCACAGGAAACGAATTCGTGGCGGGCCGCATCAAACCAGTAAGTAGACTGATGACCAAAAAAGAAAAAAGAAAGAAAACCCATCAACAAAAGCCACAGTCTCTTGTGTTAGTAGCCAGCCGCTGTGGCCGATAGGTTCTAGGCGCTTCAGTCTGGAACGACGCGGCTGCTACGGTCGCAGGTTCGAATCCTGCCTCGGGCGTGGATGTGTGTGATGTCCTTAGGTTAGTTAGGTTTAAGTATTTGTAAGTGTGGGGGACTGATGACCTCAGATGTTAAATCCCATAGTGCTTAGAGCCATTTGAACATCTCTTACGTTAGTAAGGCAGTGCATATACCGTGTGGCACAGGTGGTACTACGGAGAACTGGGACGTATTCACCTGTCTGCGATAAGTGTGCTTGTTTTGCTGGTTAAAAGCATGTCTGACCTAGAAGCAGGTATCCAGGAGTGGGCGGAGCTTTCGCTATAAAACTCGGTTGGCTGAGCTTTACTCAGCAGTGCATGCAGAGCGGCCTGCTCCACGCCACCGGCTCCTGCTCTCACCAAGTGTACACCATCCGTTTATATTATTTTACTTCCATTTTTGTATTTATCCCTCGACCACTTACGAAATGTAGTACTATTGTTTACTGCGGAAAACATGGTCTGATGATGGTTTGATAGAAGACCGAAACCGGTCACCAAACGAAACACGCTGGCGGAAAAAAAAATGGTGGTATCAAGAAGGAGTTGTGCGACACAAACGAAAGTTCGTCGGCCTGTTTCTACATCTAAAAGATTACGTCACTTCAAATTTCAGGCCAGTTGAGTAAGCGTGGCGCTAGTAGCGTCACTATGAGAATGCAAATAAGGTTTCGTTTAAACGCACGCTGTAACCGTAACGAGTTTTCTTTGAGATAGGACATGGTGAGTTAATGTTAGTTGTGACAAAAACGCCATTATCACCGTCTCACTGAGTCGGGTAATAGGGCTACGAGAAGCTGAATGTTCGTTCTGTGATAATGTAGAAAGACTCGGCAGCAATGTAGCTAGCAGTGGGGTACGGTCTCAAGAAGACGGGTCTCCGGACGGCCTCGTGGCATTACTGAGAGTGTGTGTGGCTATGGCGCATTTCACTGCGTTTTCAGCGGCAGTTGGCAGCACAGTGACACAACGAGCTGTTAGAAATCGGTTACTTGAGGGACAGCTCCAAGCCAGACATCCTGTAGCGTTCATTCCACTGACCCCTAACCACTGCCATTTGAGACTTCAGTGGTGTCAAGTGAAGGGCAGGGTTGAGGTCTGATACGTTTTCTGATGAAAGCGAGTTCTGTCTCGGTGCCAATGAGGGCTGTGTTGGTTAGAAATAGACCAGCTGAAGGGCTACAACCGACCTGTCTGCGTGCCAGACACACTTGACCTACACGTAGAGGTGTGGTCTGGGGTGTGAGTTCAGCAAGAGCACTCTCGTCCTCATCCCAAACAACCTGACTACAAATTTGTGTGTCAGTCTGGTGATTCGACCTATAGTGCAGCCATTCATGAACAGCATGCCAGAGGGTGTTTTGCAACACAATAAAGCTCGCCCACATACCGCTGTTGTAAGCCAATATGCTCTACAGAGTATTGACATGTTGCCTTGATCTGCTCTATCACCAGATCTGTCTCCAATAGAGCACATTTGGGACATCATCGGACAACAACTCCAGCGTCATCCACAATCAGCATTAACCGACAAGTGCCACAAGCATGGAACTCAATCCCACAAACTGACGTCCGGGAGCTGTACAACACAATGCTTGCTCTTTTGGATGCTTACATTCAACATTCTGACGGTTACACCGGTTATTAATGTACCAGCATTTCGCATTTGAAAAGGCTTATCTCGCGCTTATAATAATCTGTGGTTTTGCAGAGCTAATCACTTAAATATGTTACCTACAGAGTTTTCATTACTCTACATCAATTATTTTATGCTGTTGCGATATTTTTTCCGTCAGTGTATGTACAACTCAATTGCGACCAGGACTGTTTAATTGAAATGTATTTAATACAGGCATTCGTGCGTGACCCGATGCGATAGAGGTTACAGCTTATGAAACAAATGTATGAAGTAGAAAATCGACTCGTAGTCCCACCGTTACACACAGTCCAAAACGTGTCGTGACTGGGTTAACAGAAAAGAGTAATAAGTTTGATGTTTTAACGCTTCAGGTGTTTTTCATAGTCCCCCCCCCCCCCCCCGACGAGAGTATAACGCCCATAACGTTCCTATAATCATGTAATGAAATGATCGTATGGCATTGATGGCCGGGACCCCCCAACAGGGAAGTTCCGCCATCGTGTTGCAGGTCTCTTCAGTTGATGCCACAATGGGTGACTTAAGTGTCGATGATGATGAAATGATGATGATGACAACACAACACCCAATTCCCGGGCGGAGAAAATCTCCGACCCGGGCGGAAATCGAACCTGGGTCCGCTGCATGGCAGTCAGACGCACTGACCAGTCAGTTAAGGGGGCGGACATAGACCCTATGTCGTTGAAGTGCTCCTTTGGGATTTTATTCAACTCGCACGTCACATTCGCACCTTCGGACTGACGGATCATCAGAGGTCCATTCTACATTATTTCGTTTTCTGGTTGGTTCATATTTATCTCACTAAGGCTCATCACACGATTCTGATGTTTAGAACACCTCCAGTACATTTAGGCATTTAGGGTGGCCCTACAGTTTTCAGCCCTAAGACGGGAGTCTAGGAATTTGTTACCCAGCTTCTCGCCGAACTTTCGTAGTTCTGGTTTCTTGCCTTCTACTCGGCTCAGGACCAAATGTCCACGATGAGTTCTAGGAAAAATGCTGCAGATTGTGAGCTTAGTTGAAATTTTGCCAGCGAGACTGGTCTCCTCAAGCTGTTCTACCAAACGCTGGAATGTACGAGGAATGACCACGGAACGCAGTCGACAAGACACGTCGTTTGTTCACATGTGCGTCACATTCTGCGACTCGTAGTACCCTGTTCCCTCAATGGCTGCCGGAATAGCTTCCTAGACGAGTTCGGTGAAGTTACCAGGCAAATATTTCAATTGCACAAGGTTATCGTTCCCATCCCTTGCTGCCAGTACGCTCGTATAGCCGACCCATCCTTTTGCATTTGCTTCACTCTGGCAAGGCTTTTAGCATGCTCTCTTGAACCTGAGACGTTTAGCACTGACCCATAATCTGTTTTAGTGGAAGAGTACACCTAACCTTGTTGGTAGCGGGGTTAGTTCTTCCTTGTCGCTGCATGTGTTGTATAGGACACCCATTTATTCGCCATTCATAGATTGCTACATAGTATAGTAGTCGAGGAGGGATAAGTCCCATATTTCGTTAAGACAGTATCCATAGAAGAGAATAGAAATTGATGCACCTTTGATCTCTCTGGTACTTGCATTTTGGTAGCTCATTCGCAGCAGCTTCCATTTGCTTGACAGCCGTCAGGGTAATTTACAACCATATGCTTAGGAACTGCAACTAACTCATCTTGTGCACGAGAACATCATTTATAGTGATGCTGCATTGGGGCTGCTGCATACTACATTAATCAGGCTGAGTCTCTTCAATTTCAGGATATTTTGCGCTACACGTGTTGCCAGTACCCATGAAGAATAGAAGCGGCCGCGGCCAAGAATACTTTTTATGTCATAACGAGAAAAATAAATGGGATAAATTTTAATTATTCTTTGAGGTTAACTTGATGTCTCGAACGTTTGTCGAGATCATTTTTACTAACAGAGTGGCGTAACAATGCCGAAAATAGTGTTAATTTACGAGAAATGCAGACAATATACACTACTGATGAAGGTGGGAACAAACTGAAACATAATATGATGGTTATTAAGATACGCAAAATACGACGTTGCGCTATAACAACTCCATTGCAGTGAGTCTGTCATGTCTAATGAAATTATGCTGTAGCGTTTTGATCCACACATTTGGGTTTACTGATCTAATTTATTTTCTGTCGATTACTTGGTAGCTACGACATCTTTCAAACACTTTTACACTGTGATCGATGTCATGTATCGACGCAACAATAAGCCTTAAGGTACTCCAGCATCATCTAATGCAGTGCTTCCCAAACAGATGGAAGATAAGTTCACATTACAATTGCAAACCTTCAGACACCGAATTCGAACAAACATGTCGCATGATGGTAAAATTTCTTCTATTGTTTCGTTCTAACTTGTAATAGAGCTCTGATCTCCAAAAATGGAATTTCTACTATACCACATAAATTAGACAAGAACACTAGAGATTGCCTCTCTATTTCTGTTTTCACTTAAAATGCAATTCATAGCTTATGATCGAGCTCTCGTTCTCCCTCGCATCATTCTGGGACAGAGATAGTGGGGCACAAACTAGCTGTTGGTTCTCTGTCCTGCGTGTCAGTACCTATGCACTGATTGGTGATGCGTGATTTGATGTATGCATATGTGGCTCTCAGATGATCATGCGGGAAGAGTCACCAGAAAAATACACGGAAATACATGCTTTCTTAAAACTGACATCTTTTCTCATGTGGGATCTTCTAGGCACCTTTCTCGTCTGTGTTACATTCTTTATTTGCTGATGAAAGCTATCCTCGTCTTCATCGACCAATACCACCCACTACGTACACAAGCTCCTGGGTGGCACTGTTATGATCGGCACCAGTCCACCAGTTAATATCTGTTAGTCACAACCATAAACAAAAGCTGTAATGTAAAGGAATTAATCACCTTTCTGACTCGCCTATCTGAATTTTACAGCACAAATTCGCAAATTTGTCAAGAGCGTATACAGATAGCGTATATAAACAGAATGAGCCACCCCGGCGAACGTAACGTTCCGCAGATAGTATAAGCACTTTCATTGAGTACGAACATACCGAGCATGTGATTGTGAAATACGTCCCGATAAATTATAATAAAATAGGCTTTATCACTTCCATATCATTCATAGTACGAATATTCTTGGTTTTTAATAAAGTAACGATTGCAGAATCATGACAGTTTTGTGGTTCGTAGCTCTCCCCAACTCCCCAGCGCCCCATGATTATCCTTTTTCCAATAATCACTTACTGCCCCTGACCAGCAGTTCATTATCTTGCAAGCGTTTGATTTTTGCCATTGTTCGTGACTTACAAATAAGGACAAGGTGGTGCCGTGGATACTTTCACGGAGAGAGAGAAAGAGAGAGAGAGAGAGAGAGACAGAGAGAGAGAGAGAGAGAGAGAGAGAGAGAGCAATACATTAGCGTGATGGACAGTCCATGTAACTGCTGACTTGGACGTGACATTGCTCTTGGTTGTTATTAATGAACTGGACTGCGGATACGCTATCTTCCGTAATATTCGTGAGTGTCACTCTTCCCTGCTTCTGTGCAGTATCGCCGAAAAGACTTCTGTCGTACCTTAATTAATTGACGGATACAGGGCCAACCTGCTATTTTATATCACTGTCACTTACTTAGGTGAGTGGGTAGTTTTTATAAAAAGCAAATTGAACTCAGTTTTTACCCTTGCCTTCCAGAGTTACGACTACCAGATTTGGAGAGCCAAATTATTTTCTTTTACGTGGAACATATTTATTTTCGGCGTCAGTTGACACCAAGGGCTGGAGTGAGAGTAGTAGGGAAAGGGCAGGGGAGTGAGGTGGTTTGAGAACTGATAGATTGGTAGGATGACGAATACCGCAGGCAATAAGCGGGTACAACTAAATTAATAACTAACTTGTTAATCTCGACAACCACAAACCAGACAAAATAAGACAGTTCGGAGGCAAAAAATGAAATCTAAGAAGTTTAAAAAATATTAGCTGTGTCAGGTAACTCACTCAAAACGGCCACGAACTTACACTTTTTTGTACCATGTTTAAGGCAAAACACACTGAACATCGGTATGTACGTGACAGCATGCGCTACCAATATGTTCCAAAGCGCCGAGCATAAAAACAGAATTTTTCCGGGGCTCATACCTCGGGTTCTATGGGGACAGAAAGGTAGGATTAAGTATTTTTTATAGCCCTTAGGCTAGGCTAGCGAAATGTTCCCGCTTCAGCCCCTATAGTTTCATGAAGTTGAGATAGGTGACAGCGCTATACGTAGCCTTCAAAACTGCGTCTGTCACCGAAGCACGTTCGTTTGGCGGAAAATCAGATCATCGCAGATATTCACAGGCACTTTCAGAATGTCGTAGGAGATCTGGAAGTGAACAAAAGCACGTTGAATGGTTGAGAGTGGCGTGTGACATCGTCGCAACAAGACCGCGCAAACCTGTCCGATCTCCTGCTTGCCGGTCGGCAAGTGTTGGAAAGTGTAGACGCACGCGTTCGAGGTGATCGACGAAGTACAGTCAGACACCTCGCTGTATAACTGGACAACTCTGTTGGTAATGCTGACACAGTCGTCCACCAGCTAGGGTGCTCAAAGATGTGTGGCCGGTGAGTTCTTCGCAATCTGTCAGAAAACCATAAAGAGTAACGAAGGACAATCTGTGCCGATTTGCCTGCACGTTACGAGGCTGCTAGTGACAGTTTTTTCAACCGGAAATAAACCGACGATCCAGGGAGAGGCGCCACATCATCTCTCCTTGGGAGAAAAAGTTCAAAGCTGCACCCTCAGGCGACAAAGTCATGGCGACGGTCTTTAGGACTCTGAAGGGGTTGTTCTGTTTGATGTCTTCCACCATGATGCAGAGATCAACTGTGTATTGTGTTACCCTCAGGAAACTGAAGAAACGACTTCGGTGTGTTCGTCGCCACAAAAATGCAGACGAACTTCTTCCGGCTCCATGACAATGCTAGCCTCACACAAGTCTGCGCTCGCGAGAGAAGCACACAAAACGTCATTGGACTGTTATTTCTCATCCACCCTACATTGCGGATCTCTCACTTTCTGATTTCCATGTATTTGGCCCAATGAAAGTCGTATCACGCAGGAAGCAGTAGGTGGGTGATGGGGAGGTTATTGATGCAGCGAGATGTCGGCCCCAACGTCGAGCAGTAGAGTGGTACTATGCGTGCACGCAGACTCTTCCAGTAACGTGGCGTAAGGCAGTCGAATTGGACAGAGATTACGTTGTATTTATTTTGCAGCCAAAGAGTGGGGAATAACACAGTTTATGGGAATCTTGAATAAAACCAACCTGCTTGCAGAAAAAAAAACCATGTGTTTCATTACTTATTGATCTCCCCTCGTATCGTAGTTTCTGGCCGTTCCGCTCACGTAGGAAGTATAACTGTTTAAATACCTCTGTGCGCGCTATAATTACTCTTGTGCTTACCATCCCTAAGGCAGCGATACGTAGGGGTTGTGGTATATTCGTAGGTTCTTCGTTTAAAGCCATTTGTGACTCGTTCATTTTGTAGTCATAGGACGCTAAGTGCTTTCATTTTGTGAAGTGCACAGTTTTAAACTTCTGAATATTCAAAGCAAGTTGCCAGTCTTTGCATCACTTTGAAATCTTATCAAGATTCGAATGAACATTTGTGGATTTTTTTTTTCAGACAGTACCTCATTGTAGATAACTGCATTATTAGCGAAAAGTCTGAGGTTACTATTAATATTGTCTACAAAATCATTAATATACAAAATGAACAGTAATGTTACCTACACGCTTTTCTGGCGAACACTAGAAGTTAGTTCTACATCTATTGATAACATACTACGGCCTCCCTACCGAGATATCCTCAATACTGTCACAAATTTCTCTTGGTACACCATACGATCATACTATTGAGAATAGGTGTTTGTTTGACAGTGAGTGAAATGCTTTTCGGAAACTGAGAAATACTGCATCTGACTGACTGCCTTGATCCACGGCTTTCAGCCTGCCACGTGAAAAAAGCGAGACTTGTGTTTCGTTAGAAGTTTTCGTAATTCATGCTGGTTGTCATGGTGGAAGTCATTCTGTTCCAGTGACCTAGTTACGTTTGAGTTCAGAACACGTTTTAGGATAAAATGGATGTCAGCGATATTGGACCGTACGGTAAATCTGAGGATAACTTCCGCTATCCATTTTGGAGACGGATGTGACTTGTGCTTTCATCCTGCTACTGGATACGATTCTTTGTTCGGGGTATCTACAGTAGATTATGGTTAAAAGAAATAACATGATTTTCTCACAAGCAAACCACTCTCAAATGCGTATTATGATTGAGAAACAACCATGCGTAATCTCTTCATATATACATAATCTGTATATCGAAGCATTCTCATGCTATCTTGATGCTGCTTGCAATGCGTTTTCTGAAGCTTTAAAGGCCAGAAGAATATTTTGCGACTTCGATCCTCTCATAAGCCATTGTATATTTATACATAATACTTCCCCTAATTCCTTTCACTTCCAAGTTACTTTTACAGGTTGTTCAGCAACAGCCTGTAGAGTTGTGAGTGTGTTACAGGGTACGTCATTCTGAAAAATAACTGTTAAGGAAAAATTCGATACCTTGCGCCGTTTCCGAGTTAATCGGCACTGAATTTAGCCAGTGAGGCCGCTGGGTGCGCAGATTATAAGTGGCCTGCCAGAGCCGGTATCACCAAACGTGTTCTTCGTTCGCTTTTTTAAAACCGAACCAGAGAGCGATACAGAAACTGGACGTGAGACGATAGTAAGGCTCGAAACCGAGCAAGGTTAAGCAACATCGTGCGCTATCATGTACGCTACGAGAACATCTGCTACTAGTTTATTCTGGCGGGATAAATTATTATATCTGGCGGGTCGCTTGAATTTGCGCGCAACTGCCTTACTGGCTAACTCCCCTTCTAATTAACACGGAAACGGCGCAGTTCATCGAACTTTTCTCAGCGCAACCTACTGAAAGGTGGACATATGTAGGTGGGTTGGACATTTATTTGCGGATTGTTTCAGAATGAGTGGAAATTGCATGTTACAAGAGCGAAGTAGTCGCGTGTGATATCTGTGGAATAGTCGACTTACGGCAGCGTCTGTTGTATCTCTGAGCTTGTGTATCTGTGGCTCAGGTGTAGAGCGGAGAGTAGTCAAGTGTTGGAGTATTTTGGTGGAACCTTTAGCGTAGTGTATATGGGAGGAGGATTTCGCTGAAGAAAATTATCGGGCTCTAAGAACTGATGAAAGGACGGATAGACGCACAATTTATTGAACAGAGAGAATGGATGTGCATTATGGACATGATTTTAATGTAATAATTTTTGCTGGTGCGTACTGTTAATGCTAGCTATTCTTGCAACAGAACAGTCCATCTCCCCACCTCATTTTAGATTATTTAAGTTAAATTCAAGTCAGTTTGCAAAATCGTAAAACGATTTCCTTGTATGACTTTTATAATGAAAGTAAAGCTTTCCGATTTCTGTGAGTTTTATGTTCTTGTGAAATAATTGTTTAAAACATAGCAGTGTCATTATAATGAACGGATTAGCATTTTAATTTCAAGAAAGAAGTTTTTTTTTAGTGTGAAAAATTTATCCCAATATGTTCCACAGAAAGTTTTACTTTAGTATATTTTAGCTGACACGATGTCTTCATGCTGTGCTGTTGCTGCTGATTATGCTGTAATTTTTCAGGTGTGATTCTTTTCATATTTTGTTGGTTCTTTCCTTTCTCATCTGAAGTTATACTAGTATTGCTTGTAATTTTTTTATTCTGTACATCATTTCTTAACATAATCGGGAAAGAAAAAGTTGGAATAAAAATATGAGCAAGAAATTTAAATCTTCATCAAGGTTTCCATACAAACCATTGCGAAAATTCTAAGCGTTTTCATTGTAGCGGTCGCGCGGTGCCAGACTGAAGCGCCTAGAAACGCTCGGTCATTCCGGCCGGCTTAAGAATTTGTTTCTTATACATTAGGAGCGCGGATTAAATCTCGAACCTACCACCCGGATTTGGATCTTCTCTAGTTTCCACAATACACTGAAAAAACGACTCATACCACCATTAGAAAAAGTAAGGTTGGTATTTTACCTCAGCATTTGCCTAAAGTCACATTGGGGATTAACGCGATATCGACAACGTAATCCTTTGAGACAGAGCAGAAATTTGGTTACGGGGAAGAAGGCAGTGGGAATCGGATCCGTTTTCTTGAAAGAAAGTGAAGGAAGTGTATTACCTGTGAGCATACAGCTGAGGGCTGTCTATAGCCTCCTACATTAGAAATTGAAGGAGTGGTAGTGGACGAGTGTAGAGAGAATACGTTTCAGAAAATAATGTTGATGAAGCAGGATGGTCTGGAGATGCAATTCACAACTTATAGAGACTATTGCCTGTGCTGTAGCTGTTCATGTTTCTCAAATGGTCGGTCTATCTATGGTGAAGTAGGTGACTTCACGTGTCCACTCTATACGACCATGTGTGTGTGTGTGTGTGTGTGTGTGTGTGTGTGTGTGTGTGTGTGTGTATGTGTCTGTGTGTCTCACTGATTGATGTCAGGGTTTGATACAGATGCCTCCCACTGCATTGGTCGACAAACAACCTGGCGCTCGAAATCCAAACAAACGGTGCTCTCTTTCTTTCTTGAAAACTTCATCCTATTTCACTGCCACCGAGAGGTCACCTTGCTATAGCTGCTGTGTAAATTATACACTGATACGTAGTAAGAAGGAATAGGGGAGCAAACATCACTGAAGTGCTAGGAAAGCCAATACATCAATACATGCTACCACAACTGATGGTGATGGAAAATGCTCCTCTGTTCTAATTACGCATCTAAATTGTCGTAAAAAAAACAGCACTCATAAACAACAGGGTCACAATGTAACACATGTACTGGGAATTTAGAAAAATCACTGTCAAAAAACAACTATTGCAAAAACCGACCCCCAAAAGATCACACCAGGAGAGAGGGGTGTGGTCACGAGCAAACCAGCATAAAGCTTGTCTTTCCTTCCTTCAAACCACATCTCATGCCTCCCTCTCCTCACTCTTGGTTAGGATACAGATCTGTTATATTCTGATGACCCAGGAAGAGATCCATCTGGTGGCAATGATACACTGACTCCGGTCTGTGGAAATCAGATGGACGAAAGACTCAAGAACAGGACGCTTCCTGAAATCCCCATGGAACAATAACGAAATTCTGGAAAACTCTGCCGAACGCATTTTCTAACGTCCGCTGCCGTCACCACGACCATCCTCCACCCAACGCCATCTGCTGTAGCCGAGAGCAAAGTCTTCAGTCAGTTGTAGACAGAGGGATCGTCTCCAGTAGAGCATGTGGCTGAGGACAGTCAGCACTATCGATGCCAACAAAAGTTGCACATACGCAACAGGCTGCGACTCCAGCAGGCCACAGAACAAAGCGAGATAAGTAACGGCTATCCTGTCCACTTGTTGTTTGTCTTACAGTGCAGCTGCAGCTGTTTATATGACTATAGGACATGACCCCAACCTAGCAGCAGCACCACCTGCATGAGCAAGCCGTTATAAGAGAAAAACATTACAGTGTAACAGTTGTATTTAATATCAATACACAACTTATAAGCAAGCAGCTATTAAAGAAATACAATCTCGATTATAATAAAAACGAGAAAATAAACTAAAAATAAAAATGAAAAAGAGCGTGCAATCTAGCGAGATATCTATGTTAAGCGATTTATTTCCGTTTGATGGGCAAAATTACATGCTTTGAGAGCGTCCCTGATGCCCAAATCAGTGTCCATAAGCAAACTGTTATGTCCATGTGTATTACAAATATCTCAGACTTGAAATAACATTACAGAATACAGTCTTTCAAGTTATCTGTTCACTTGTCGCAAAAAAGGGATCATTTTGTATTTGGTAACAACAAGCTATAATTCAGGAGGACACTGTTGTTTTGTACATTATAGCAGGTACCGTTTTATCAATGAAATGATATATTGCGCCGGAATTAACGAAATGTAGAAAACAAGTCGTGAGAGCTTGCCTTGTAATAGAACCCCATAAGATTCCACTGATACATCGCAAACAAATGACGTCTGCATGCTGACATCTGACATTTTTACTCCATAAATCGCCTCTACTGACCTGTCTGTAAACTTTCTGTCAACCATACTTGAAGAAGAAGATCACACACAGCAGACCATCATTCTCAATAGCAGCAGATTCTTGTGTTGTGGTTTCGTAAGCCATTTGGTCATCACAGAACACCCTGTTTTTACACAATCTACTCACATGTTGGGAAATCATTTCTAGGTTCCACAAAGAGATACAATTCAAGCGGTGGCTACTTTATAATTAGAGGCTATGAAGTAAGAAATAACGCACGACTTGCTGTAATACATGTTTTAGACACACAATCATGGCGATAACATTAAAACCAGTCATGATCCCACGATGACAGAGACAGTTGATCACTATTAGTTTTACGACCAAAATCGGTGTATTTTGAGAGCACTGAGGATGTTCAAACTACAGATTGCCATGCAGAATGGCATTGCATTGGTTTTAGCGTAGATACAGATCAGCATCTATGCAGTCATTTACTACGTATGAGAGCATTATTCTTCGTTCTTTTGTAACATGTAGAGTAGGTCAAAGAAAAACTGTGAACTGTCTGCGTAAAAACTATAACCTGACACAGCTCTCCTTCTACAAGAATCTCCTAATGTATCCTATAAAATTTTCGGCGTCGCTCTTGGGATGTATTGAAAAACAGATACCGTCAGCATGCTGA
Organism: Schistocerca serialis cubense; assembly: GCF_023864345.2. Classification (NCBI taxonomy): domain Eukaryota; kingdom Metazoa; phylum Arthropoda; class Insecta; order Orthoptera; family Acrididae; genus Schistocerca; species Schistocerca serialis. Next base: position 806,858,246 of record NC_064639.1, read on the forward strand.
CATCAACCCCATAACTCACTCTCAAAGACGCATGTGTGAGTAAAGTTTGGATGCATGGGGTAGTTGAAATGAAAAGAGGTACTGTTATGTTACTAGTGAAGAAAGATATGTGGCGGGCATCGCAACGTATGGAAATAGGAGGAGTCTGCAACATTGAGGAAAGTCTCCAAACAGCTGTCTGAAGTTGGTGACTTCTACATTTAATCCCATGTTCCACAGGGACAAGTAGCAGACGTCCAGTGTTCTGCCAAGGCTCTCTCATCTCAAACAAGCGGGATCACTCACTCATTATATGGTATTCATCGGTTTATTAGTGCACGGGTGGGATGGATGGAAAAGACACCGTCGATATGGGACGTTGTACTGTCATAAGCACTGCAGTTGACAGCAGACTCAATTTTAACAATTTTAATAGTTTTTCCGTTAATTTTCGCGAGCCAGTGACATACCAGAACGCTTTCCAATTTCTGTATCTCAGCTAAACGACCACTCCACTAATTTGCAAGCAGCGTGCACTAGACTGCAAATTCAGATAGATGACTGTGCAGTACGTCCATTCAGTCATATACACCAAAGTATGCCAGATAGCGTCCTATACTGATGCAGTTAGGTTATGTAAATATTTCTAGCACATCGATAATAGTGAGGAATTTGCGATTACGACTGGCCATCTTTCGCTGTGTGGATGGGAGTCACAGAGTATTGTCGCATTCATAGGATAAAGTTGGAGAATGGAAAAGACCCCCAATATTCTTCTTGACCAACCTTCCCGGCAACACTGTCGCCAACTTAATTTGCAACTGACCAGAATTACGAGGCTGCTATAAGCGCTACATTCCACGTCTCGTAAAGGAACAGAGCGAGCTGAGTCCGTAACTGTTGTCCAGTGAAGACTGCTCTGCACCAGTCTTACTCATAGCACCCTTCCAAGTGCACATGATCTCTTAAGATGCGCCAATGTTGAGGAGGTTAGCACCCCTTATCGGTATGTAGTACACGTAAAGTGTAGTGGTGATGTAACAAATGGTTAAGAAGAGATGTGAGGTTAATGCAAGGTGGACCTCCACACAGATGGGGCGAAACATTTTATTTAAATCAACTGTGATGTCTATTTTGGTGTATTATTCCCGTGTCTGGAGTCGGTACCAAGAAGGTACTGGCAGGAGAGAAATGATCGTAGAGGATAAACACATGCACTCCTTAGGCTACATAGTTCTGCACTTAAAAACACTATAATGTTAAAACCATATGGTTTCTGAAGTCTTAGTCGTGCGAAAGGCGATGATCTAATGGAGGACACGTATGTCCAGTATCTGATATACAACCACCGTACAAGTTTCCTATCCCAATCGCTACGGTGATAAAATTTAAAACTATTACCTTCTGCACTATTCTGGAGTCATAGGACGTGTTTCAAGACTTAGAGTTATGCATGATCTGCACAACTTGTTGAACCCCGTCTAGGCATGAAGCGAGTTTACTATACTTCTCATGGCCCTTCTATCCAAAATGCATGCATGTAGATTACGAGGAGAGGGGAATTCTAAGGATTTCTTAGAAGTCTGGTGTATAAGACACGCAAATATCTTCGTATAAAATCAAACATTGGATGGCTGTGTCAGCAATATGACAATATAGACACGGATAACTAACGGAAAAAAATATAAAAAATGACAAACTTCGTAAAAATTGAGGAGAACATAATGCAATTACGAAAAATTGATAGGTAATACGTAAAATTGAGGAAATACGACGAAATATGTAAAATCGTGAAGACCTAGAAACATTACGTAAATATAACGAAATGTGGAGAATTCATGGGGGTTGGGGGCACCCTGACTCCCAAGACCGAGAAAAGCTTAAAAATTGTGCTCTGTCTGCGATCGGTTTTAATCCCCCCCTCCTCCTGTAAACTACGTGGGTTTTCGTAGCGCATACTTCAACAAAGGCGATATAAATTTTACATAGAAGCGGTCTATTAAACGAGGCAAAATGTATAAATCCCAATCGAGGACAGTGTTCTCAGACATGCAGTCCAATATAGGTATTACCGAATTACGGTTGCCTCTCACAAGCAGAGTCATTTCTGAAGTATTAAGGAGAAGAATCAATGTGTTTAACAGACTTAAGACATTCCTTAGCTTGTTCTGTAGGAGAGTGGCAGATGCCACATATATCTCCTTTAATGGTGTGAGGAATGGGTACTCTAGAAAAATTGCCATATTATCCGATACATGAGCGAAACTACTTAACAATAGACCATGACTTCTGTGTGCAAGAGGAAGGCTACCTGAATCGTGGTGATGCTACTGTAAACAGCAATAAGATTATTACATCTCCTCTCGCTACTGATCGTATTATTTACTCCCTCGTAGGAAGCTGCTGCTTCTTCGTGTGTAGTTTCATGCAGCAGGGCGAGGGTGGTAACTCATTGCATCAACTAACGAAACTATTCATGTCATTACTCCTCATTCTGTTTCCCAGTGAGGCGTGGCTGTATTCGCCAAAACAGATACTACTACTAATTAGTACGAATGACACGCAAAATGTGATCGAGCGTATGAATATTTCCCACTTAAAATGACACGTAAAATCCGCCCGTTTCGTAACAGACAGAACAGCAGTCTCCTGACTTCGTTCTAGTTTGCTTATAAGCAGTCAAGCGGTGGATATACACCGACGCACCGACGATGCCTTTGTAGCGAGTAAGAGCTCAATGGCTTCCTAGGACCTCTAGTATAGAAGGAAGTAGTTTTATTGTCCTAAGTTTTGTCACCATAGTGATCGGGATAGAAAACTTGCGGGGTGGTTACATGTCAAATGGTCGACATATAGGCCCTGCATTAGCGCATTGCTTTCCGCTCACTAATACTTCAGAAACCATATGGTTCTAAAATTATAGCGTTTTTAAGTGCAGAACTATGTAGCCTTAAGAGTGCATGTGTTTATGTTCCCCTTTCATTTCTCTCCTGCCAGTACCTCCTAGGTAGACACTGGAATGATACATCAGAGTTGAAAGAAGAGTTGATTTGCGTAAAATGTTTCAAACTCCATCGGTCTGGAGATCCACCTTGCATAAACCACAGGTCTCTTCTTAACCATCTGTTAGATCAATACAACACATTCATGTCTACTATTCACCAGTACGTGGTGCCAATCTCCTCAATATGCTGGCATCTGGAGAGACCTTGTGAACTTGGGTGGGTACCATGAGCAAGGTTGGTGCGGAACAGTCTTCGCTGAACAGCAGTTATGGATTCAGCTCGGTCTGTTCCTCCTCTAGACGTGAAATGTAGTGGTATAGTACCCTCCTGATTCTGGTCAGTTGCAAATTAAGTCGGTGACAGTGTTGCAGGGAGAGTTAGTCAAGGACAATGCGGAGGATCCTTCAACTCTGACTTCATCCAATGAATGCGAGAATAATTCTGTGCTCGAAACATGTAAGTAACATACATTTAGGACGCTTTCTGGCGTACTTAGGTGTAATTGACCGAATGGTTATACTGAATAGTCATCTATGTGCATTCACAGTCAGTATATGGTACTCGCAATGTAGTGAGGGGTAGTTTAGCGAAGCATTCTGCTGAGTCATTGGCTCTCGATGAAATTACAGAAAAACTGGTTCAATTGTTAAAACTCATCCCACACTATCAACTGCAGTGCTTATTACAGTACGTCATCCCATATCGACGGTGTCTTTACCATTCCATCCGTGCACTCAAAAAATGGCTCTGAGCACTATGGGACTTAACAGCTGTGGTCATCAGTCCCCTAGAACTTAGAACTACTTAAACCTAACTAACCTAAGGACATCACACACATCCATGCCCGAGGCAGGATTCGAACCAGCGACCGTAGCAGTCGCGCGGTTCCGGACGGAACCGCGAGACCACCGCGGCCGGCACATCCGTGCACTGGTAAACCGTTGGTTACTTCATAATTATTGGTCCCACTTGTTTGAGATGGAGAGAGCCTTGGCAGAACACTGGACGTCTACTACTTGTCACTGCAGAACATGGAATTAAATGTAGAAGTCATCAACTTCAGACAGTTGTTTGGAGACTTTCCTCCATGTTGCAGGCTCCTTCTATTTCCGTAAGCTGCGATGCCAGCCACATTTCTTTTTTCACTAGAAACATGGCAGTATCTCTTTTCATTTCAACTACCCCACCTTCCGGAGACGGTCAACATCAGAACAGTAGTTATGTACGTGTCTAATATGCAGATGTAGTGCTCTTGGCCTCTTCGAGATGGAACACCTGGATACCTGTTACTTGTCGCTGTAACACAAGAATCATGTACTGTGAGTGACAGCCTGATGGATATGGTCTTCTTTCCTCCATAGGTGCCAAAACTTTACACACACACATATATCCTTGAGAACGAGTTATGGAGCAATTGTGGTTGACGTCAGCATGCTGACAGTGTTTGATTTTCGATATATCGGAAGAGAGACGCGGAAAATTTTACAGTGTAGATTAGGAGATTCTTTTACTGGAAGAGGTATGACAGGTTAAACTTTGAACGCAGATCGTTCATAGTTTTTCTTTGATCCACTCTGCATGCTACAAAGGAACGAAGAGAAATGCTCTCAAACGTAATAAATGACTGCATATATGCTGATCTGATTCGACATATCATACGCCTAAAATAAATGTAATGACTTTGAACATGGCAATCTGTAATTTGAACATCCTCAGTGCTCTCACAATTCACCGATTTTGCTCGTAAAAGTAATACAAGTCAACTATCTTTATTGTCGTGGTATCATGATCAGTTTTTAATATTATCGTAACGATTGTGTGCTTAAAACATGTATTACAGCAAGTCCTGTGTTATTTCATACTCCACAGACTAATTATAAAGTAGCCACAACCTGAATTACATCTCATTGTGGAACTTAGAAATGATATGTTTTTCTCAGCATGTGAGTATATTGTGTGAAACAGGGTGTTCTGTGATGACCAAATTGCTTACGAAACTACAAGAATCTGCTGCTATTGCGAATGATAGTCTGCTGGGTGTGGTCTCTTTCTTCAAGAACGGGTGACGGAAATTTTACTCACAGGTCGGTAGAGGCGAGGTATGGAGCAAAAATGATTCGCATCACTTTGCATCAAACTTTACAGTACAATGATTAGTAAAGACATTACGACCACTGATGACCGCGAGACAGAATGCCGCCTACTGGCCGCAAAGGAGGATACTCACAGACGTAAGTGAATCTGGAAAAAAGACAAATTGTTGTGACCCTTCGCCTGGGAAACGGCAAAGTTACCGGGCTCCTCGCGTGCTATTGCTGTGAGCTTCTGTGAATGTGGCTTAAGAGTGATGAATCCACGAATAGGCGACAAGCTTGAACGTCCACGCCTCGTGACAAAACATGAAATTCGAAGGCTCCCCACTCAGAAAAGCAGTATTGGTAGCAATCAGCGACAGAATTGACGACTGACTATCACTGGGATGTAGGAACAAGTGTTGATAGGGTGACGCATGAATTGACGAATGCTGTTCCTCTATTGGCTCAACAATATAATTTTAGATAGCAGTGGGAACTGCGTATCGAGACTGAAGCGTGGATAAATGGAAACTTATAACCTGGTCGGACGCATCATATTTATTACTATACCAGGTCGGTGGTCTTATACGGATACGCCACCATACAGGAGGAAAGGCTGCGCAAACATGCGACGTGACACAGGCTCATTCAATTTTGCCTGTATCTGACCTGTGGTAGTAATAGAAGGCACGATGACAGCTAAGAACTACGTAAACGTCATTGTGGACCACCTGTATCCCTTCAAGTTTGATGTCTTCGCCGACGGTGATGATAAGATAAGCATCCCTGTTAGAAGTCCAACAGCGGTCTCAAGTCCAGTAATGTCATGTCCATGACAGCGAACTCACGGTGGTATCTTGGGCACCAGATTTGTCTGATCTGAGCGCGATGGATCACATATGGGGCACTTTCTAGCATCAGCTCCGAGTCCAAAAACCACGGGACTTAATTAACGTGAATTGCGTGATCTTTGCGTAAAAGGCAGGTGCTACAAACCTCCGGAAACATAGTGTGAACTTACCAAATCCCTGTCACGCAGAGTCGCTGCTGTAATGCTTTCCGGAGGTGCTGTAACACGCTATTAAGAAGATAAAATTTTGGCTCATCAGTGAAAATTTTAAAACAAATGACTATCCCCGAAAACACTTCACATAATCAGTCAGCACCAGCAAAATGCACGGTATGTTGTGACTGCCATATTTCCAAACACCTCTATTAAATCACGTTCACCTAAAAATCTTTCACTTAAGTATATACTATTAATCACTTCTATAATTCAGTTACGTAACTTTTCTCTAATTCCATTCAGGTTCTACCTTGACGTTTCTCATTTTCTTTTAAAATGAGTAACCCGGTCATTTGCAGACCATCTACGCTACAGCAGTTGCCAACACGCAGCTGCGCCAGACGATGTGAATGTTACGGAATAAAAAATGCGAGCGTGACTTTTCTGCTAAACCGCTTGCCTCTTTTACACTCCACCCGCATCTTCGTCGCCTGTTCACAACACCTGCACACAAGTAATGGTCCACAATTAGGACAAAGAGGCAAAGAGGGAAAAGAAAATGGTCCTGCAGAAACACTCGGAGACTTTTTAGATATCAATGCATGAAATATGCCATAATTGAAGGTGTGCTGGATGAACGGAAACGATTCTGAACAAGTAAGAGCTACAGAGATTACTCCCCTAGAAACGTAAATTTAATTATTCTCAGACTCGCCTCCATTCTATATTCATTACTATGTCTCATCCTGGTTTACAGAAGACCTTTTTCCAGCAGATGTCCAAGGTCTCTAATTAGAAACTGAATCATCATTTTTTTACATCTACTGTTAGACTAGTGTTTATCTACCTATTTCCCCTGTCTTTGACTATCAGTTGGAATCCAGATACGAACTTGGTTCGTCCATCTACAATCCATTCGCCAGGTTACATGCCTGACTCGCCTCCATTCTATATTCAATACAGTCATAATTGCATCATTCACCCCAATCTTCTCTCAGATCTAATTGCTCGATTTCCTGTCGCTTCCAGTAACTACAAACTCGCCAAGAAATCTTTACAATTTGAATCGATACACAGTACCTTGTCACATTTACTGATACCATGAATAAGGTCAATCTGTGAGAATAGTGCAAACAGTGTCCAGCAAAAGAAAAATAAATAAATTTGTGCTCTGGTTGACAGTGCAGAACAGCCGACCGTAGAAACAAGTGTGACATCAATATAAATGGAAAATTCTTAGCAGTTTCTTGACATATCGTCGTGCCATGCATGCTAAAGGATTTCACCGTATGTGACAAGTAATTATGCAGAATAAATTAATATAAAATAAGGAAACTACTAATGCAGAAACTACAATGCTATGCATTACAAAGCTCATAGACCTTATGTGTGGGACACTGCTTGCCGTATTATTGCATTTTCCAGTTATGCCGAGCCGGCCGGAGTGGCCGAGCTGTTAAAGGCGCTACAGTCTGGAACCGCACGACCTCTACGGTCGCAGGTTCGAATCCTGCCTCGGGCATGGATGTGTGTGATGTCCTTAGGTTAGTTAGGTTTAAGTAGTTCTAAGTTCTAGGGGACTTATGACCACAGCAGTTGAGTCCCACAGTGCTCAGAGCCATTTTGAACCAGTTATGCCTGTTTCTGCATCGCGTGGCGAGGTCCTTTGTATAAATTCTGACTCATGTTTTGTTGGAATTTGTGAATTTTTTTGGATTAATTATTCTTGTTGTTTAACAGTTTTATGAAGATAGCCAGTGGACGGAACGGGTACGGAGAAGTGATTCAATTAAAAAAAAAATTTGTGGTCAAGGCGGGACAGTTGCATGATACAGCTCTTATTTTTACGTCTATATCTGCATCCATACCTCGCAAACCCCGTAAGGCGTAGGGCGGAGGGTACCATGTACCACTTACCAGTCATTTCCTTTCCCATTCGACCTGCAAATGCAGCGTTCTGGCTCTGGAGTACCCAGAGGCCACTGGCATGGGCCTCGATTGGTAGCCATATTCTCCAGATCTGAACACATCCGACTCATTTTTGTGGGGCTATATGAAAGATAAGGTATACAGCAATAACCCCAAAAAAATTGCTGAGCTGAAAGCAGGCATTTAGGAGGTCATCGACAGCATCAATGTTCCAACACTTCACCGGGTCTTGCAGAATTCTGCTATTCGTCTGCGCCACGTCATCGCCAATGATGGCAGGCATATCAGACATGTCATAACCTAAACCCGAATATCTGTAGAGACGTTTACATGTTGAATAAAGTGTGTGCACTCCGTAGTTTGTACCTAATTTACGTTTCTTTCACACAGTTCAATAATTGTCACCCTGAAGTATCAAGTAGTTTATAGTGTCCGCGTGAAATATCACGATAAGGCGAATGAAGCGCCGTTAATCCCAGTGGCGATAATATTATGGTCGACTAATATCGTTTAAGCAGTAACGATCATGCAGAACGCACATAAAATACCATAGTTCTCAGGAGTTTGCTGGTAGGCAGTCTGCCCCCACCTACCTGTAGCTGGTGTGGTTGAGCCGCCTGCCGGCTGCAGTCCCAGCCAGGCTGCACAGTGAGCCATCAGTTGCAACATCTGCCGCCAGGGGCGCCCGCTGCTGGCGCACACCATCTGCAACAGAGAGGGAGGCTCGGTGTTAGGGGCTGTCCGACGTGCGGATGTTTCGTCAGTAACACATGTAGCAGCAAATATCGAACTGTGCATGTCGACGAATCAGTCTTACTAGAAATTAAAATCTTTGACTTTATTTTTAATTTTTTATTTACTAACGTTAAATTCAGCGGTAATTCATTGTGGCATACTTGCCAAGTGGGATTCACGCTTCAGCAGACGTTGTTTAATCTTGTGGAACCTGATCGGCTGACAACATACCCTCTGCACCCACAGCGGGTAGCCAGTAAGGAGCGTTGCCACGTCCGCTCAAGGCTGGCTTTGAGGTAGCAATGACGTTATTTCTTTCCAATAACTTATTTTCTTCTGTGTTTTGACATAAAATTAACTTAGCTGATTGCCTGAAAGACTGACCAACAGTCTCACTAACCATCCTGAGCGCGCACGTAGGAAAAGGAAGGTAGCAGGATTGGGTCTAACCTCCCGTCTACATGTATGTTATTGTAGACGAAGCACAAGCTCGAATTGCATCAACAATGGGGAATTAAATCGGCCCAGACCTTTGAGAGGAACTATTCTGGCATTTGCCTGGAGCTATTTAGGGAAATCACGGAAAATCTAAATGTCTATGGCCGGACGCGGGTTTGAACCGTTGTCCTCCCGAATGCGAGTCCAGTGCGCTAACCATTGCGACACCTAGCTCTAACGCGCTCGTAGGTGTTCTGTAGACCGACTATATCGGCTTTATTAATTTTTAACTAACTTTTTCATTTAAAGCAAAATTCCACCAGACGTCCACACCCTCTCCAATTCCAAAAGCTCCCCTCGATGCCTGTATAGTTTATGAGGATATTCTAGCCAGTTCCTGTCACTTCAACATACGTGAAATTTCTTACAGGCACAATAACTTTTCAACCCTCTGAAGACACGCTGGTACCCATACGCACTCTATACATGTTTCTTAAATTAAGCTAATAACCACCTTATTGATTCTCCAATAATCACAATTCTGTTGTTAAGGGGTCATTTTTCGGAATGGTCCTGTTACATATGCAAATTTATCGTATTCAAACTAGAGACCCAACCCTCGACTTGCGTAACTGGTTGAGCTTAAATATACGAGTAACAGTCACTGATAGTAGTATAAAAATGCATGCTGTTCGGGATTAAGGAAATGGTTTGGAAGCGAACTGGACGACTTATCGCTGGTGTGGCCACACGCCCTGCTGCAACCTCCGGAGGTGGAACGATGATGGGTGGCGGTTATACTACGGTCAAGCGCCGCCGGAGCCATCTCTGGTGGCTAGCTCCCTGTGGTGTTGGCAATAGTATTTCGTAACAGAAAGAACCTCCTGGAATAATCGTTCGAGAAAAATTTTATGCGATGGAGCGTGGAGAAACCTTAGCAGAAGGCGCTATTGTCTGCCGAATGTAGAAACGACTGTTAGGATATTGCCGGGTAAATGAAAAGAAGCCCACAGTCTCTGAAACCATACGACGCTGCTGCATGCGCAGCTCTTAGAGAAATACTTCGTTTAAGGACGTAAGCACAACAGACATTGGTTCACGTGAAACTGCTTCACAGAGTGACTGGGAGTACAGCTATGCCGAAAGCAAGGGCCGTTACTGGCTCAAGACAGAGACAGAAAGAGCGACGAACGACTTTCTTTGAAAAAACTGTTAGGAAACATTTCACTGTTTAAACAAGTTTAACACAATCCGGGAAAGAGGACCTGTACTCTCAGAGCCGCATTTTTAGTGGTCGGGCCTCGCAAGACATAGAACCTAGCCAACCATGACAAAATCGTTCGAAAAACGCGTTAAAGCGACGTTTCCTCCATGGACGCCGTCTCGCTGTAACTCTGATTTCATCAGAGATTTCAGTGAGACACTTCATCAGAGACCTCTTGTGACGCTTCTTGCCTCCTGGTTGCCTCGCTGTGCTGCTCCGTAGCTCTTCAACTCATGACGACAACTTGGAAGATCGCCATTACTGCCCCAGATTCAGACTGTAGCACTTCTGCCACCAAGAGCCACAATATGGTGAGACCAAGCCGCTTCTGTACGACATGTAGAGAGAGTCATATCGGTTTACATCTTACATACCTTTGAGCTTCACTCTAACGATTTGTCTGGCGAGTCTGAAAAGGCTGATTACAAATTCCACAACACGTGCCAGGTAGTATCTTCCATAATTCCATATGAAGCCTTCAGCAGTTCCGTCGTTTACTAATTCATTCTACTATTATCACTGAGTACCTTTGTGATTTGTTATCAACGTTAAAGCAATTACAGCCCTCAGTCGCAAAAATTAAGCCTTTTGACCTGGTTTACACACTTCTACAAGTGCCTTCATCAGAAAATTAAACAGTCAAATTGGCTTGTCACGTATCAAAATTGAACCATGCGCGACTCGTGTTCGTGCCGTTTATGACTTGACATCTTGTCTTTGCGGTACCACCGTCCCGATTCTTATCCGATTTACTGTCGTCACTAAGTTGCTGGCCTGCCTACCCGTGAGTGGCAGCAGCAACGCTATCGATAAGAGCACTGTCGTACTATCTTTGGAGCGACCGCTAGCTTTTCCGGGTCGTGGTGTGCGGTGAGTTCAGTAGGGGATGGAGCTCCAGGGAGGTCTGCACAGCCAGTACTCGTCTGACCCCTGGCGACACACATGCACTGTCCGACGGAAGGAGACTTGAGCGGGGACGACTGTTGGTTGGTCGTCTCATTGGGCGACGTGTCTTTGGTCTTCTGACCACTTCTGGACTCCTTCAATTGGTCGTCTTGCGGGACTTGGGTTGGTTCATTCCTTGTGCAGAGATGTGGGGTGGCCAATGGGCCGGTGTTCCCTCTACATGTTTGTGTCCGAGTCAGTCTCTCTCGGTCGTCGTCCGTCAGAAGGGAGTAGAGACGGAGCGGCAGTGAGGTCTGGACAACCATGACTCGCCCGACTGTTGCCGACTTGAGTGGGGACGACCTTCGTTGGTCGTTCTGTCAGTCGTCTCATGGGACGAGGAGTGTTTGATCGCCGATCGCTTCTGAGTGTTTCGACTTGTGATGGTTCAAATGGCTCTGAGCACTATGGGACTCAACTGCTGAGGTCATTAGTCCCCTAGAACTTAGAACTAGTTAAACCTAACTAACCTAAGGACATCACAAACATCCATGCCCGAGGCAGGATTCGAACCTGCGACCGTAGCGGTCTTGCGGTTCCAGACTGCAGCGCCTTTAACCGCACGGCCACTTCGGCCGGCTCGACTTGTGATTCCTCCTGGTTATTCCCCAGTGACTGGTTTTAGTACTGTTCGAGTTGTTTGTGGAAGTGTTTCCGCGGAACCGTGTGTAGCCTGTGGGTTTGACTGACCAGTTATTGTAATGCTGTCTGCGTGTTGGATGCAGTCTGTTGGTTGGGACAGAGGAGTGAGGAAGTCACTGTGGCGCGAGGTCAGCCCGGGGTTCTGGCGGCGTGCACGTGCAGTCGGATTTGTGAGGCGCTAGCTGTATGACCTACAAAGTTCGTCGCTTACCGAACATGGACACTGAAGTTGAGTGATCAGTTAACGTTATGAAACCTCAACTGACATCGTTCATTGCCGGTTGTTGCTTTCTGGGCCGTTCCCACAAGCAGCAACGTATGGTGTGTTGGAGTTGGCGAAACTTTGCAGCCGTCTTCCCGTATGGTGTTTAACTATTGAATTGGTTGATGCTTATTAGTGAAGTGCACCAGCGGTATCTTCTGCCTTGTGGCCATTAATGTTCCAGTTACCTGCCCTGGTCGTTAGCGTAGTTATCGAGCAGTATGTTTTTCCTCGATGCTTTCCTTGATGCTGTCTGGCACTGCGTATAGTTCGACAGCCTTTGGTGTTGTTCATATTTTTGAGTGGTTATTGTGTCTTGACTGTATTCAGACACTGGGCTGCCTGTCTCACCTAAACTTATGTTGGAGTTACCTCCTCAGACCGACCCTTGCAGCACTTCTGAGCACCACTGTTCTGTTGTTTTAGGCTGTGATTTTCTTTTAGTCTCAAGTATTGTGCGAGGTCTTCAGCTGTCTATTAATTTAGTTTGTTTTAATGTTAAGATAAGGCCTTCAGCCGTCCTAAATTAAAACTTTGACGATTCTTGCTTAAAATACATTTTAAAAAAAAGGGGATTTTTCCCATTGGAAATTATTATTATTATTATCCAGGCCTTAAGCCTTGAGTTGGTCTATGTTCAGTATGTAGCCTTCAGCCGAACTTTACGTGAAATACTTTAAGATAAGGCCTTCAGCCACCTTAAATTAAAATTTCAAAAGTCACTTGTTTAAAACCTTTTAAAATTTTCTTATCTAAAATTCTTGTTATCCAGGCTTTAAGCCCTCAGTTCTTCTATCTCCAGTGTGTAGCCTTAAGCCGAGTTTTTGTAACTAAGGCCTTCAACCGTGTGTATTCCTTAAGGCAATTTTAATAACCTGTGTTTGGGCCTTAAGCCGTATTGTTTTTGAATGCTTTTAAGGACATGTGTGATTAAGTGTTTTAGGAAAATAATGTTTGTATGTTTTGTGCAACTGACAGTAACTGATTTTGGCCCCTTTCCACAACTATAACCTGATCCGCTGTGTCCTGCGAATCCAGATTACAAAAATAAATATCAAGCCATAAAGCTAGTCACAGAATTTTAAAAAAAGAATACATTAAAGGCAAGCCACAATGGGCTGCTCACATATGTCAAGCCACAGGTAGCAACAGACTTCAGTCCGGCACTCTTAGAAATGCACTCATAGGCTCTCATAGAAGTGTCGAAAACAGGTCAAAAGACTTAATTTTTGCGACCGACGGCTCTAATTGCCTTAACTTTAATTTGTAAACGGTCGTCTGAACAAGATACAGCCAGGGCAAAAGCACCACAGGCGCAAAGACGCGAGCTGGCGACAGTGCCTAAAGACTCGACACTTGCGCGAGTTCCACCAGCGCCATGGGCGCCGCTAGGATGAAGATATTGACTTCGTCTCGGCTAATTGCCGGCCGAGTACAACCCGCCCAATGACAGGAAGACAGCGGACAGCAGCCTACTCTGAAGACAGAAGAGCAATTCTCGCCCCTTGGTTATAGATCATCGTCCAGGGTTGACTTAGACAGGTAACGTCATTTAGTGAACTATTAGAGGTGCCTGACAGTTGTTGTAAATTGTATTTGTTAAGTGCTGGGAAGTTTTCCTACGATTATTTGCACTTAGGCATTGAGGGCCTTTTATTTGTGCTACGTTACAAACAGTGTTGCAGACTTTGTTATTCAACAAGTCACAAAAATATGTAAACATTTTAAGTTAATTTTTGTCACTTTGTTACTAAATTGTTGGAATTTTGTAGAACCTTCGTCCTCCTATCCTGTTGCCTGACCCTAGGGCATAACTGTGTAATAGTGGCAGGGAGAAATTGTCTTAGCGGTGTACTGCACCAGAAGTCGTTTCACCAACTCACCAACTCGGCCTACCGTAACAACAGCGGCAACTCGGCCTCCATAGCAGTAGCGACGAGGCCGTTACAAAAAAAAAAAGAAAAAAAAGATTATTGATAATTAAGCATATTTATCCTAGTTATTGTCAATTAATAGCTTAAAGAGAAAAATAAACATTCTTTGTACTAAAACATTATTAAGATGGAGCAACACTTACTCTGAATGCTCCTACACTATACTAAAATTTCTTGGCAATCCTACACAACACATCCTCAACCACCGAAATTCGACTTTAGTCGGTACCTGTGGAAGCATCCTTCTAAAACAAAAACATGTGTCTAAGCTGAAATGTATAGCTTTGTAGTACCACAAATGAAGGTGGGATACCCTGTGAGACGATGTTATGAATGTGACGGAGATTTTGGATGCAGCAAATAGAAACGGCGTTTTGTGAGGTGGTTGTTACCCACTTCACACTTTCCTCACCAATTTTAACTAACGCATGTCCTGGAATGAGAGCACGGTCTTCAAAAATTGCAATATTTCTGATTTCACCACAGGCATAACTGCCTTTATATGACCCCAAAGGAATACTTTTTTTTGTGCTGTTTTGTAAAGGTGCTGTTTGTGTGGGGCCAAATTCTCAGTTGGATGCGTCAATTCGCATGTGAGATTCGTTTTGTATTACGTTTTGGATTCTTACTGACAGCTTCCAGAAAAGCGGTTGATGTTACTTCATCCACAGCCGTTTTCAATCGTCCAGTTTTCGTATTGTATGCGAAAGAGTAAATGTCATGGAAATTGTTGAAAATTTCACCACTAACTATCGGTCTTTCTGTGTGGGATTAGCTGAAATCCTGTCCTACAACAGGGGTTCTCCTCCCTCCTGATATCAGGACGATCGCAATGCATTCGGTCTGCGTTAAAGCCATCATATTTCACGTCATCTGTAAAGAATAAGCATCTGTCACACTTAAACTTATGTACCAAGGAAAGGCACAATTATTTTTCACGTGTAATTCTCTGTTTGCCATGTTACATGATCCCCTATCCATTTGAAGATTACGAAATTCATCGAAGATGGCAGTTTCTCAGATGGTCGCCATGTTGATAATGTTGCCTCACAGATTTTCCTGTCCCTCCCATCTCAAATTACTTGAGATGAAGTTGTGTGACGTCATAACACTGCACACGCTCGAGTTGATGACGATACGAGTTACACAGTTAGGCTTAATAATTCAGAAAAGTAATTAGTTGGGAAACATGTTAATTGATACATCACTTTATTACACTAAGAAGGCGCTATAGGTTACATAAAACCCAGTAGTAAGGGCAGCTGAATCGCCCTGTATATACGAGTAGTGTAGATACCTAAGTTTTAATTCTTCGAGCCTACTAGAAGTTACTCACAATCAGCAGCGACTGGAACGCGAAGAGACCATCTAGCACGTTTGGCGGCAGTCAGAGCAGCGAGCCAGAGGGGTTTGGAAATTGGAGGCGCTGGCGCAGGGATACTTAAAAAGAAGCCCAAGTAAAAGTTCAGACGTAATTTAGAGGTGCAAACATCCATTCATTTTGGTATCTGTGGACAAGTCCATCAGCGGACACAGCCAACGGGGAAAACTCCATCTCACCTTTGGATAGGAGGAGGTTCTCTCTGGTTTCGGGCGGCTAGCGGAAATAGTAAAGACTGCCAGTCTTGTTAGCGAGATTAAGGCGGAGTTCACCATCTGTAGCATCGTCGATAGATCGGACTGTGGTCCTTTGGTGCAGAGCCGAGTGGGGTCTGAATCAGAGGCTCAGGCGTTTCTGTGATCGTGTAGGCTGCAGAGTCCTTGACTTGCGCCATCGGGTGGTGGGTTTCCGGGTCCTGTTTAATACGTCAGGAGTCCACTATACACAGGAAGCGGCTACACGGGTAGCGGGGGCGTGTGGAAGTGACTGGGAGGTTTTTTAGGTTAAAAGGTCCCAGGAAACCACAGAAAGTCCGTCCATCTAAAAGGTGGCAAGTAAAACATAGTTAGGTAATTGTAGCAACAATCGGTATTGTAGTTGTAAATTGTCGTAGCTGTTTTGGTAAAGAACCAGAGCTCCAGGCCCTAATAGGAAGGACTGAAGCTCAAATAGTTGTAGGTACGGAAAGCTGGCTGGAGCCAGAAGTAAGTTCAGCCGAAATTTTTTCAAATGACCTAACAGTGTTCAGAATAGATAGATTAAATACAGTTAGTGGTGGAATATTTATTGCTGTCAAAAGCAGTTTAACTTGTAGTGAAAGTGAAGTAGATAGTTGGTTGGGTTGTTTGAAGAAGGAGACCAGACGGCGAGGTCATCGGTGTCATCATATTAGTGAAGGACGGGGAAGGAAGTCGGCAATGTCCTTTCAGAGGAACCATCCCGGCATTTACCTGGAACGATTTAGTGAAATCACGGAAAACCTAAATCAGGGTGGCCGGACACTGGATTGAACCGTCGTCCTCCCGAATGCGAGTCCAGTGTGATGTAGATAGTTCCTGCGAAATAAAATAGGTAGAGGCTATACCTGGCAATCGGACTAAAATATTAATTGGATCGCTTTACCGACCTCCCGACACAGAAGATATAGTTGCTGAACAGTTCAAAGAAAAATTGAGTGTCATTTCAAATAGGTACCCCACCCATACATTTATAGTCGCTGCAAAAACTGTACGTTTAAAGCTGGCGGCAGGCATAAAACGTCGTCCGAAATTGTACTGCATGCATACTCAGAAAATTATTTTGAACAATTAGTTCATGAGCCCACTCGAAATCCCCAAGATTGGCAAAGTTTTGTAGAAGTTAGAAATATAGCACACGCTTCTATGGGAGAACTCTTTAATAATTTCCACAACGAAGCTCTGTCTCGGAATCTGTCAGAAAACCCACAGAGATTCTGGTCATACATAAAGCACACCAGTGGCAAGAAGCAATCAGTACCTTCATTGTACGATAACAACAGTGAAGTCGCTGATGACAGAGCCACTAAAGCAGAGTTATGAAACACGCCACTAAAGCAGAGTTATGAAACACGGTTTTCCGAAACTCCTTCACCAAAGAAGACGAAGTAAATATTTCTGAATTCCAATCAAGAACAACTGCCAAGATCACAAACATAGAAGTAGACATCCTCGGTGTAGCAAAGCAGCTTAAGTCACTTAATAAAGGCAAGGCCTTTGGTCCAGATTGTATAACAGTCAAGTTCCTTTAAGACTATGCTGATACAATAGCTCCATATTTAGCAATTATATATAGCCGCTCGCACACAGAAAAATCCATACCTGAGGACTGGAAAGTTGCTCATGTCACATTAATATCAATAAAGGGAAGTAGGAGTAATCCGTTGAATTACAAGTCCATACCACTAACGTTGATGAGCAGTAGGGTTTCGGAACATATACTGTGTTCGAATATTATGAGGTACCTCGAAGAAAACGATTTATTGACAAATAGTCAGCATGGCTTCAGAAAATATCGTTCTTGTGAAACAACTAGTTCTTTATACTCATAAAGAAATGAGTGCTCTCGACAGGGGATGTCAAATTTGTATATATATATATATATATATATATATATATATATATATATATATATATAATGATGATGAGGTCCCATACTCCAAGGAGCATAGGGGACGATGCGGGAGACCCGCACTGCTGTACTAGGCAAGGTCCTTGTGGAGGTGATTTGCCATTGCCTTCCTCCGACCGTAATGAGGATGAATGATGATGATGACACAACAACACCCAGTCATCTCAAGGGAGGAAAAATCCTTGACCCCGCCAGGAATCGGACCCGGGACCCCGTGCACAGGAAGCGAGAATGCTACCGCAAGACCGCGAGCTACAGACACACTCACACACACACACACACATATATATATATATATATATATATATATATATATATATATATATATATATATATATATATATATATATGGCGCCCAACAAATGAGGGCCCGAAATTTTATGTACCAGTAGGAAGTGCACAGGAATTGACTGAGATATGGTTGTCCGTCTAGAGAACTATATTTAAAAGAAAATTTGTTATGTATGTAATTATATGTATGTGAAGTTAATGCCATATATGTAATCAATTTCCATGTACCACAAAGTACAAAACTTGTACGATATCCAGCCAGTGAAGATACATGGACATGAAGCTGACTAGATGCGTACCATTGTTCAAATGGTTCAAATGGCTCTGAGCACTATGAGACTTAACTTCTGAGGTCATCAGTCCCCTAGAACTTAGAACTACTTAAACCTACCTAACCTAAGGACATCACACACATCCATGCCCGAGGCAGGATTCGAACCTGCGACCATAGCAGTCGCGAGGTTCCAGACTGTAGCGCCTAGAACCGCTCGTCCACCCCTGCCGGCGTACCATTGTCTGGACTGAGATAAAGACAACACCAAGCAACAATAATTAACAAAGGTAAGGGTGTATACGCATGCGTTTCTGGGCTGGAAACTAAAGGAAGAGAGGATCCGGGGGCCATGCACTGTGTTTACCTTCTTGAGTTAAAATTTGTCAGAAGTGTTTAATTAATTTGTTTTAACGTCAGCGGATAGCGAAACAGATTCATTTACTAGTACTGAACAGAAATCAGTGTGAGAATTCTGAGACAGTGATTAGTGTTCTGCATTTGATGTCACACAATCAGCTGTGTGAGTCAAATAAATGCTAGATCAGTTGTTTGCCAAAGTAATGTTTTAGCAGAAGTAAAATTTTTCACAATGCAAAGGGAATATTACGAGTGCGAAAGTGTAACTGTTAGTTTCAGTACTAATAGTAGTAGGTAGCTTCTTTGCTTTACTTGATGTCAGTGGTTTCTATGTACTTTGTGTAGTTAGTATATTTTCTGTGTGGATTAATAATAGTCGAAATGGTGAAGACACGCAAGGACAAACGGTTAGAGGGGGAAGATCTGTCAGGGTATGACATAGACGAAAATATACAAGAGTTTCCAGCGAGGAACCTACCCACAGTGACAGGTTCTCAACTTCCAAAACCGGAAGCTGAGCAACCTGAAACGGACAAAGTATTAGGCACTGATCAGAATCAAGGTCAACTGACCAAAGACATCCATTCGATTACCGGCACAGGGAAGGAGAATGCTACTGCATCGACAGCAAATATTGTACAAGTACCTGTACCAACGACCGATTTTCTAATGGTGCTTATGGCGCAATTAGACATGAGAAACAAACAACGGGAGCAGGCATCGACAGCAAATATTGTACAAGTACCTGTACCAAGGACCGATTTTCTAACGGTGCCGATGGTACAATTAGACATGAGAGACAAGCAACGGTAGCAGGCATTAATTACACAAGTTAAGGACATTCTAGTGGAAGAACGTCTCGAACGAGGGGAAAAGCAGAGACAAGAACGCCGCGAACGCGAACGCAAAGTGCAGGAGCGTGATGCTCAGTTCCTGGCAAAAATGAATGAAATGTTTGAACAACGTGACAAGGCGCTAGTGTCATATTTGTCACAGAAGATTGATGTAGCAAAACAACAAGTGGCTGAGTTGGTAGACCAGAACAAAGGCATTCCGCAACCCGTAACACAATTAGACGAAATGGTTCAAATGGCTCTGAGCACTATGGGACTTAACATCTATGGTCATCAGTCCCCTAGAACTTAGAACTACTTAAACCTAACTAACCCAAGGACAGCACACAACACCCAGCCATCACGAGGCAGAGAAAATCCCTGACCCCGCCGGGAATCGAACCCGGGAACCCGGGAACCCGGGCGTGGGAAGCGAGAACGCTACCGCACGACCACGAGATGCGGGCAAATAGACGAACGCGTAGGGCAGTTAGACAAGGCACATAGCGTCTTAGAAAGTCAAGTGAAAGATATTTGTTACAATATAATTCGGCAATATTTATGAGATCTAACAATGAGCAGTGGCAACGGGCAGGGCCAGCGAACTGGCAGGCACATCAAAACATGCCGCCAGGTCATGTGCCTGTTAATCACATCAATGTCATCCCGATGCCACCGCCTCCACCTCAGCCTCCGAACAATCAGTCACACGTGTATGCACCGCAGTGCACGTCACCAACTGTGACTGACAATGTTCGAATAACCGATGTGTCATCACGTGTCGGCAGGGTGCGACAGGCCGTCAAACTCTGGCTGACCACTGTAGGCCCATCCCAGACGGTCGGCAAGATGAAAGAGGGGGCAGACAGAATGTGGGGGTGAATCTGCTCCGCTACAATGACGGATGCGGGATAAAAGATGAACTGATAGTTGATCCGCGACCTGCGGACCAACATGAAATAGAACATGTGCAGGCTGCCTTTGTGGTAAAGATAAATGGGGTCGAAGTGACAATAATATTAGATACGGGGGCGAGTGCTTCTTGTATTGATGAGCAGTTATTCAAGTGCGTGGATCGTGTGAAAAAGTTACCGAGCCTGCCAGTAGAAAATTGTAGGATAGTAGGTGCCCTACGGGGCAGAGTGCAGCTAATAAAGAATCGGATGCAGGTAGAGATTGCGCTGGAAAACGAAGCCATATTGTGCTCAATCCTGGTGGTCAAAAATCTCACAGTACATTGCATCCACGGCTTTGACGCGCTTAGGGAGTTGAAGGCAAAAATTGACCTCTCCCGAGACAGATGCACCTCAACCTATCTAAACCGACAAATTGGTCTGGCATTAATGATGACTCTGGACGCGTATGTGAACTACTGCCGGAACGTCCGGGTAACTTTACAGGATCCTGACGCGTTGAATCACAACAACTGTGTTCTAAATCAAGACAGCAGCGAACCGGAACCCGTTTGGGAACGGTAAAATGCTATTATTAAGATACATATAGCATCAAAAGTAGCCGAATCTTCACAGCAATCTGATTTGAACCAAGTGCTGAACCAATTTGTACAAGTGTTTGCAGAAAAACCGGGGATAATAAAAGAGTATGAGTTAGACATGCAAGTGAAACCTCACCAAACTTTCTGCCGTGCCTCCTATTCAATACCGGGGTCGAAAAGACAAACCGTGGGGAGAGAAATTCAGGGAATGCTGCGGTGGAAAATAATAGAACCGTCAACATCACCATATAGTAGCCCGCTTTGGCGGTTATAAAAAACAGACGGCAGCGTTCGGCTGGTGTTGGACGCGCGGAATATTAATAATATAATAATACCTGTTCAAACCCAGCCGGAAAATACAGAGGAACCAATTTTAGAGATACCACATGACGGGTGTTGCCAGCTGGAACACCCGGACACAGGAAAGATAAGAGGGTTGTTCCCGCACAAGGTCTTAAAACCGTTTATATCCATGGATACTTATGGGTATAAGTTTAAAATGTGTGGTGTTTAAAGGTAGATGTAAGTTGTATGCCTAGTTAGTAAGATTTATTTAATGTTTATTTGATTTTATACTTGTGCTTGTTAGATATAGAGTAGTTGCTAACTGTACGTATGAGCGAGTTATTACAGAAAGAGAATACTGCACTTAAACAAGTGCCGTGACAGAAAAGAGATTAGCAAATGAATCTGTGTAAGGAGGCTCTGCACAGGATAAACCTTGAAAAGGGGAGAAGCATTGTGCATAGTCGTCGGACGCCCACATTAACAGCTATTCGCTGTACAGACGCGAGAATTCACGTAATAAAAAATTTCAAACAGAATAATATCTCTTAACTTTCACACTGATTCCAGCTTGAAGGCGTTTGCAGGTACACCTGCGCGCAAGCAAGGCAGCTGCAAACGCAACAGTGACAAAGTTTCTGAGTCAATGAATGAATAAATAAGACATGTCATAAAACTTACTGAACTCACGGGTTCAGTACGACCAACTAGTCAACACTTTAAATAAGAGGTGACCACTAGGTCAATCGGTCAATCACTGAATAGTAAGTGATAAACGGACCTAGAAGGAACTCTAATTGTATCTCATATATATATATATATATATATATATATATATATATATATATATATAAGGTGAGTCACCTAACGTTACCGCTGGATATATTTCGTAAACCACATCAAATACTGACGAATCGATTCCACAGACCGAACGTGAGGAGAGGGGCTAGTGTAATTGGTTAATACAAACCCAAAAAAAATGCACGGAAGTATGTTTTTTAACACAAACCTACGTTTTTTTAAAAATGGAACCACGTTAGTTTTGTTAGCACATCTGAACATATAAACAAATACGTAATCAGTGCCGTTTGTTGCATTGTTAAATGTTAATTACATCCGGAGATATTGTAACCTAAAGTTGACGCTTGAGTACCATTCCTCCGCTGTTCGATAGTGTGTGTCGGAGAGCACCGAATTACGTAGGGATCTAAAGGGAACGGTGATGGACCTTAGGTACAGAAGAGACTGGAACAGCACATTACGTCCACATGCTAACACCTTTTTACTGGTCTTTTCACTGACGCACATGTACATTACCATGAGGGGTGAGGTACACGTACACACGTGGTTTCCGTTTTTAATTACGGAGTGGGATAGAGTGTGTCCCGACATGTCAGGCCAATAGATGTTCAATGTGGTGGCCGTCATTTGCTGCACACAATTGCAATCTCTGGCGTAATGAATGTCGTACACGCCGCAGTACATCTGGTGTAATGTCGCCGCAGACTGCCACAATACGTTGTTTCATATCCTCTGGGGTTGTAGGCACATCACGGTACACATTCTCCTTTAACGTACCCCACAGAAAGAAGTCCAGAGGTGTGAGATCAGGAGAAAGGGCTGGCCAATTTATGCGTCCTCCACGTCCTATGAAACGCCCGTCGAACGTGTACCTCACCCCTCATGGTAATGTACATGTGCGTCAGTGAAAAAGACCAATAAAAAGGTGTTAGCATATGGACGTAATGTGCTGTTCCAGTCTCTTCTGTACCTAAGGTCCATCACCGTTCCCTTTGGATCCCTACGTAATTCGGTGCTCTCCAATACACACGATCGAACGGCGGAGGAGTGGTACTCAAGCGTCAATTTTAGGTTACAATATCTCCGGACGTAATTAGCATTTTACAGTGCAACAAACGGCACTGATTACGTATTTGTTTATATGTTCAGATGTGCTAACAAAACTAACGGGGTTCCATTTAAAAAAACATAGGTTTGTGTTAAAAAAACATACTTCCGTGCGCCGGCCGAAGTGGCCGTGCGGTTAAAGGCGCTGCAGTCTGGAACCGCAAGACCGCTACGGTCGCAGGTTCGAATCCTGCCTCGGGCATGGATGTTTGTGATGTCCTTAGGTTAGTTAGGTTTAACTAGTTCTAAGTTCTAGGGGACTGATGACCACAGCAGTTAAGTCCCATAGTGCTCAGAGCCATTTGAGCCATACTTCCGTGTATTTTTTTATGGTTTGTATTAACCAATTACACTGGCCCCTCTCCTCACGTTCGGTCTGTGAAATCGATTCGTCAGTATTTGATGTGGTTTACGAAATATATCCAGCGGTAACGTTAGGTGACTCACCCTATATATATATATATATATATATATATATATATATATATATATATAAAAACTTAACATGTAAAATGGAAAGCATATTTATTATGTAATTCTAGTAAAATAAAAATAAACCATGTTCCAATTTAAAAGTGGCTATCCAAACGCTCAAATAGTGGAAAGACGGATAAACTGAACCACCAATTGGAACGACATAAAAGTGTGAACAGTTAACTGTGCAAGAACACAACATGTGTGACTGTGTTTAACAGTGGAAGACTGTTCTGAAAGTATGGTAAAAAACAGAATAAAGATTACTAGCTCAAATTGTGTGCCTTTCGCAGAAAACAATTTAGATGCGAAACATGATAGACATTCACGGTGTGGATAAATGTTTCTCCAAAGAAGTGAGACTTCTGATAAACGGAGCCATAGCAGTGGGCTGTGAAAATACGCTATAGGTAGCGCACAGCGAACTGTGGTGTCCGGACCGGCATGTGCATGCTAGAAGCAACGTAGGCCAAGTGGTATGAAGCGAAAAGTGTCAACGCGACGTACTCAACTGAACACTCACCATAGTGACAGTGCGTACTGCGATCAAGTGAACACTTAGCTCACAACTACAGTTATGTTAAATCAGTGTAAAATGTGTGAGTTTGACCAGAATTTATTTAAAGACCTGGAACTCGTTCGTACATTCTTACATTTTTACCGTCTACGCCAGCAGCGACACACCGCCAGACCAGCAACAAACCGCCATCACAACGTTTGCTTCGATCAGATGAAAAAATGTTGTAGTTGACGATAAACTGATACACAATGAAAAATTGTAACAAACATAACTACTCAAAAGCATAAAGCCTAAAACAACTATATGTACAAAAGAAAGAAGACTGTTGTACGCTATGTAATTTCATGTTTTAATGATGAATTTTTGTAAAGTAAATGTACACTCCTGGAAATTGAAATAAGAACACCGTGAATTCATTGTCCCAGGAAGGGGAAACTTTATTGACACATTCCTGGGGTCAGATACATCACATGATCACACTGACAGAACCACAGGCACATAGACACAGGCAACAGAGCATGCACAATGTCGGCACTAGTACAGTGTATATCCACCTTTCGCAGCAATGCAGGCTGATATTCTCCCATGGAGACGATCGTAGAGATGCTGGATGTAGTCCTGTGGAACGGCTTGCCATGCCATTTCCACCTGGCGCCTCAGTTGGACCAGCGTTCGTGCTGGACGTGCCTACCGCGTGAGACGACGCTTCATCCAGTCCCAAACATGCTCAATGGGGGACAGATCCGGAGATCTTGCTGGCCAGGGTAGTTGACTTACACCTTCTAGAGCACGTTGGGTGGCACGGGATACATGCGGACGTGCATTGTCCTGTTGGAACAGCAAGTTCCCTTGCCGGTCTAGGAATGGTAGAACGATGGGTTCGATGACGGTTTGGATGTACCGTGCACTATTCAGTGTCCCCTCGACGATCACCAGTGGTGTACGGCCAGTGTAGGAGATCGCTCCCCACACCATGATGCCGGGTGTTGGCCCTGTGTGCCTCGGTCGTATGCAGTCCTGATTGTGGCGCTCACCTGCACGGCGCCAAACACGCATACGACCATCATTGGCACCAAGGCAGAAGCGACTCTCATCGCTGAAGACGACACGTCTCCATTCGTCCCTCCATTCACGCCTGTCGCGACACCACTGGAGGCGGGCTGCACGATGTTGGGGCGTGAGCGGAAGACGGCCTAACGGTGTGCGGGACCGTAGCCCAGCTTCATGGAGACGGTTGCGAATGGTCCTCGCCGATACCCCAGGAGCAACAGTGTCCCTAATTTGCTGGGAAGTGGCGGTGCGGTCCCCTACGGTACTGCGTAGGATCCTACGGTCTTGGCGTGCATCCGTGCGTCGCTGCGGTCCGGTCCCAGGTCGACGGGCACGTGCACCTTCCGCCGACCACTGACGACAACATCGATGTACTGTGGAGACCTCACGCCCCACGTGTTGAGCAATTCGGCGGTACGTCCACCCGGCCACCCGCATGCCCACTATACGCCCTCGCTCAAAGTCCGTCAACTGCACATACGGTTCACGTCCACGCTGTCGCGGCATGCTACCAGTGTTAAAGACTGCGATGGAGCTCCGTATGCCACGGCAAACTGGCTGACACTGACGGCGGCGGTGCACAAATGCTGCGCAGCTAGCGCCATTCGACGGCCAACACCGCGGTTCCTGGTGTGTCCGCTGTGCCGTGCGTGTGATCATTGGTTGTACAGCCCTCTCGCAGTGTCCGGAGCAAGTATGGTGGGTCTGACACACCGGTGTCAATGTGTTCTTTTTTCCATTTCCAGGAGTGTATATGTATATGTTTGCCTGTTATTTGTTTGCAGGTTCTACGCATTCAATGTAAAACAGTAATTAACCATAATACTAACAATCCGAAGGCACCGGCGGGTTTTTTTGGCCCGTTTTTTCCCCTTACGCCTGTAACCCGAATGGGGGAGCGTAAGTCAAAGTGCCTCGGGTCTGTAAGACACCGGATTGTTCCTATTCATAATAAAACAGGAAGACAGATGGGACTGATAGACGTACTCACCTGTAATTGTGAATTACGTACGACATCCATAATTGTGTAATGAACAGAGTATTGAACAGTGAACTGAAATAGGAGGGCCAAACATAAACTTTTGGCTGTCCACAAATCTGAACTAAATATAAAACCGTAGTGAGTGTGTACATAAATGGTTCAAATGGCTCTGAGCACTATGGGACTTAACTTCCGAGGTCATCAGTCTCCTAGAACTTAGAACTACTTAAACCTAACTAACCTAAGGACATCACACACATCCATCCCGAGGCAGGATTCGACCCTGCGACTGTAGCGGTCGCGCGGTTCCAGACTGTAGCGCCTAGACCCGCTCGACCACCCTGGCTGGCTGTCGGTACATAAACAGTGGACTTTATTACGTACACCATCATTAGGGGGCCCATGTGACGGTACGTCACATAAATATTGACATTTTTGTTGGTTGTAAACAGTGAACAATATTGTTAAGGGCGAACCAAAAATTAATTGTATTTTATGTATTTGTATTTTATGAACGTAATTAGTATAAAAGATACAGTTAATGTTCTTGAAATAACTGATATGCAGCGATTATTTAAAAGTAGCATCTTTATTTAAAACATGTCTATGAAAATAATAAAGTATCGAAAGAGACGCGATTGTACGGCTGAGGAGGAAGGACGTACTTTATGGTACACACACTGTTCTGTTTCGCAATACGGAAGGCGGCCATTGAGTCGCTACACATATTTTATGTAAGTTATTCGGTCTTCTGCTAAAATAAACTAATTATTGTTATCACAAAATGAATTTCTTTGTAATAGTTGTCACCTCAAACGGTCGTAGCGGCTAATTATTTTTAATAAGCACTTTTTCAGTAATTTGCGCTGTGGGAAGCTCATCTTCCGGTGCAGCCTCTGGCGGGCTATTAAGCGCCAAAGTATTAATTTATTTTTCAAAGTGTTAACAGTAACTGTAAATGCGAGAGATTTCGTTGCAGTAGATAACTGATTTACTTTAAAGTCCATTTTTTAAATTATACAGATTCCATGAGTTCAGTAAGTTTTATCTTGGCCGCTCCACGGCAACAATCGAAATTCTCTCGAGCCTTTCTTTGCAATCAATAGATAGACATTAACAAAATTACATTCAAATCAGTTAACGACAACTATATTTTAGTCATCACGTTCAAAATCTAAGGTTGGTACATGAATAACAGCGGCACTTCAAGAATCCGTTTCATATTTACTTATGCACGTAAGTAAAAGTGATAACAAAAGATAATATCCCTAAGAGAAAGAATCATGCTCTAACAAAAGAAATATTCATCCTGATAAATTAAAAATTATATTTATCAGGATGAATATTTCCTTTATATATATATATATATATATATATATATATATATATATATATATATATATATATATATATAACGTAAGAAATGGCAATGTAACAGGTGTGAACACGCACAGAGTACTAGTAAAACGCATGTATTGAGAGGCATCGCGGTGGACTGGTTATCTGACCGGTGTACCACGCCAATAGTTAGACTAGGGGCGGATAGGAGTCCTTGACTTCATCAAGGCGTAGGAAGAGTTTGATTGGCGAAGGGGCAATCCAGATAGAAAGAGATAGTTGTGTTATTTGTCAGCAGCGAGCGAGGCAGGCAGCAGTCGTCGCAGCTCACGGTATTGTGCGCTACAGCGTATGCGATCCCCATCTATCCTCCCTAACAGTACACTCCACTACATTTCTCACGCGACAGCCTTGATCGTACCTAGAAAAGTTATTCAAGTTGTGTAGGCGCGGTTCTCAGCCATTCTGCCGAGTAAATAACATTCTTAAAGAAAAGGGAGAAAAGAACCTTTCAATACTTTGTAAAATAATAGCATTCCTATCCTTCCTTACAGCGGACGGCTCCAGAAGATATTTGATGCTAAAATGTCTTCCAAGCAGTTCTTGTTGGTACATTAGGAGCGTCTGTCTGATATCTGTAGTAGTGTGAGGTGGAAATTGTTTCATGCAGGAGCCAAAGGGTACTTGTTGGATCAATCCATTTCGCAACCTGACAGAATAAAACCCACACACTCAATGCTTTCTACACCATTCCTCACAAGCGTCTTCTAATCAAACTCCGTGCCTACACAGTATCGCCTGAGCTGTGCGTCTGGATTCGTGATTGCCTGTCGGGAAGGTCACAGTTCATAGTACTAGACGGAAAGTCATCGAGTAAAACAGAAAGGAAGTGTTATAGGCCCTTTATTGTTCCTGATCTGTATCAACAACATAGGACACAATCTGAGTAGCCCTCTTAGATTGTTTACATATGATGCTGTTGTTTATGGTCCTGCAAAGCCATCAGATGACCAAAACGAATTGCAGAATAGGTAAGATATCTGTAAGGTGCTAAAAGTGGCAATTGACCCTGAATAAAGAAGAGTGTGAAGTTATTCACATGAGTACTAAAAGAAATCAGCTAAATTTCGATTACGCGATAAGTCACACAAATCTAAAGGCTCTGACTTCAACTGAACACTTAGGTATTACAATAAAAAGTAACCTAAATAGGAACGATCACATAAATAATGTTGTGGATAGAGCAAATCAAAGACAGCGATTCGTTGGCAGAACACTTAGAAGGTGCAACAGGTCTACTAAAGAGACTGCTTACACCACACTT
Source organism: Schistocerca serialis cubense (assembly GCF_023864345.2). Lineage (NCBI taxonomy): Eukaryota > Metazoa > Arthropoda > Insecta > Orthoptera > Acrididae > Schistocerca > Schistocerca serialis. Next base: position 806,887,120 of record NC_064639.1, read on the forward strand.
TCCGCCCTATCTTGGAGTACTGCTGTGCGATGTGGGACCCGCATCAGGTGGGACTGACGGATGACATCGAAAAAGTTCAGAGAAGGGCAGCTTGTTTTCTATTATCGCGAAATAGGAGATAGTGCCACAGAAATGATACTTGAATTGGATTGGCAATCATTAAAACAAAGGCGTTTCTCGTTGCGATGGGATCTTCCATGAAATTTCTGTCATCAGTTTTCTCCTCCGATTGCGAAAACATACTGTTGGCATCCATCTACACAGGTAAAAATGATCATCACGATAAAATAAGAGAAATAAGGACTCGTATAAAAAAATATAAGTGCTAGTTTTTCCCGCGCGCCGTTCGAGAATGGAACGGTTGAGAGACAGCATGAAGGTGGTTCATAAAACCCTCTGTCAGGCACTTTATTGAGAGTAGCAGAGTAATCACGTAGATGTAGATGTAGGCATTAGAGAATTCACGGTATTTACTAAAGTAGAGTTTAGAGTCTTTCTCCTTTCCAGTAAATTGTCAAGTATGACATAATGAAAGTAGAGTTAGTAGGTGGGCCTGTAGTGTCTGGCGTAATTGCTGCCAAAAATTAAGCATAGTAGGGCGACACGCCGCTGTCAGATGAGAGGCGGCTCTGACGTTGAACCGGACGTACATGTGGCGAGTGTTGCTCCGTCGGGATTGTACTGGAAGCCTTGCTAATGCTCATACTGAGGTAGCTAAAGTACACAGACAGTGAACTTAATAAATGTGTTTTAAGCATATTTCTGCTGACGACAAACTGCCGAGGATTAGACGCCAATAAGTTGATGAGTGAAGCATTTACGCTATCATGTGTGACTTACCACTCCTGAGTATGAAGTTAGATTCGGTGCGCCGTACTGGCAAGCTTTTAATTATTCAAGTGTTATGAGAGTATTGTAGCTGATGAACTTTTGGTCCCAACTCATGATTCAAAGGCATTTGTCAGATTGGAAAATATTTAATTAATTATTTCTGAACTATGTTGGCCACTTGTGGTAAGTCCCGCATGGCAAAGAGCATTAACTGCATCTCGGCAACACAGACCAGCTGTCGTGTGCCATTTATGAAATATAAATCCTACATGAGTGAAAATTCTTGTGTGGCCTTTGTGCCACTGACACACTTGCGTTTGAACAAGCTCTGTGGATTCTGATAAGCTTAATCTTTGATTTGGTTTCGATGTAGCTACGAATGTACAACCACTTATTTTGGGGACATTTGCCTCCCACAACATAGCTAACTTTTACTGGAATTAGTTTCTCTTTAACTATAAGAGCAGTACGACTACCTAAGTGTGGTAGTGTTGAAAACTTAATTAGGCAGAATTCACATGGTGGGGTGAAGTGTAACTGCACTGATAGTTAGAAGAGGTGAGGCTGGCCTTAAAGGATACAGTACTGGCAGCTAAGTCAGTACACATTCCTGTAATCTACCACTTACTGAAACACTGTGTTATGTCCAACAACACGTTGTCAGTTACCGTTAGACGCTTTAAATTTTCTCAGAGGTGGCCGATGTAAATTGTGTCGTATTCGTTAACTACACAACTGTTAATTCCGTTTAAGAATTAATATGACTACGATAAGATATTAGAAATATTTCATACTTGAATAAAAATTGCAGTTCCTCTATCCGTTTATGTTTCAGAATGCTCTTCTACTATCGTATACCACCCTGCAGACCTACATACCATCCTGTGCAACTGGTTCCTACTATCCACGAAATTCACCTTGATCTCTGCCCTAACTAGCATAACAAGCAATTCACAGCTCCACGCAAAATCCACTCCTAACATACTGCAACCAAGAGCAGAGCATGCCCTGGGTCTGAGATAGAGAGAGGCGAAGGAGCAACTCGTATTAGTTTAATAAACCTAAACATGTTCTGCAGTCTAGGCTGTAATGTGATTTTGATTTAATCTTGCGATTAGCTAATTTCGATTACTTGTCACTGTCAAGGGCAACCACAGACTAACTGACAGCAGTCACAGTCATAACAAATTACAATCTTGACAATGACAAGTAGTCGAAATAAGCTAATTGTACGATTAAATAAAAATCAGATAACAGCCTACTACGGACCATGTTTACGTTTATTAGCTTTACGGTAAATGACGAAAACGTTTCCACATTTCACGCCAAATGAGCCTGGATACGTTAGCTAATAGTTAGTATCCGTTGTACCTTTTTCTGTCTTCAAAGCGACACTAAATTGCCAGGTTAAATAATCCAATAAATAAATGAATAAAATAAAGAAATTAATATGTCCGTCTGTTCGGTAGCGCATTATGAGTTTCGTTCGCAAGTAGCTGTCTACTTGGGACAAGTGTGGGGGGAGCTGCTGCTACCTTCCCTTGCCCCTCACTGGGTATGAAGTTGCAACCAACGTAGTGCGTAGGACGTTCTCAGTCCCTATCCAAATAAGTAAACCTTGTCTCAAAGATCATTCCCAAACTATTTCTCGCACTCCAGTCCACTGCAGTATTTACTCCGCAGCTATACACTCCAACACCACTACACACATGACTCTAGAAATTAACTCCACTTTTTATTTCTTTTCTATACTCACCATAGCCAAATACAGGACGCCACCCAACATGTACATACAAATCACTGTCAATTTTCAGTCGTCTTTCACCTCATTTCAATAGTTGTGAAACGGGAAACGTGGCTAAATATGTGATCTGTGAACATAAAGAATCCTGTACTTACAATAACAAATTTTGTTCTATCTCGTTTCAACATTGTGAAAATTATTGTTGACTGAAGAGCACATTTAAAAAACAGCTTGTAACACATGTAATCTTCTATTTTCTTCTCATCCCCCTCCTCCTTCTCTTCACAAATTTCTGTGATGATGGTAAATAAAATTGAATAATAATAAATAAGAAGACCTTTATGTAACATTCAATCGGTTTCTTTTATACTCATTGCCCTGCTTAAAGACTGTGTTCAAATGGTTCAAATGGCACTGAGCACTATGGAACTTAACATCTGATGTCATCAGTCCCCTAGAACTCAGAAATAGTTAAACCTAACTAAACTAAGGACATCACGCACATCGATGCCCGAGGCAGGATTCGAACCTGCGACCGTAGCGGTCGCGTGGTTCCAGACTGAAATGCCTAGAACCACTCGGCCACACCGACCGGTAAATACTGTGTTCAGAACACAGAAAAAAACGAGAAATAACAACGAAAGGAATATCTCGGTACATGGAACTGACTTTCAGTGAGTTATTATTAAGACACGTCATCTAACAAAACAACAAATATTTTGTTTTAATCAGTGTTTCATCAAAATTGTAGTATCATTGAAAGACCATTATTTACTGTTTTTTAAGTTGTATTTAGTATGTTCCTTGCCTCTCCATTTCAGTCAAGACTCTACGTCAAATAACACATGTCACTGCTCTGGCAACAGCAAGATGTCGTCCTACGACAAGGGCCTTCCGTTGGGTAGACCGTTTGCCAGGTGCAAGTCTTTCGATCTGACGTCACTTTGGCGACTTGCGCATCGATGGGAAAGAACTGATGATGATCAGGACAACACAACACCCAGCAGGAATCGAACCCGGGCTCTTTAAGATTGACATTCTGTCGCGCTGACCACTCAGCTACCGGGTGCGGACAATAGCAACATGGAAGCGCAGGGATTAGAGGCTGAAAATCAAATTATTCAAAATAGAAAGTCCAGAACAATGAAAAAGTGCGGGACGATTGTTGCCAAAGCACACTGCCTGCAAAAATGTAAAGTTTCCAGGAGGAATGGTCAATTGCCAATTTAATTCTGTACATGTACACATCATTGGCGAGTATGCAAAGGATTAAAGTTTTTGTTGTTAATGTTGTTACCAGCCCTCGTACGATAATGAGGGGGTGAACAGCGTGGGATGTAGATTGATCACTGTGCAAGACACGGAGATACCGTGTACTCGTGTGACATGTCAGCACCTGACAGAGTTTGAAAGTGTCGTCATTGTTGGTCACCACTTGCCCGGCGGGTCGAATCATCGGTATCCAGATGTATGGAGCATTTGGATAGAACAGTGGCCCCATGCTGGGCAGGCATACTCGTCGTTAACGTTGCGGTTGACCGAGTCTGATAACGACAAAGAAGAATCGGCCTATTGTGCATCAAGCACATCGTGACCCCTTGACATCTGCACCCGCCATCTGATAACAACCAGTCTTCTCTCTGAAACACTATGTGTCATTCCGCATTATTGGTCGGAGTCTAGTGGCAGACAGACAGGGAAATTACCGTCCTTAGTGCTCAGTTTCTAAAATATTAGTTGCCGGACGACACCTCTTCAACCATACAACACCTACACCTAAATCAGTCATAAAATGGAAGTAATGTACTTAAGAATAGTTGCATACTTAAGTGGAAACAATTTACTTAGCATACACTGAAGAGCCAAGGATACTGGTACACATGCCTAATATCACGTAGGGCCCCAGCGAGCACGCAGTAGTGCCCCAACAGGACGTGCCATGGACTGGACTAATGTCTGGAGTAGTGCTGGAGGGAATTGACGCCATAAATCCTGCAGGGCTGTCCATAAATCTGTAAGAGTACGAGGGGGTGGAGATCTCTTCTGAACACTTCGTTGCAAGGCGTCCCAGATATTCTCAATAATGTTCATATCTGGGTAGTTTGGTGGCCAGCGGAAGTGTTTAAACTCAGACGAGTGTCGTGGAGCCACTCTGTGGCAATTCTGGACGTGTGTGGTGTCGCATTATAGTGCTGTAATTCTCTAACTTCGTCGGAGCGCACAGGGAACTTGGATGGATGCTGGTCATCAGACAGGATGCTTACGTATGTGTCAACTGTCGTATTTAGACGTATTTAGAAGTATCAGTCGTCCCATATCACTCCAACTGCACACGCCCTACACCATTATAGCGCCTCCACCAGTCTGAACAGTCCCCTGATGACATGCAGGGGCCATGGATTCACGAGGTTGTCTCTGTACCCGTACACGTCCATCCTGACTGGTACTACCAGGCAACATGTTTACAGTCCTCAACAGCCCCATTCCGGTGTTGAGAGGCCTAGGCGATGCTTAAAGCTTTGCAGTCATCAAAGGTACGCGAGTAAGCCTTCGGCTCGAAAGCCCATACCGATGATGTTTTGTTGAATGGTTCGCACGCTGACACTTATTGATGGCCCAGCATTCAAATCTGCAGCAATTTACGGAAGGGTAGCAATTCTGTCAGGTTGAGGAGGTCCCGTTCTTGCAGGATCTTTTTCCTGTCGCAGCGATGTCGGAAACTTGATGCTTTACCGGATTCCTTATATTCACGGTACACACGTGAATGGTCGTACGGGGTAATCCAAACTGCATCGCTACCTCGGAGAGGTTATGTCCCATCACTCGGGCGCAGACTATAACACCACGTTCAAAGTCACTTAAATCTTGATATCCTGCCACTGTAGCAGTAGTTACTGATCTAACAACTGCACCACACACTTGTTGTCTTATATAGGCGTTACCGACGGCAGCGCCGTATTCTGCCTGTTTACATGTCTGTAATTTAATACGAATGCCTGTACCAGTTTATTTCGCGCTTCTGTGTATGACAGTTTGGATCTTAGAAGGGTTGCTAAACTGAGAATTCTATTTATACTTTCACTAATCAAATAGTACAGGCCTTAAATAATGATATATCGCCAGATAGTATTTTTAGTGGTCTTTCCAAGGCGTTTGATTGTGCAGATCAAGTTTTCTGGAATTGATGGATTTACACACAGCTGGTTTGAACCATATTGAACAAACAGTATGCAGAAAGTTTTGCTGAATAATTCAGACAATGCGGGAAGATAAAAAATTTTAACGATTGTAAAAAAGCACAATGGAAGTCCCATAGGGTTCAATTTTGGGTCCCCTCCTACTCCTTATTTTTGTGAATGACATTTCTCTTAACATTCAAGAGGCAAAACTGCAACTTTTTGCAGATGATTCTAGTGTCATAACAAATCCAACTAGAGAGAAAGCAACAGGAGACTTGGTAAACAATATTTTCCAAAGAATTATTAAGTGGCTCTCTGAGATTGGACTCTACCTAAATTTAAAAAAAATACACTGCATTCAGTTCTGTTCATTAAATAGTCATACCAATGATTGTTGTAGCACTTGAGCAAGAGTTAGTAAGTAGGGTAGAATGCTCCAAATTTTTTGGTATACATACTGATGAAAACCTGATCTGGAAGAAGCATGTTACTGAAGTTCTCGGATAACTGAGTTCAGCTATTTTTGCTCTTCGTGTATTGCGGATCTTTGAAACGAACGTTATTAACCTCTTGACACATTTTGGATATTTCCACACTATAACATCTTGTGGAATAATTTTCTGGGGTAACTCATCATTTAGAAAGAAAGTATTGATTGCCTAAAAGCGAGCAGTAAGAATAGATGTAGCTTCACCCATGGACGTCTTGTATGTAGCTCTTCAAGGAGCTAGGCATTTTAACTGCTTCGTCACAATATATATACAAGGTGATCAAAAAGTCAGTATAAATTTGAAAACTGAATAAATCACGGAATAATGTAGATAGAGAGGTACAAACTGACACACATGCTTGGGATGACATGGGGTTTCATTAGAACCAAAAAAAAATAATAATACAAAAGTTCAAAAAAGTCCGACAGATGGCGCTTCATCTAATCAGAATAACAATAATTAGCATAACAAAGTAAGACAAGGCAAAGGTGATGTTCTTTACAGGAAATGCTCAATATGTCCACCATCATTTCTCAACAATAGCTGTAGTCGAGGAATAATGTTGTGAACAGCACTGTAAAGCATGTCCTGAGTTATGGTGAAGCATTGACTTCGGATGTTGTCTTTCAGAATCCCTAGAGATGTCGGTCGATCAAGATACACTTGCGACTTCAGGTAACCCCAAAGCCAATAATCGCACGGACTGGGTCTGGGGACCTGGGAGGCCAAGCATGACGAAAGTGGCGGCTGAGCGCACGATAATCACCAAACGACGCGCAAGAGATCTTTCACGCGTCTAGCAATATGGGGTGGAGCGCCATCCTGCATAAACATCGTACGTTCCAGCAGGTGTTTATCAGCGAGGCTGGGGATGACGCTATTCTGTAACATATCGGCGTACCTCTCACCCGTCACGGTAGCAGTTACCGGTACAAAACCAGAATCACGCATTCCCTCGAAGAAAAAAGGCCCGATAACGGTAGATGTGGTAAATCCAACCCATACCGTGACTTTCTCGTCGTGCAATGGCGTTTCCACGACAGTTCTAGGATTTTCGGTAGCCCGAATTCTGCAGTTGTGGGCTTTGACAGACCCTCAGAGCGTAAAATGAGCTTCGTCGGTCCACATCACGTTACTCAACCAATCGTCATCTTCCGCCATCTTTTGAAACGCCCACAGCGCAAATGCCCTCCGCTTCACTAAATCGCCAAGTAACAGTTCATGATACCGATTGATTTTGTACGGATAACATCGGAGGGTACACATAAGTGCCAACCAAACAGTAGTGCATGGAATGCCGGTGCGACGTGCGACTGCAGGAGCACTGACCTCCCCGTGCCTAGACGAACCCGCTACACTCTCAATTTCTTCCTGGGCTGTCTCAGCAGCATTACGCCTTGTGCTCGGTCGGCCACTACGGGGTCTATCGTCTAAACAACCCGTGGCTTCGAACTTTGAAATCATTCTCGCCACAGCTGCATTTGTCAACGGACCTTTACCCGTTCGAATCCCCTTCCTATGGCGATAGGGTCGTAACGCTGAACTAGCACATTCCCGATTCTGATAATACAGCTTCACTAAAAGCGCCTAAAGGTAACGTGAACACGCTGCGACTGCTGGCGCATCTGATTCTCTCTCTCATTACAGCTTCTTTTATACACAATTGTCATACGCAGTCACTGACGTTTTGCTGTCCAGTGCCATCTGTCGGACATTTTGTGAACTTTGTTTTTTTGGTTCTAATCAAACCCCATGTCATTGCAAGCATATGTGTCAATTTTTACCTCTCTATCTACATTATTCCGTGATTTATTCAGTTTTCAAATTTATATTGACTTTTAGATCACCCGATATATTCGCTAATAAAATTCGTCTTAAACACTCCATCCCCATAGCACTAGATGGAAAAATGACCTATATTATCTATTGTTAATGCTGTCGGTGGCTAAGAAAGGAGATGAATATACAGCAACAAGAATTTTTGATCATTTGCCCCCTATCATAAAATATCTCAGAGATAGTGAAAGAAGTGTTAAATCCAAATTAAAGTCATTGCTCCTTGACAACTCCCTCTGTTCCATTGATGAACTTCTACTTAAAAACTAGAAGCTCCTAAAAATATTTAGTTGCATGAGTAGGATCAAAAATAACAATGTTTTCATTAATGTTAACACTAATCATATATAAATATCGTGTAAACTGTCTCGCTCCACATCATTTCGATAAAAGAAACTTTCAAATAATCTGCGAAATATGTAATTAACTCACAAGATTTGGATTTTTGAAAACCTGCGATAAAACTTAAATGTAAAATTGTCTTTTACAAAATATTGTGAAGAAATTAAGGATTTTAAAACTTAATTACTTATAATCAAACTAATAAAACTACAAGATTTAATACAAACAACAAGTGCTATCGTCTTTCCCCGTAGTAGTGTCACTTTGTTCCCTGGTTCTACTCCCTAAAATACAAAATATTTCTAATGGGAAATATATAATTATTTTTGCTAAGTGGTAGTCCACAGCCACATAAAACTTTTCTCTATGGATATAATAATAGTTTCTGGGAGAAGTGGTTTCATTTCAAAACCAGTTTCCATTTTTCCGATTATCTTCAGGTACTAAACGATCAGACGTTATGATGTTCACACATATTTATCAAGTTAACCTGTGTCAAATGTTGCTATAATGAAATAAAAGCAACTCATTTATCTGGTGTTAGTGTGTCTATACATTATGAAGTTCATATAGAATTAAAGCAATTCTAACCGGTGACGCCTCAACTGTCATGAGGTCTTTGTGCTGAATCAAGCACTGTGTACATGCAAGTCAGTGGTATCTAATAATTGTTCTTTAGTGTGAACAGAGCTACAAATCCCCAAGAACTCTCAATGTTTCTGCAAATACATATCGATAATTTATCCAGGGATAGAACTATCTACCCGTAAGTGCCCTGAAACACACATCAAACATATTTATAATCCCAACCTTCAAAGTGAAACAATTAAACTCTATGATCTTCAAAAACTTTTTGTAGTCTGAAGCGTTCGCATATCATTTTTAATGTGTGACATTGTCTGCATACTCTTTTAATGCTGTGACTTATTTCATATTCATAAGGATCATTCCACTTAGAGTCTGTGGAAGGGGCATTAGCATAACACCGTTTTATAAAAATATTTATTAGGTAATCTTATTTTATGACATGTTTGCATCTTTGAGGATATCCTCACTACTTGAGCCTCCGTGTCATACATGGATAGTAAATATATCACAATGGCCAAAGAGAACAATAACAGAGCAGCACTTGTAAGAATGGAGAGCGCTTCTTTTGAACGTATGTGTGCTGATTGCTTCTGACAGTATTTATTCTCAGTTCGTGTTATTGCACAGCTACCTATGAGACAGCGTTTATTCTGGACACCATTGTCCAGTCTGTCCTCTGCCTGGCTGCTGCATTTTGTGGCAGGTTCATCCACAGGGGGCAGGATGTTGGCGGCGCTGTGTCACGTCAAAAAATAGGCCTTTGTAACAGGCAGGTCGCCACCGGCCACTTACTACCGACACCTGTATTTCTCTTTTCCGTTACTCGAATATTTTTTCACATACTTGATTCTGTTTCTGTTTCGGTCTTTCCTTTCCTGTACGAACATCAGTGTTGATGGCCGAAGTACCTCGTTAGAAAATAAATAAAAAAACACAGAGGGCCTTTTTACATACTTACCAAAAACAGAATGAATTCCGTTCATGCCAACTGTCTGAATAATGAAAACTGTCGTTCAGTCCGGCCAGTTTAAACGTATTCAGCACACGGCGAGAATATCCTTTACAAGACAGTGCCGTACTTTACAGCATCGGTGTGATATCACATGCAAGGATACTTTACTGTAAACATTATCAATCTTTCTAGAAAGTACTAAAAATAAGTCGTATTCCTGATGAAAGGCCACCTGAAATCTTGGCGGCAAACGTAGGATTTGTATGATACATATTTTAGTGCCCTAGTACAGCACATCGCCAGCTGTTTCGTCACATTTCAAGGTGGCAGCTCCCAAAGTTGAAACAGAACATGTTGGCGATACTACCGAAGTACTCAGGCACCTAAACTGGTTTAGTAGTCAGACAGTGAGCAATTGTTACCTGAACATTACAAGATCCTGTAATCACTGAGAGACCTGATTCCAGCCTGGAATCGACAACATGCCCCCCGTGTATGGCTTTGTGAAGTCACTATTAAATTATTAACCAAGTCTCAAGTTTTTTTAAACTTTTGAAAGAAACTCCGATAAAGTTCATAAGCCTCTATTCATCTCCTGAAACTGCTCCACAGACATTTGTTCGGAAGTGTCTTCTGGCGAACTTGCACGTCCTACGGTTAGTCAAGCTCTTCATAGGCAGACAGTCGCCTTCGTTACAGAAGAACCTTTCACTCTGGAAACAAACCAAAGTCACCCAGCATGGAATTTAGGTCACCACACGCGTTCCAGCGGTCTTTAATATCTACTTCAGACAAATGGCATAGATTTATAATCCATGAAGTATCGTCGAGATGAAAGAAAAGAAGTGTCAGAATTTGAGATGCATATATCTCAGCACTAAAACGAGGCCAGAACAACTAACCACAGTGGGACTGAATGCCGCCTGATGCTTATACAAGGTCCGGCAGAAAAAACTCCCCTTTAAGGAAAGCTAATAAAAACAAAACCAAATAAGGTAGAACAATTTTATTTATACTAAATAAAAGTACATATTATGCCATTTTAGAAAATACTCTTATGGTCTTACTTTTTAAATAAAACATCCCTTAAATGGCTTGCTGCACTGTCGACACACTGTTTGAGTCTTTCCCTGAAGTCATTCATTACTCTTTGAGTCATTTCAGGTGGAATAGCTTCAACCTCTTGTGTAATTGCTTCTTTCAGGGCTCGTAAAGATTGTGGACGTTGTTCACAAACTTTTACTTTTAAATAGCCCCAAAGAAAGAAATCACAGGGCATTAAGTCCGGCGATCGTGGGGGCCAGCCAATGTCTCCACGCAACGAGATCGCATGTCCAGGAAACATTTCCTTCACCAATGCCAGTGACTGCCGCGCTGTGTGGGCAGTAGCACCATCTTGCTGGAACCACACGTTCTCTATTTCACCAAAAAGCTCCCTTAGTTGCGGTTGGAGAAAGTCGCGGAGCATGGCACAATAGCGTTCACTGTTGACGGTTAAATTCCTGTCATTTTCTTCGAAAAAGTAAGGACCGATCACTCCGGAATTGTAAACAGCACACCATACTGTTACTTTAGGGCTATGAAGTGGTCATTGATGAAGTTCTTGGGGATTGTGTTCACACCAGTACCTGCAATTTTGGCTGTTCACTGTTCCGGCAAGGTGAAAGTGTGCTTCATCAGAAAAAATCACAATATCGTTGGGACGAATGTTCCGAAGAAGGTCTTGGCACAAACTTACACGGACACCACAGTCTCGTTCACTCAGTTCCTGCGTAGTTACAATTTTGTAAGGATGCATTTTAAGATCTCGATGCAAGATTCTTCTCACACTTCGATCAGATATCCGTAATGCTGCCGCATGCTTTTTAGCGGATCGTCGAGGAGATTGTTGAACTGAAGCTCTAACTGCATCAACATTTCCGGGGCCTGTTGCAGTCCGTGGTCGTCCAGGTGGTTTCCTTTTTAGTGCGGAACCTGTCTCACGAAAGTTAGCAACCCAAGAATAAATTGTTTTCTTATCGGGAACAGGGTCCCGTCGTCCGAGCGCAAAGCGAACGCGAAAAGCACGTTGAGTATTAATAGGCGATTCGCCATTTTGAATAAAATCTTCCACTACGAAGGCACGATGTTCACCAGACCACGCCATGGCGTACACTGAAAACGGCACGTAGGCAGCTACTTAACGACGCGCCCCCCACCACTCTGCTCCTTCTACTGTCCGCTGCACGTTACTTTGTAATCGGGGAGTTTTTTATGCCGGACCCTGTATAAGCGGGACAGAGTCAAATGGGGACATCCACCGACAAGAGGTTTTGACAGAGGAAAGATTATTATGGTCCCGTCACGACCAATTCGGAAATGACCAATCTGGATGCATTCCACTGTTGTGAGGATCTATAGAAAATGATTGAAGGGTGGTGTAACCACGCTCAAATGATAAAATGTTGGATGTCCACTTGTGATCACAAAACGTGGAGGTTAGAGGCTTGTCTGTTCTTAAAGCAGGATAAGCGACGATCTGTGGCAGATCTGAAGACAGAGTATAATCTGATGCAGGCACGATTTTTAGCAGCACACCTATGTGCGAACATTGTTCAAAATGTTGCCCCGCATCACATGACACCATGTGATTGCGAGAGCGTGCTGAAAACTAAGGTCTCCGAATTTTTTATGTGAAAGTTCTAAAACCTTTTCAAATAAAGTATACTTCATTAACATTCTACATCTTTATTTTTCATGTCTATTTGTTTATTTCTCAGCATGGTCACCCTGGCAGCGACAAACCAGTTTGTTGATGCCGTCACTGAAGAATGTTTGACTTTGTTGACGGAGCCGCAACCTCATCTCTGCTTGCACCGATTAATCACCATAAAAATGAAGTTTTCGCAGGTGTTCTTTAAGTACTGGAAGCAGATGAAAGAAGGATGGGGCCTTGCCGGAATCGTATATATGATGACTAATGACAGTGAACCCAAGACGTCGGATTGCTGCAGATCTGGTGAGGCTAGAGTGTGGTCTGGCATTGTCATGCTGCTAAGGGGAGACGGAAGGCAAGTGAGCTTCAAAAATTCGATTTTTAGATTTTACCATATTTGAAATGTCTGCTGTTTCCTGCGTGAAACACTTTTTGTTTGTTTTCGTGACTTATGATGGTTTTCCTGTCGCTCTGTGCAGTCTTACATTTAAATGCCACGTCTTCCTTTTTGCGCCAAGCAAAGATAATGCACAGCATTCTTTTACTCCTTGTGTATTATTTCATGCTTCTATTGTTTTATCACTTCAATGTTTCCTACCCAGTATCTACACTCCTGGAAATGGAAAAAAGAACACATTGACACCGGTGTGTCAGACCCACCATACTTGCTCCGGACACTGCGAGAGGGCTGTACAAGCAATGATCACACGCACGGCACAGCGGACACACCAGGAACCGCGGTGTTGGCCGTCGAATGGCGCTAGCTGCGCAGCATTTGTGCACCGCCGCCGTCAGTGTCAGCCAGTTTGCCGTGGCATACGGAGCTCCATCGCAGTCTTTAATACTGGTAGCATGCCGCGACAGCGTGGACGTGAACCGTATGTGCAGTTGACGGACTTTGAGCGAGGGCGTATAGTGGGCATGCGGGAGGCCGGGTGGACGTACCGCCGAATTGCTCAACACGTGGGGCGTGAGGTCTCCACAGTACATCGATGTTGTCGCCAGTGGTCGGCGGAAGGTGCACGTGCCCGTCGACCTGGGACCGGACCGCAGCGACGCACGGATGCACGCCAAGACCGTAGGATCCTACGCAGTGCCGTAGGGGACCGCACCGCCACTTCCCAGCAAATTAGGGACACTGTTGCTCCTGGGGTATCGCCGAGGACCATTCGCAACCGTCTCCATGAAGCTGGGCTACGGTCCCGCACACCGTTAGGCCGTCTTCCGCTCACGCCCCAACGTCGTGCAGCCCGCCTCCAGTGGTGTCGCGACAGGCGTGAATGGAGGGACGAATGGAGAGGTGTCGTCTTCAGCGATGAGAGTCGCTTCTGCCTTAGTGCCAATGATGGTCGTATGCGTGTTTGGCGCCGTGCAGGTGAGCGCCACAATCAGGACTGCATATGACCGAGGCACACAGGGCCAACACCCGGCATCATGGTGTGGGGAGCGATCTCCTACACTGGCCGTACACCACTGGTGATCGTCGAGGGGACACTGAATAGTGCACGGTACATCCAAACCGTCATCGAACCCATCGTTCTACCATTCCTAGACCGGCAAGGGAACTTGCTGTTCCAACAGGACAATGCACGTCCGCATGTATCCCGTGCAACCCAACGTGCTCTAGAAGGTGTAAGTCAACTACCCTGGCCAGCAAGATCTCCGGATCTGTCCCCCATTGAGCATGTTTGGGACTGGATGAAGCGTCGTCTCACGCGGTAGGCACGTCCAGCACGAACGCTGGTCCAACTGAGGCGCCAGGTGGAAATGGCATGGCAAGCCGTTCCACAGGACTACATCCAGCATCTCTACGATCGTCTCCATGGGAGAATATCAGCCTGCATTGCTGCGAAAGGTGGATATACACTGTACTAGTGCCGACATTGTGCATGCTCTGTTGCCTGTGTCTATGTGCCTGTGGTTCTGTCAGTGTGATCATGTGATGTATCTGACCCCAGGAATGTGTCAATAAAGTTTCCCCTTCCTGGGACAATGAATTCACGGTGTTCCTATTTCAATTTCCAGGAGTGTATTATCGATACTCGTTTTCCCGATCGTGTTTGTTATTGTTTTCGAGAGTTAATGGTTGTACTTAGTGAATTTTGTTGTGAGTGAAGTACGTGTTGATTTTTATTTTATTTGTTTCCACGTGTTTTCATAAAAATAAAGTAGGATACAGCAGAATTTAGGAAGCACGAAAAAAGCTGTATGGTGTATCTTTTTCCTTAAGCTTTCCGCAAATGAAACGCCATTGCGCGGTATTTGCCCGAATGATCCTGACACTTGATGCAAGTGCAGGAGAAGTGCCGGAAATGACCACAAACATTCTTTACCTGCATCAGTAATGAATGAAATTAGACCTATATTTAGAGATCTTTGTAAAGATACCTCGTTGGTGAAATGTCTTCATGGGAAAAAGACAAATTTAAATTAATGTGTGAACTCTGTCATTTGGAACCGGTTACCGAAAACTGTATTTGTTCAGCTTACAACCCTCAAATTTGGTGTTAATGATGCTATTTTATGCTTCAATGATGGTGTAATTAGAAAACTGCATGTTTCGGAATTATTGGGCATAAAAACTAGTGGAAATACTGCAAAATCCTTGGTGCAAATAGATAAAGAGAGAATCTGCAAAGCATATATTGCTAATTTAAAATGCACAAAATAAGCCTGACAGAAAAGAAGAGGGACCAAGAGAAGAAAAGAAGATCAGTATGGTTAAGATGATGCTAAGTATGGTGCAGGAAAATATTAGTGGTAAGTAATTCTCATCAATAACTGAACTAGAGTTGCAATATCTAGCTTTAAATGGATTTTTCTCGAAACTACATATTTTTAATTTCAAGCACCATTATTTGAAAAACTAATGGGGTTAGAAACATAAAATTTGTCAATTTGCACTGCAGATGGTAATAAGTTGTTACAAGTAAGTTGAGAAATACCAAACAATCAGAAACTGTTTTACAATAATTAATGTACAAAAAAAGTTAAATTTTGCTAGTGAAAGAATAATTTTCTTTCTTCAAAACCATGAGACGTATTATGTTCATTTTACTTGTAAATTGAGGCATATGCAGTAAAAATTTCATTGTTATTTCATACATATATTTCTTTTGAAGAGTGTACGTCTTCAAATGGTAAAATAGCATTGGCAGAAAAGGGATAAAATTGTCTTCCGTTTCCCCCTAAAGGGGAGAGTGCTCCATGTGTGGACGAACTCTTCGAATTCGAAACACTATTACAGCATACTGTTTCTCAGGCATAGACGTAGTTGCGTTACACACCGCCATTTTACACACTGTAGTTCGGAGCCTTCTAGTGACAGAGAGCTGGAAATCTGTAGACATAAAGAGTAAAGGTGTAGATACTTAATAATGTAACTTTTACCTAAGAATAATTAAGAATATTCATGCAAAAAATTCGAATGCATTAATTTTAGTACGTCCTCATACATGTTGACACAACAGTATCGTCCATTACTGTTGCAGTTGGCACGCTATCATCGATTTTTGACGGTGGATCAATGGAAACGTGCTACTTGGTCGTATAAACTACGTTCATTGTTACACTAGGTCGACGGTTGGGTTTCGGTACACTGTCACCCAGGCGAAAAGTTGCTCGAAACATCAACTGTGACACGGACGTGGGCTGTTCGTGACAACATTTCTGCTGTGAAACACATTAGCCTGGTTTTCCAGCGCACCTTTGGTAGTAATTGGAGGCATAATGAAAGCTGTGGACTAGGTGAACATTACTGCGGACCAACTGCATCCCTCCTTGCTTCAGACGGCTGGAGTGGACGAGCGGTTCTAGGCGCTACAGTCTGGAACCGCGCGACCGCTACGGCAGCAAGTTCGAATCCTGCCTCGGGCATGGATGTGTGTGATGTCCTTAGGTTAGTTATGTTTAAGTAGTTCTAAGTTCTAGGGGACTGATGACCTCAGATGTTAAGTCCCATAGTGCTTAGAGCCATTTTGAACCTCCTTGCTTCATGACTTCACCAATGACGACGGCATCTTCCAGCAGGATAGCTCTCCGTGTCTCAAGGCCAGATTTGTGCTACATCGATTTGAGAAGTAGAACAATGAACTAACGTTGATGTCTTGGCCAACAAACTCGCATGATCTGAATCCGATGGAATACATCTAGGAAGCTATCTGGTGCCAACTAAGTGTCCACAAACCATCTAGCTGTAATTTTCAGGCCAGCCGCTGAGGCCGAGCGGATCTAGGCGGGCTGAGTCTGGAACCGTGCGACTGCTGCGGTCGTAGGTTCGAATCCTGCCTTGGGCATGGATGTGTGCGATGTAGTTAAGTTAGTTAGGTTTAAGTAGTTCTAAGTTCTAGGGGACTGATGACCTCAGATGTTAAGTCCCATAGTGCTCACAGCCATTTGAACTATTTTTTTTTTAATTTTCGGGAATTTTGTGAACCGTGCGGAAAACTCCCAAAGACATGTGAAATTCTCTATGAGCGGAACATCTTTTGCACTCCTTTCCACATGTGGCACAATGTATTTACAGGGTGACCAGGAATTTGGATTGAGGCATGTCGGTGTTGTCCATGCAGTTGTGCAAAGTCCCTGTGCCAGGGTGGCGTAGTGGTCAGCGCATCTGCCTAATGAGCAGGAGACACGGGTTCGGATCCAGGTCTTGTTACAAATTTTCGTTCGTCGTTTCAATCTGCATATATACATCATAAATGTTTGAGACTCTGGAACCATATTGTTTGATTTGATCCTTATGCAGAATGTTTCACTAGAGGAGTTTTCTCTGTAACTTACAAAATAATAAGTAAGAGATGTGTTTTTTCGAAAGGTAAGAGTAAGGAACCTTAGTATTTCTGTGGGGGCTCGAACATAGTTCATTTAGTTTATTTTCCATAGCAAAACAGTAACAAGTTAGAATTTTCAATCATGTAGCTGACTGACCTAAATCAACTGCCTACAAATAAGTTTCAATCAGATTTCTATCAGTGCTAGTTGGGAGTTGGTGAAGACCGAAATTTTGAGAGTGGATGGAAAATATTGAACATAATTTGATGTGTGTTCAA
Organism: Schistocerca serialis cubense; assembly: GCF_023864345.2. Taxonomy (NCBI): domain Eukaryota; kingdom Metazoa; phylum Arthropoda; class Insecta; order Orthoptera; family Acrididae; genus Schistocerca; species Schistocerca serialis. Next base: position 806,904,832 of record NC_064639.1, read on the forward strand.
ATGCTGACGGAAAGTCTATATAAGTGAAGTGTTCAAATAAGTGCCCATTTGTCTGAATGCACGGTTCAACGCGACTTCTAAATGACCTCCGGATGTAAACTTGCTAGTGTCATCTATCCACCTTACATTAGGTCAATCTCCACCGCTCTCCCGGCCGTTGTCAGTTTTCGTGACCGGAGGCGCTACTTCTCAGTCAAGTAGCTCCCCAATTGGCCTCACAAGGGCTGCGTGCACCCCGCTTGCCAACAGCCCTCGACAGATTCGGACGGCCGCCCATCTATGTGCTATCCAAATCCGACACGGCTTAGCTGACGGGAATCAGTGGCAGCACAGCTGCTAGGCCATTGGCTGATTTTCCTGTCTGTACTAGCAAATCCCAAAGTGCATCTCAGGATTTCTCACAAGATTTTTCAATGTATGTGTATATGGCAGTGGCGTCAACTGATTTTCCTGTCTATAAAATCAACTATGTATAAGAGTCAGTCAAATAAAACCGAAACATATGGTTAAAAGTAAGTAAGCACTTAATTATTGCAAAAGTAATCGCCGTAACTGTTAATAAATTTTATCCCACTGTGAGACAAGGTTAATGAGTTCATGAAAAAATATTCCATCTACCGGGTGATCAAAAATTCAGTATAAATTTGAAAACTTAATAAACCACGGAATAATGTAGATAGAGAGGCAAAAATTGACACACATGCTTGGAATAACATGGGGTTTTATTAGAACCGAAAAAAAACAAAGTATTGCTAGAGGCGTGAAAGATCTATTGCGCGCGTCGTTAGGTGATGATCGTGTGCTCAGCCGCCACGTCATGCTTGGCCTCCCAGGTCCCCAGACCTCAGTCCGTGCGATTATTGGGTTTGGAGTTACGTGACGTCGCATGTGTATCGTGATCGACCGACATCTCTAGGAATGCTGAAAGACAACATCCGACGCCAATGCCTCACCATAACGCCGGACATGCTTTACGGTGCTGTTCACAACATTATTCCTCGACTACAGCTATTGTTGAGGAATTATGGTGGACGTATTGAGCATTTCCTGTAAAGGACATCATCTTTGCTTTGTCTTACTTTGTTATGTTAATTATTGCTATTCTGGTTACATGAAGCGCTATCTGTCGGACATTTTTTGAACGTTTGTATATTTTTCGGTTCTAAAAAACCCATGTCATGCCAAGCACGTGTGTCAATTTGCACCTCTCTATCTACATTATTCCGTGATTTATTCAGGTTTGAAATTTATACTGACCCGGTACATCTACATCTACATGGATACTCTGCAAATCACATTTGTCTGGCAAAGGATTCATCGAACTACCTTCACAATTCTCTATTATTCCACGAGTTCTGATCACACTTGTTTTATCGTGGTGATCGTTTCTCCCTTTGTAGGTCGGAGTCAACAAAATATTTTCGCATTCGGAGAAAAAAATTGGTGATTGGAATTTCGTGAGAAGATTTTCCTCCGCAATGGAAAACGCCTTTGTTGTAATGATCTCCATCCAAAACATGTATAATTTCAGTGACACTCTCTCTCCTATTTCGCGATAGTAAAAAACGTGCTGCCCTTCTTTGAACTTTTTCGATGCACTCAGTCAGTCCTATCTGGTAAGGATCCCACACCGCGCAGCAGTATTCTAAAAGATGACGGACAAGCGTAGACGAGGCAGTTTCCTTAGTAGATCTGTTACATTTCCTTAGTGTCCTGCCAATAAAACGCAGTCTCTAGTTAGCCTTCCCCACAACATTTTATACGTATTCCTACCAGTTTAAGTTGCTCGTAACTGTAATTCCTAGTTATTTAATTGTATTTACAGCCTTTTGATTTTACTGATTTATCGTGTAACCGAAGTTTAACTGATTCCTTTTTGCACTCACGTAGATGACCGCACACTTTTGGTTATTTAGGGTCAATTGCCAATTTTTTCATCATACGTATATCTTTTCTAAACAGTTTTTCAATTCTGATGACTTTACTAGTCAATAAACGACAGCGTCATCTGCAAACAGTCTAAGACGCTGCTCAAATTCTCTCCCAAATTTTTTATGTAAATAAGGAAGAGCAAAGGGCCTATAACACTATCTTGGAGAACGCCAGAAATCACTTCTATGATTCTCGACGACTTTCCGTCCATTACTACAAACTGTGACCTCCCTGACAGAAAATCACAAATCCAGTCACATAGCAGAGACGATATTTAATAGGCACGCAATTTCACTACAAGTCGCTTGTGTGGTTCAGTGTCACAAGTTTTCCGGAAAGCCATAAATACGGAATCAATTTGAAATCCATTGTCGAGAGCAATCAACACTTCGTGCAGATATAGAGCTAGTTGTGTTTTCACAAGAACGATGTTTTCTAAATCCGTGTTGACTATGTGTCAATAGGCCGTCTTCTTCGAGGTAATTAGTAATGTTCGAACACAATATATATCCTAAATCCTACTGAGTATCGAAATTAATGATATGGATCTGTTAATGTTTCTGAGCACTATGGGACTTAACTTCTGAGGTCATCAGTCCCCTAGAACTTAGAACTACTTGAACCTATCCAACCTATCAAACAGATCAATTCCCGAAGCAGGATTCGAACCTGCGACCGTAGCGGTCGCTCGGTTCCGCACTGTAGCGCCTAGAACCGCTCGGCCACTCCGGCCGGCTATATGGGTCTGTAATTTAGTGGATTACGCCTACTACCTTTATTGAATATTGGTGTGACCTGTGCAACTTTCCAGTCTTTGGATAGCGATCTTCCGCCGAGCAAATGGTTGTATGTGACTGTTAAGTATGGAACAATTGCATCAGCATACTATGAAAGGAATCTAGTTGGTATACAATCTGGACCAGAAGACTTGCTTTTATTAAGTGCTGGTCGGAGTGGCCGAGCGGTTCTAGGCGCTACAGTCTGGAACCGTGTGACCGCTAAGACCGCAGGTTAGAATCCTGCCTCGGGCATGGATGTTTCTGATGGCCTTAAGGTAGTTAGGTTTAAGTAGTTCTAAGTTCTAGGGGACTGATGGCCTCAGAAGTTAAGTCCCATTGTGCTCAGGGACACTTGAACCATTTTATTAAGTGATTTAAGTTGCTTCACTACTTCGAGGGCATCTACTTCTGTGTTACCCATGTTGGCAGCTGGTCTTGATTCGAATGCTGGAAAATTTACTTCATCGTCTTTTGTGAAGACATTTCAGAAGGCTGTGTTTAGTAACTCTGTTTGGCAGCGCTGTCTTCGATAGTATCTTCATTGCTATCACGCAGAGAAGGTATTGATTTTGTTTTGTCGCTAGCGTATTTCACATACGACCAGAATCTCTGTGGATTTTCTGCCGGGTATCGAGACAAAGGTTCGTCATGGAAACTATTACAAGCATCTTGCATTGAAGTCAGCGCTAGATTTCGAGCTTCTGTATAAGATCGCCAATCTTGGAGATTTTGCGTCTGTTCGAATTTGGCATTTCTTCCGTTGTTTCTGCAACAGTGTTCTGCCCCATTTTGTGTACCAAGGAGGATCAGCTCCGTCGTTTGTTAATTTTTTTGCGGTTGCCTATGCAACCATGATTGTAACCTTTGCCCCTGAAGTGAGTCGGCGGCCCCTGACGTCTTTCATCACGGCTCCCAAAACATGAAAATCGCATTGTGTGGAGGTTGTGTAAGGGCTTCCCAGCAAAACTTCTGCACCGTAGTCGAATCAACCACGGCAACACGTGGGCAGGCATTATTCTGCAACGGAATGACACCACCCGTCAACATTCCTGGGCATTTGGAATATGCTGCAAAAGTTTCACTAGGAAGCCGTTACACATCCTCCATAAGATCCCGATCTCTCGTCATACGATTTTTTTTTTTGAGCCTTAAGAAGGAAACACGTTCCCATAGGTTTGTTTCGAACAAAGAGGTCAAACAGTTGCATGTCTAAATACAGTTATGGTTTTGTAGGCAATCGCAAACATTTCTCCATAAAGGCAATGACCATTTTGTCGCACAGCGCGATAAATATATTATCGGTTACTATTACTTTTTCAGTAATGAACAGTTTAATTACTTTTTTCCATCTTTATCTTTTCAGTTGGGTGGCACGTATAGATGTGCGACGGTACTTTGACTACGGCGTCTCTAATTGGTAGTATCTCTGCTGTGTTTACACTCCCCCCTTTACGAGGGAAAGTGTTGTTCATATCCTAGTTCTTCCGTCGTTTTTTTAATAAATCTGCCATGTTCTGCGTAAACTACAACCACACGACCACTGTACGTACTGGTATAGAAATTATTTGTGTTGTTAGTCAGTGGACGGGCGTTCTAAATTGTGGATAACACTACTGAAAAATTTTATAATTATGTTTCAAAACAACAGATAAGAGTTGACAGATTTACATATGAACGCATGGATTGTATGCTGTGCTCAAACTCACATTTTGCTGTAAGGTGGCGATGATTACAACGTACTGAAGTTCGTCTCTTACGTTCAGAGTATGAACTTATACAATCGCTGATTCGCAAAATAATACTAACAAAACTACCCTCCATGTGATGATGAGCCATCTGTGTGTCGAAATTTAACGAATGTGACAGTAAATCAAAACGCTATAAAGCGACGCTGCAATTATTACTATTCATATCATCTGCTTTTAGTTTTAGAGTGTTGTGTGCAATGTTCGTAAATTTAGTTTCTCTTGCTCACAACCCTTAGCCTTTTCTGCTTGAAATTTATTGAAAGCCACTGGTTTGTGTTTTCCAATCTTCTACATGAGCAGAAAAATCACTGCACTGTGAGGCACTTGATACAAGACAACAGGTATAATATCAGTCACGTGTTACTAGACTTGGTTGCAGACGAGTAATCTGACATGTACCTCGTTTTACCGGCTCAAGTAATATGCTTTCCGTAGAACAGCACTCCTTCCTCGTGAAGGGTTGCATCTCCGTTCGGCATCGACAGCGAGGAGCCCCCAAAGTCCCTGGTACGTACCACTACCCACACCTCCCCTCACCTACCTTCATCCCGTAACACTATTAGCAGTCTCTATTTTAACATGTTACACAGTTTGCGGAATTCGAGAATCGCGTTTAGGAGCCCATTTTTCTGTCGTTTTTACATCTTACCCCTGAAACGATTTTGCTAGCGCCATGGAATATAATTTTTTCTATGCGTCTGTTTTATGTGAAAGGTGTTGGTTAATCACCAGACCTGGTCACATAGATTAATATGTAGCGCGCTAGCTTGCCAGACAGGGAATTGAGGTTACCCGAATGGATGTAGTACGTCGTATAATCCACTGTTGGAATTAGTGCATCGAACAGTCGACTGTTCTTCTGTTACAGTGGCCAACCTGTGATTTTTAGGTGGTTCTCTGCCCTCGTTTAGGCAAAAGTTAGAATGACAAATAGGGGTCGCATGTAACTTCTTTCTGTTGTGACACAGAAGACATCAAGCCGCAAAGTAAAATAAGGCTCTATTTGCAAATAAGGAAAATTGGTCAGCGTATTTCGGCAAAAGCACTAGAAATGACACAGATGTCTCTAAATTAAATGTTCGATTTCGTCTGCGCGATAAAGCGAGGTTATCATTGCTTGCGTATCGTATTATTACTATCAAGGACAGGGTACGATTTCCTTAAGAAAGTCACCCAACTTGTATGGTGGTCAAGATACTACAAAAATATTTGTTTCAAAATCATATACTCCTGGCGTTTTATACTGATTTATTAAGACATCAATATTACGCGTGCTCTGTATTGGTTCAAGGCTCCATCGCGAGTGCGCTGCAGCGACTGGACAGTCGTTGCAGGTAAGGATTCCCACCTGGCCTTCCACATAGTAGGATGGCCGGACGATGGCAGAAGTAGGGCAGGTGGATTTTGATCGGCAAACTGCGCGGATGTAACTGTGCCTCACAGTATCGTCAGTCCACGTTCACCAGCTATGTGCTTTCATTTTCAAACGACTTTCCTTTGTAATGACTGTATGCATTCGTCTTGGCTGTAGAAGGAGCGAGGCAGCACAGAATTGCCGCACGATTTGCGGCTGCCCTACAGAGCTCATTGCGGGGAAAGCACAAATGGTCACGCGCGCAGTGTTATTTTACTCAAACTTTTTGGAGACGTAGAATGTCTAGAAAAGAACCATAAATCGTATTTACAGCACTGAACATAGGATTTGGTCACTAGCAACTGACTGTGTACGAAACATTTACTATTGAAAGAGAATTGGTGCATCAGTTAAAAATTACCCAACTGTATATAAAGTAGGGTCGCTGCCAATTAGACCAAAAGCAAGAAAGGGCCCTGCCTCCCTTATGTTGGTGAAAACATCACCAAGTGAGACCCTCTAGTTGGAGCGGCGGTTATCACTGAAACAACAGTTTTTCGGTTACACAGATTTTTTTCCCATCCGAGTTTAACTTGTCCGATAAAACCGCTCAAAATGCTCGGTTTTTGAAATAAACTACTTTCCGTTTTTTATTCCTGTTATTTACTGTCATAAATGTAGACACTGAACAAAGGCTGAAAAATTTTGACTCAAGCCAATAAGAGCACAGTATTAAAGAGAAACAGCCAGTCACGGTCTAGTACTACAGTGGGTATTAAAATGAAACAGCCAGTCACAATGTAGTCCCAGAGCAGCCATGTCGGCTCTACTCATTGTTATCTGTATGATCTAAATATCTTTTTCGTTACGTTCAGAAATATTTATCCAAAACATTACTTAAAGCTTTTAACTTGCAGTATGTCAGCTTCTAAACTACGTCATCAAAACACACACACAACGACGGCGCAACACACACACACACACACACACACACACACACACACACACAGAGAGACTGAGCAGTTCTAGGGGCTTCAGTCTCGAACCGCGCAAGCGCTACGGTCGCAGGCTCGAATCCTGCCTCGGGCATGGATGTGTGTGATGCCCGTAGGTTAGTTTGGTTTATGTAGTTCTAAGTTCTAGGGGACTGATGACGTAGGATGTTAAGTCCCATAGTGCTCAGAGCCATTTGAACCATTTTGAACACACACACACACACACACATATTTGTGCTGCACAAGCTTTGTGCCGCGAGCCTACAGGTAGAGCTGCACAAGTGAATATGCGAAGTTCGATTTGGAGACCATATATGGCGTAAGGATACAGCACAATAAAGGCTCCAATTAATTATTCAACACTACAAAATTGCTTATGGTAGCTGCCGAAACACGTTCTACGACTCTTGTCAAGTGTCACATGCTCTTTCCACGTCTAACATGTCTGCGAAAGTACGTCAATAATGTAAAAAAAACGTCATGCAGTGAGAAAACTCACTACCTTTCGCTAGCAACACCACAAAGGCTGAAAAGTGGTGCCAGCTGGATTCTACTCTGATTGCGCTTTCAACCATCAAGACTTATGGCTGAATAATTACTGTTTCATTAATCATCTGTCACGCAAATTCGTGTTATATTGCTTTGTCAGTGCTGAGATATCTTCTATTAACAGAGCTTATATTGCTTTTTACGCCTATTACTGGTTCACACAATGTTGTGTTGTTTACTTTGTCATTTCAGGAGGTTTCTATTAATACGCCATTTATTGCCTTTTATTTGGTCGTTAAATACACTCTTTATTTGTCTGTATCGTATTTTTTATTGTTAGATACAAGTTTTGCCATTTGAAATAATTTTAGTGAATGACTATGTATATTCAGTTTTAAACTATTGCATTTTTGATACTCATCACTTATTACCTAAGCTCTAGTGCCCCCTTTTGGCTACAGTTATGTTTGTATAAATATAGGACGACCCCAGTCCATCACCAGCACCAGGTTGTTTGTCGTTGATACTTGTATCAGAATACTTTTGATGGTTTGTATGGCCGTTACGTATAGCTGTTAGCTATGTCTTTTTTTGTATTCCTAGAATTTCTGTATATTTAGGCCTCAATCAATTGAACTTACTTTTGTCACGGTACTATTTCTTTTATTTATAACAGAACGAATGATGACAGTAAGTCGAAACGATAATCGTGAATTGTGTGGAATATGTGATCAAGACGGGCAATTATGAACAAACAGACTTGTGTTATTCCCACTGCACAAAAACTTGTTGAGGTTGGCACATTGTACCATAATTGTTCATCATGAGTCCATTGCATTACGTGGCAGCTGCCTGTGTTATTTTCACTCCGAAAAAAAGTTATATGTACATTTAGTTGTAAATAGGATTTTATTCATAATTTAAGAGATGAATATAAGCCCCGAGGAGGAATTAGCGTTTCGCTCAGTGAAGAGAGTATTTCGGTTTACATTTGAAAACTGAGCTGCTATGTTTGCCAGAGGTTTTAGAAAACTTTCGTAGCCCCTGTCTTAAAAGATACGAACTGGACCCTACTCATTACATTACTTCACATGGCTGTTTTACTGGAAACTAATAATGCACAATTCTCATTTACTGCCGACTCATTTACTATTTCTTGAGTGCGGCATGAGGCGTGATATTGTTCACTGTTCACATAGGCATGAATTAGCTAACAATACATACTGTATGACTATGATGAAAATAAGGAGGAATCTGACACTATACAACTCTGTATTAACATTCTGTACTGTTGGACCATGCTGCTATACAACCACTTCCTCACTTTTCATGGGTTTTGTTCGGTTTTATGCAACGAGAATACGTAACCATGATGACTAGGGTACATTTAGAAGTGGATTTTGAGAAAACTTTCATGAACTTTACTTTGATCTACCGTTATGTCCAGCGGAAACTGCACTACCATCGAGCATCAACAAACAGGGAGATCAAGAGAAGCTCGTTTCCACATTATGCAAGAAAAATTATGTGATCCAGTATAGAAATTTAAAGCAGTGGCTGAAATAGAATATTATCCTAAGCAAAATTCAGCAGATACTGTCACGCTACCTGGATGAAGACGTATATCGATATTAACGGCGAGAAATTTATAATTTCGGAAAATAAAAAACCTTCAAACTCTTGACTAACAACGTTTTCAGAAAAAGCTGGCAACAATGAGAAAATGAATGATGTGAAGGTAGTAACGAGTGAAGAAGTTAGATATTAACTGCCACTCTGATGTTAAAATAGGATTTCTGGTGAGTCTCGTATACAATGAAAATATTGTTGCTTAACATCGTTTTGCAATAAACCTGTTGCTATAGAAATAGCTATTTTGGAAGTTTTGAAGAAACTGCTTTCAGATTTTCATTATGACTATACGTTGAAAAGTACAACTAAAACTGTAAAAAATATGTCGAGCACTGATAGCCTAATATGCAACCACCTCAAACATGGATGATGATGATGATGATGATGATGATGATGATGATGATGATGACGATAATGATGATGATGTTAAAAGAGATACTCCTGTGTTGTTCGACACTCAAGTTTACTCTATCAACAACATTTACAACATCCCGTGTGTCAATAAACGAAACTGACTGTAATGAAAGATTATTACTGTATTCTTGGGACTGAGAGCAAACACGTGCGCTTGCGAAAGTGAGTTGCAATGTGTAATGTGTGTAGAGCAAAAATTTTGGACCGTTCATCAGAAAAGAATCTACCATTGATGGTTATTGGGAATGAATGTTAAATGATACTCAAAAATCATGCGCAGTGTATGATTTAATCCAAGCTGCACTCACTTTCGACTATAAATCGATGAAAATTTGCACTTTTGGTGAAAGATGATAAGCATTGGATAAGGTGCACATGTTAGCTTGGAGACAGAACAACGTGAAGTGATGGTGACTGATGTTATTGTGTATGAAAAATTGAAATTGTAGATCGTAACTGATTGGTAAATTATAGAGGGAGGTCACGACCACCTTCCCACGTCATAGCTAGAGCAATGTAATAAGCTATACGGAACGATATAAGTAAATGTGCGCAGTTAGTGAAGTGTAGATCTAACTTCCTTTCAAGTTCCATCTTTTTTACAATAGTTTTTACGTGTAGAACATTTTAGACGAGTTTCCTTTCCTTTCTCGTTCGTTCTGTGATATATTACGAAGCCAAGGATAAAATTTACCGGTGATTAGGTAGCACAGTATTTGGAATGATCATTAGTTAAGTATAGAAACACTCTCTCTCTCTCTCTCTCTCTCTCTCTTTCTTTCTGACACACACACACACACACACACACACACGCACACACACACACACACATACACACACACACTCGCACACATACAAAGAGAAAAAGAGAGAGAGAAAAGCAATTTAGTGATGATGGAGATGAAAGTGCCACAAAATACTAAATGAGAAAACAAGAATAAATTCAGTTTCTGCAGAAATAACAATAATAACAGCCATGACATGTGTGAGCGAGGTGTCAGCCTCCTAAAGTTACTGAAATGATTGGAGTTTTAACCACTGTACGAGGCGAGAGCTTATGGGTGGGCCAAGCCCTATACCGAGAGCTACTTGCCTCTGGGTTTTACCAGGGTGCAGCGGGGTGAGGTGGGGACTGGTACAGTGGCGGATTTTTGCAACATGATGGACGACAGTTACATTCAAGTATTTCTTAATTCTGTGATAATTCACTATTTCATCGTACGGCAAATCCAATAGCATTATTATACTCATGGCGCTGAGGGGCATCTAATGAGATGTCAATATTATAAATATCACAAGAACTACGGAAGTCTGGTGGTCACTGTAATTAAATATTCATACACTAATAAATGCTGAATGATTCCTGTCATCTTAAGGAAGAAGGTGATGGAAGATGGTTTAGGACTCTAGCTATAATCTCCAAAATCCACACATTTAAATGTATTTCATTAACTGAATTAATATCTTATCATTATGCAAGTGCCAGACCATCAGATTCTACACAACTATGCAGCATATGGAGGCAGTATGGTAATTCTGATGTTTTACCATATGTTAAAATGCTACATTTATCAAGGTCTTTAACTATATCTGATTTATGTAACTAAACGTTAAGTTTGCCAGTATTAAAAACAACCATAACTTGAAAACGGTAAATTATTCTAAGATGCAACACCATCATTAGATGCAGCACGAAAAGACGTATAAGTTTCGTAGGCCAAGATCATATTTTTATGTGTTTTAACATGTATTCTGTATTATTTGCTACAACTGCGTATGCACTAGATTTGTGGAGTTGTGTTAGAATACACTTTTGTGTTGAACCAGCAAAGGATTCGGAAGTCAAGCTTGGTACAGATCAGTCTTCAGGTAACACAACATGGACTTGATAGTGTGGGAAAGTGTTCATTTCTAGGTGGCAAGTAGCTGCAAGAAAATTTTAATACTCGTTTGTAGTTATAAATGTTTTGAGTCATGTGGGGCTTAGAAACTCTGAGTACTGAATGGAACTTTAACTTTTTGCGAGCATTAAATGAAGTGGAAATTTGAACTTTAACCTATTTCGGTCACACTTTTTGAATCTATTCGTGAATTTGCACTTGTCAGGATGCAGATTCCCATAAGCATAGTTTGTTTTAGTATTTATGAGCAGTAAACAAGTTGTGTATAGTTAACGGAATGGAGCTCTGTTTTTCGGTACCATTATTGCTTAAATAGCATTTGGGGATTCTGCTACTATTATAACTACACACACACACATTATATATATATATATATATATATATATATATATATATATAAGAATGGTAGTCCTACAATAAATCATTAAAAAGTGAAATACAATAATATATATATATATATATATATATATATATATATATATATATATATATGGGCCAGACTAAATTTTAGTATTATTATTATTGTATTTCACTCTTTAATGATTTATTGTAGGACCACCATTCTTAATAATTTATATGTTGACTGACTGAATAAATCAGTTCATTCAATCTTTTTGAGTTGTCTATATCAGTTATTCATTAGAATAAAACACTTTATATCATATTATTACTCAATTTTAATACAACTTGTTTCACCTAACAATTCACATTACACGTCGCTGCTTAGATAATTAGTTGGCAATATCACGGGTATAACTATTTTGCAGCCTGATTATGTGCTGGGCATGAAAGCAAATGTTTACGGCTCGACCCTATGACTATATCGAGCAATAATTCTTAGTTCCCGTTAGTCCTTTTGTAAAGCAAACGTCGAGTTGTTGAGAACAGAACGAATATACAGGATGTTTATTTTAACTTGAGACACTAAATATCTCGATAACGAATAATAATACGAAAAAAAACCTTCTAGGAGGATAATTAATATTAGTAAAGGCGACATCTGTCAGTGGCACAAATGACCACCTCCTAACCACCACTTGTGAATCGGTGTGGTCAACTTTGTATTTTCAAATGGGAGTCCTTCAACCGATTATTACGGCTTATTCGAAGCCAAAAAAATACATACCGTTTACTCAGTTTGTCGTTTCCCATTCTTGGTAGATGGCGCTATAATCGACAAATATCAGGTGTGCCTCTTTTTGCAACTAAGAACTGACGCATTTGATTCTACATTTCATTTCTGATATAAATGTAACTCTTTATGTTCTTATCGTTGATATTTGTGTTCGAAATTTACTTTAGTGTTGCAAATTTGATTATACGGAACAATATGCTTTGGCGTTTCAGTGTCTGGTTAGAAACTACGTTTGTCGTGATCCAGGAACAACGACGTGTATGTAATAGTGTTCTGTTGACTTCGTGATGCTTGACACTGATGAGTCCCCTTGCCTCTTACCATCATTGGGGTGCTTGATTTCGGTGAGTCCTTTTGCCTCTCACCGTTGGGAAGCTTGATCTCGGTGAGTATCAATGGCATCTGCGCCTGTCACTTATCACTTCATGGACATTTTACCTTGTTAGTTGTGGTTTGCGTTCCGCCCCAGCCGTGTAGCGGCCAGCGCGAGGGCTACGGCGGTCGGGTGGAAACATAGTGAAGTGAACCACCCCGGTGGCGTAGTTCGATGTCGGCCAACTGAAGTCACGCGTTGCGATGGATTGCGGACTCACCACAAACAATCCCACAGGGAACAGAAAACTACACTACTACACAAGTAGCTTATTTACCAGAAATGTCAATGTTTACTCATATTATTTGTTCTGTGTAATCATATTTGTGACAGTCACGTAAATTTTGAACAAAAATAGCAACCGTTACAACACAAAGTATCACTTTTACATCAACAATTAAACGTAGAATCAAATGCCTCGGTACACACTTTTTATTAGTAGACTACAGCACCATCTACCACGAATAGGAAACGATGGTTTGAGAAACCGTACGCAATTTTTGGAATAGAATCCTAATATGCAATAGAATGAAGGGTTCACATTTGGAAATATAAAGTTGTCCCGCCCACGCAGGAAGGTGGTCAGAAGGTGACCAATTGTAGCACAGAGAGGTATCCCCTTTATTAATACTAACATTGAACCTAGAACATTTTATTCCTTCAATGGGTCCTTTTCGAAATATTTAGCTGTCTCAAAATAAAACAAACACCCTGTACATTATTGAAAGAATATTAAAGACAATGCGCCTCGTATCCACAAATTCTTAAAAGTCTCTAAAAAAATTTCATTTGCAATTGCAATAACTCGGGCGCAATTATAGACTGAAGAGCCAAAGAAATTGGTGCACTTGCCTAATATTATTTATGGCCCGCGGGAGCACGCAGAAGTGCCGCAACGCGACTAGATATGGACTCGACTAATGTGTGAAGTAGTGTTGGAGGGAAATGACTCAATGAATCCATGAATCCTGCAGAGCTGTCCATAAATCCGCAAGGGTACGACGGGGTGAAGATGTCTTCTGAGCAGCGAGTTGCAAGGCATCCCAGATACGCTCAATAATGTTTATGTCTGAGGAATTTGGTGGGCAGCGGAAGTGCTTAAAATCAGAAGAGTGTTCCTGGAGACACTCTGTACCATTTCTGGACGTGTAGGGTGTTGCACTGTCGTCCTGGAATTGCCCAAGTCCGTCGAAACGCACAGCGGACACTAATGCATGCAAGTGATCAGACAGGATGCTTACGCACGAGTCACCTGTCACAGTCGTATCTAGACGTTTCAGGGGTCCCATAAGACTCCAACTACACTCCTCACACCATTACAGAGTCGCCACCAGCTTGACCAGTTCCCTGCTGTCATGCAGGGTCCATGGATTCATGAGGTTGTCTCCATATCCCTACACGTCTATCCGCTCGATACAATTTGAAATGAGACTCGTCCGACCAGGCTACATGTTTCCAATCATCAATAGTCCAATCTCGGTTTTGGCGGGCCCAGGTGAGGCGTAAAACTTTGTGTTGTGCACTCATCAAGGGTACACGAGTGGGCATTCGTTTCCGAAAACCCATATAGATGATGTTGAATGCTTCGCACGCTGACACTTGTTGATGGCCGAGCATTGAAATCTGCAGCAATTTGCGGAAGGGCTACACTTCAGTCACGTTGAACGATTCTCTTCAGTCGTCATTGGTCCCGTTCTTGCGGGATCTTTTTCCTGCCGCAGCGATGTCGGAGGTTTGATGTTTTATCAGATTCCTGGTATTCACGGTACACACATAAAATGGTCGTATAGAAAAACCCCACTTCATCGTTATTTCGAAGATGCCGTGTCCCACAGTGAGCCATGGCTCATGCTATGCGCTGGATTTAACCGTCATTGCGATTCTGTGTTTAGCCCCCCGCGGTACCCGTGACTATGCTGTTATTCTCTCCTTCCGCAGGTGGCAGCAGCGGTGTGTATCGATATTCGCACCTTGGACTATCTTTGACCTAGCGCTTGTAGTTTCCGGCTGGGGGGTGTGCGCACTCGGTCGATTGGCGTGGTTAGGTTGTCGTCGGATCGTGAATGGTTGGTCCTAAGCAAGCGTTAGAGTTTGAATTACAGGCCGACCCTCGGACATCTGAGCGCCCTTGTGTGTATACTGCCCTATTTTTTTAAATTTGTTGTTGTTGTTTGTACTTGTATGGCTTCTACCCATTTTTTTTTAAATTACAGTTGTTTTGCTCTTAGGGTCTTCAGCCTAGTTTAGAGAACTGTTTCGCGTAAGACCTTGGCTTTTTAATGGTTTTAATGTTGTTGAATTTTAAGTGTTGGCCTTCAGTCAATTATGAGCTTCAGTTATTGTGCTTTTAAGGCCTTCAGCTTGTTTGAAAGAACTGTTTCACGTAAAGCCTTTGGTATAAAAAAAATAATGTTCTGGAGTTTTAATTTAACTTGTTACTTCAACCTAAAGAACTGTTTTCAGATAAAGCTTGCCTTTTACATTTCTGATTATGCTTGCGTTTTAAGTTATTGGCCTTCAGCCTTTTTAAATTAAAGTGGCTCTCAGCCGGTAATTAAGTTCCAAAGAATAAAACTGTGTGTTTAAAGAAAATTTTTTTGGGCTCTTGTAATGTTTGATCAAATAATAAAGTTGTATGTTCGAGTGTAACTGACAGCCCCTTATTTTGGCCCCTTTCCACAGTTTATACTCTCTGTCCTGTCCCGTGGGTTAAGCAGGGAGTTTCTCATAGCTCATGCGTCGACTATAACAACATATTCAAACACACTTAAATCTTGATAACCTCTCATTGAAACAGCAGTAACCGAACTATCAACGGCACCAGACACTCGTTGTCTTATATAGGCGTTGCCTACGGCAGCGTCGTATTCTGCCTTGATTACATATCTCTGTATTTGAATACGCATGCCTATACAAGTTTCTTTGGCGCTTCAGTGTCCAGAACAAATACGAACCAGTGACTGACCGTTACAATGTCTTAAATTTCTTGTTTCTGCGTGACGTCGACTGGTTGTGGTCTCTGTACTTCTTACTTCTTTGTTCTGCGTCTTGGCACCATCCACGTGAGTCCTCCAGGAACTGCAGTCTAAGGAACTGGTAGCTGATTAGCGGGTTGGACTTTCTAGCATTATATAAATGTTTTCCTAAATTATTAATAAAAGCGTTTTCCCCCACTTGTTGCCCATCGCTCATCTCTCAGCAACAACATGAAGTTAATATTTTCTTAGATTTCATATTTGAAATAAATTATTAGTGGGGAATGAAAGAAACGTAACTGGACCGTTACAGCTTTATGCATTCTAAATACTATAGTGTTTACGCATGATTGCGACTACTGAAGGGAAAAAGAGTATTCTGCGTTACTTTATCAAACGTAAATTATAAGTGTTGCAAGTTTTCAACTGCCTTCATTATAGAAGATGCAACTTTCCTTCCTGTATGAAATTATTCTATAAACTGCAGTCTATTTAATCAAAGATTTTACCCATTGTGTAAAACGACTGACTTTAGAATAACGTTGGCCAACCAGGAAAAATGTAGTACTGGTATTGAATAAATCATTGAACAGACGTTCCTATTGCTGAAGACTTTCCCTTTTTAGCTCCTGTATTTCAGAGTGTTGTCACACAGGCATGGAGAAGGGGAGGGAGGAAGAGACAGAGCGACTGCCTATCGAACGTTGCCTCGCGGGGACACTCTACACTCCTGATGAATTGGCAGCCGTTCCTTTCCTAGCTACGTGCATCAAATTCGCGGTATTGAGGACAGCAGAAACTGTAAATCAGAAGAACTGTAATCACTTTTGTCGTTTGGTACAAGTAGTTCTTAAGTGTTAGGTGCCTCACCTCACTTGCTGAAAATATGCATTTGAAGGTTAATAAGTTTGTAGAAATGTCTTGCCTTTTTTCTGGACTGCCTCTGCAATGGATAATCAAGGGTTAAGAGTAAGCCGAGGTGGTTTCATCTCACTACTCGATTTTAAATAATTATTATTAACGCTACTGACCTATACATGAAGGACTTACTCGTTACTTGTATTAACTTTCTGTTCTTTTTTTACCACTTACTGGACCGTGTTGCAATAAATTTTGTTCGTTTAACATTGTTTATATCCACTGGCCCCAGTATGACCCCCTCAGCGTGATGTCCGCCTTTTCAATATTGCAGGTTCTTAAGAAAAGAAAAAAAAAAAAACTTTCCAGTTATTGAAACAAGGCACAGGTCACACCTGTTTATAAAAAGGGGTATAGCTGTCATACAAAAAAGTACCATCCAGTACCTTTGATATTCATCTGTTGTAGAATATATCTGGGGGTGAAAACAATCAGTTATCTCTAACTGAATGACCTCCTCTATGCAAAAAAGCATAGATTTTGAAAACCCAGCTCACGTTTTCTCAAATGGCATCTTGAAAACGATGGATAGAGGCAGTGAGGTAGAAGCAGTGTTGCATGGCATCCGAAAAGTATTTAAGTAGTTACTGCTCATAAGCGTAGATACAATAGTATAGCGTACCATCGAAACTTGTGATTGGACAAGGGTTTTCTTGGTTGGTAGGGGGCATATTATGGTGGATGGAGTGTCATGTTCTTTTTTTGGGGCCCATCAGTTTTCTGACTGGTTTGATGGGGCCTCTCTCCTGTGCCAACTTTTCCAACTCAGAGTAGCACTTGTAATCTATGTCCTCAATTACTTTCTGGATATATTCCAAAATCTGTCTTCCTCTGCAGTTTTTACCCTCTACAGCTCCCTCTAGTACCATGGAACTTATTACTTGATCTCTTAAAAGATGTCCTAACATTCTGTTCCTTCTTTTCTGTATGTTCCATATTTTTCTTTCCTCGCTGATTCTGCGGAGAACCTCCTCATATCTCACTTTAGTAGTCCACCTAATTTTCAAGATTCTTTTGTAGCACCACATCTAAAATTCTTAAATTCTCTTCCGGTTTTCCCACAGTCCATGTTTCACTAATGTACAATGCTATGTTCCAAACGTCGATTCTCAGAAATTTCTTCCTCAAATTAAGGCCTATGTTTGATACTAGTAGACTTCTCGTGGCCAGCGCTAGTCTGTTATATACGTCCTCCTTGCTCCGTCCGTCGATATTTTGCTGCCTAAGGAGCAGAATTCCTTAACTTCCTCTACTTCGTGATCCCCAATTCTGATGCTAAGTTTCTCACTGTTCTCATTTCTGCTACTTCTCGTTACTTTCGTCTACTTTCTAGTTACTCCCAATCCATATCCTATAGTCATTAGACTGCTCGTACCATTCACTTTTACTGAAGGTAGCAATGTTATCAGCTAATCTTATTGCGGTTTTTTTTTTACCATGAATTTTAATCCTTCTATGGAAACTTTATTTCCGTCATTGCTTCTTCGATGTACAGCTTGAACAGTAGGCACGAAAGACTACATCCCTGTCTTACAATCTTTTTAATGCGGGCACTTCGTTCTTGGTCATCCACTGTTATTGTTCGCTTATTGTTCTTGTATATATTGCATATTACCCGTCTCTCCGTATAGCTTACCTGTATTTATCTCATAATATCAAATATTTTGCGCCATTCTACATTGTCGAACGCATTTCATAGGTCGATTGATCCAAAGAACATGTCCTTATTTTTCCTTAGTCTTGCTTCCATTAACAACTTCAGAACCGCCTCTCTGGGGTCTTAAACGTTCCTATGGCGAAACTGATCGTCATCTAACAGATCCTCAATTTTCCTTTCCATTCTTCTGTGTATTATTCCTGTCAGTAACTTGAATCCATTGCTGTTAAACCTGATTGTGCGATAAATTTCGCACTTGTCGGCTCCAGTGTGGACAGTGCTTAAATATGGATCAATGGTTTGTGACCGATACCAAAAAGGTGATTATTTAAGAGCAGCATTATGCGAGAAATCTGCGGATACACTACAACCTCATACGTATGGCTTCTGTAGGGACCGCAGAGACGAGGTAAGACTAATTACGTAGCTCACGGAGGAGTTTAAGCAGTAACTCTCCCAGTGTGCAATACTGGAATGGAACGAGATAAAGCTCTAGTAACTGGTACAATGCGAAGTGTCTCTGGCATATACTTCCTTGTGGTTTTCTGAATATGGGTTTAGATGGAGAATGTGACACCTTCCGTAAATTTGAAATTTTATCGTCATTTACCGTATAGGTTCAGGATTATATTTATAAAATCAATTCATTTTCCTTCATCTATAAAAATTTGAATCATTGCAGAAGCAGCTTGTGTCAAACTGTAACCGGTTGTCCACACTGGCAGATTATATTTGGGCGTCATTATTACCAATGGACACAAATACCGCCGGGAACCAATAGCATAATAGTTTTAAATATAAAAACCGAGTAGTGTTTTAAAGTACCTAATAAACGATATTTTCCTGAAACTAACCATTCTAACCTAGAGTGGCTTTGTACATTTAGGATTTTTATAGCTTTTTGCAGTATTTTCTTATATTATTAGAAAAGTCATACTCTTTGGTACTAACACAGCTTCTTTCTTACTGTGTGGTTCGAAGGCAACAGCACCAATGCTAAATTGTGTATTTTAGTTCAGTATCTTTTATAGCACGAGTGTGGTAAACGTACATTAGGATTTCCTCACAGAAAGAAGTTGCAATCACTATCTGCCAGTATCGCAAGCTGTAATACAACATCATTCGTTAAAATGATTCTCCTTATAACCAGCAGCCTGCATCAGCTATCAAACAGTACGTGAAGTGGCTTGGTCCTGCTTCAAACATTTTCGAAGTGTGCAGGTATACAAATTCCATGCATAAGGTATTTCGTGCTTGGCAACACACCGAACCGAGACTCCCGTAATATGATGATCCACAAGTGAAATATAAGGGCCGATGGAACCAGTACCTGATACAGCACACATACTGTTATTTGAGTCATAAAACGACACTCTCGATGTGTTCACGGATTTTTCTTCGACTAGCAACAGAAATTCCGTAACAATTATGACAACAAATAGCTTCCTCTTTGATTCACAGATTGCTATGGATATGTGCGCCCTCATGAAGCTACTCGATCGAAACCTCCTTAACCAACATAGGACGTCAATAAACAAATTACTGCGCAATATGTAATTTGTATACGTATAATGTGTAATTTAACCAATATTCCGTGTATGCATCAATGATCGTCATTATTGAGGTATATACTACGTCTGATAAGATAAATAAACAATGAAAAAAAGTTCTCCGATAGCTAATGAACTATTTGAAGTGATAGGTAAACACGCTGTGGTTTCTCGACCTGGACCTACGCTCTAAAACTGTGACAAGTTGAAACTAAATCGGTCAACATATTGGCAGTGAGCGAACTGTTTACTACAGATGTGTTCTAGCGTTCTGCTGCAAGGCAGAGAGAGCGCTGCTCGTGCTTAGTCTCTCGGAAAAAGACAAGAAAGAACGTTCTGAGCAGTGGGACATACTGATTCAGACTTCTGCAAACCCACCAGGCTATAGCCAAAAGAGAGAACTTGAAAGTGTACGATCATTCACCGCAGGGTCAAATTCACATCAAAAATATTTGATGAAGAGGATGCTTATTTTAGATAAAACTGTCGGAGCAAAGCACTGCCGAACTCAAATGTAAGACACCAAGCGCCAGCTCACGTGCAACTAATCATCAAACAATTTTGATAATGTGCTGTAGACGTAGGGTACTAGAGCTGAATCTCTGCGAAACTTGTACGCTGTTCCGCTTCCCACTAGTGTGGTCCAGTTGTAATTTGCTTACAACAGTCCATATCCTTCTTGCCTGACAATAGCAAACACAGCCTAAAAATAGTCATTTGTGTTTCAAATTAATTGTATATACCGAATACATAATTCCTCTGTGTTAATTGATTCTATACATCAAGTTTGGTTACTCTTCATAAACGAAATAAATTAAATTAAAGACACAAAATGTTTACTAAGTAAATGAGCTGACGCAGTTGCTCTCAAAGACTGGTTCATTAGAGCAACGTACTTCATTAACAGCCATTTCTGTTGACTGCAGCAATGCTTAATCTGATGGTAGTCGTTGGTAGCATGTATTTGTCTGGGTAAATCACAGGATTATACGGTACAAAGTCGTCACTTTAGTTAAATTTCAGGAAATGTAGCTCACAGTGGCATAGATTAGTGACCGTTAAATCTTTTTAAGCAGAGACTGAATAACAGAACGTTGCACTACTGTTAACATAGAATAAGTAGTACCTGTTAAGGTATGGGAAAAATAATAGCATTACGATACACGTTGCAACTCATACATTGAACGTATTAAAATGCATATCAATACTTTTCATGTTTTCCACGTAGCTGTGAAAATGATTTACTAAATAAAAAAACCGCTAACAACAGCAACAAATAATAGACATTTAAGCTATTCTATGGGTCGGGAGGATTAAATGTCAGCGACAGCGAGAATTCAGCACATTTTTTACATTTGTTAGCTACTTTTCCTAAACAGGCCTGGTTGAGAAAAATCTATACACAACTAAACACAACACAACTACCAGGTCTAGGATAGAACACTTCTATAATGTGTTCACAATAATTTCCTTTCGTTTAGTCCAAGATTGGAAACTGAAGCTGGATGTAATTTTCAAAATATAAAATTTTTTATAGTGTGCACTCTGTTGTGTCTGAAACGTCTTTTATTGCAGTCTTAATATCACATTTTTGCATGTAACCGTAATTTAGTTTGCAATACAACGACAGAAGGGCTTACGCTGTTACGTAAAGTTATGGCAGGTTTTGAACTGCGTCACCTTACGTCCCACGGAGAGTTACGAGTTTACCCAGGCCAATTTTACGCTATAAAATTCCAGCCCCCTACATAATCTGTACTTGCTGTATGAATTTTTTTATGTACCTGCTTACTGTCTACCCAAGTACAAAAAATACGCGTTTTGGGTTAATGGCGAAAACATTTTTAGTGTTTCTACTTGTCTCGTCTATTTATTGTCCACAGCAGATTATGTTGCCTGCACGCGAATTTTACCTTTCTATATGCCTATGTCAATAAGAAAAGGTAAACGAAAATAGGAACCATAAACACACTGTAACTAATGCAGTACTCAGATATATGCAGTCATGTGGATACAGAACGGGTGGAAAATCAACAACATATCGGATGTAACTTTGGACTATGCATACTGGCCAGTTTGTGAACATAAGCAAAGAGCAAACAAGAAAATCGCCGTTACCGACAATGTTCGTACTCACTAATACAAAAAGTTTAAGGTGACAAATGGGTTTTAACAGATTTATAGTAAGTCTATGAATAAAGTATGTCTTCAGTTGCCTATTTTCATTTTGGAAATTCTCCAGGACCACATACTACACATTATCATTTACTTATTGTTATTGCAAGCGACGCTCATGAGATATATGTCTGTCGGAAATTATTTTTGAGACTGGAAACTGCTCGAAGCTGCACCTGATCAAACAAAAAGTGGCAGGCACTAATGTCCTCACATAAAGTTGGAGCAGTATCCACGACTCATTTTTGTGATCCAGTTTAACGACTATTATTTAAATGCTCATATGTTAAGGCCGTGTACACTGTTAGGTCAAAATATTGAAATACGTTTTGTTTTTAACAACTGTGACCTCACTAAACAAACGAATACACAGCATTTGATAATGAACATCACACATCCTGGTGGTGGTTGGGGAGGGGGGCCTGATTGGGGGGGGGGGGGGAGAGGCTTTGACGCAGCGAGGAAATTCCTCATCAGCTCCGATTCCTCGAGTACAATTGTATCCAGCGGACCACCAACTCCAAGGCATTCAGGACTCCTTTTTCCTGGGAAAACATGTGTTGTTATAATGAGAACCCAGCCAGATGGTAACCAGAAAATGAACTGTCAGGTTCCCCAGCCAAGTAAGCACATTTTTTGACTGTGCAGCTCACTGTAACGTCCCTCTACAAACCATGGTAGCGCTCCTGAAGAGATGTGACAGATGTGTCACGTGGTAATGGAATTCTTAGTGTCTGGGAGTGACTAGCAACAACATGTGGTCTGTCAACCACACTGCCACGCCAGTGTCTTATTTGGAGACTAGAAGACATTTCTGCAGTCTGCAACGGAATTGTTTCAAGTGGTGAATGAAGGTGAAGCATAGTCCTGACTGGACTCCCTTCTGCTTTATTAGAAAACAAGTTTAGCACCAGCTTCATAACTGGGGTAGACTGTAAGGTCTGGATAGATTTTTGTTTTTTTGTTTTTCCTTAATCGAATTTGTATGATATCCACACTACAAATAAAATGATAAACATAACGCAGACTAAAGACCATAATCTCTATAAAAGAGTTAGTGAACTTTCATATGGCTGCCAGTCTTCGCATAATTGCTCCAACGGTGTAATTTAGTTTTATAAACCGAATTAAAGAAAAGACGCAAATCGGATAATTTGTTCCATAGTTATTTGTTCCGGATTTACACCCGTAATTAAGTCTGTCATACCAAGCGGATTTCATGTACAAGGAATCGCATTTAAACGTGGTATCTATTTTGTTATCAGTAATGAGTAGTTCCCGTAGTAATTACAATATAAATAATGTTATAAACTCCTATTAGATATATTGCAAAATTAACGTATTAAAGATCGATATTTTTTTCCATGCAATTCTAACAAAGCCGATTTGTCGTTCCGACTATAAATAGCTTTCCTTGATTTAGTTCAAAAATTGCAATACGTTCTACGTTTTTCATGCTCATGAATGCCATACAAGAAGGGTCCTTCCCGGATGTACTTCTGACCAAAAAGCGATACTGGTAGCTGGAGCCGGAAGTTTTCGTTAATCCTGCCTAATGAATACTTCTGATTGTATTTCCATGGAAACGTTCATCCCTTAACACACATTTATTTACGTATACCTGATAAGTCAAATACCAATTTTCACATATTCAGATTTAAAACATATTAACACATGTTTCTTCATTTTTAACCGAGAAGTCAATTACCAATTTTCGTAGATTTAGCGTTAAAAATACTTTAATATAACAAAATATTTGTGTAAAAATTTTCGTCCCCTATCTCACTTCCTCATGGGCTGAATTCTCAAAAACAATGAAACACCTACATTTTCGTTGCCAACTCAGAAGAAAAAAATACATTTTGTAACGAAATAGTGTCGTAAAAATTTTCATCCTCTATTTCATCCCTTACTGGTTCAGTTGCTAAAAACCCTGAAGCATTTATTTTTTAATTTCTAACCAAGAAACCAAGTAAAAATTTTCATACTGAAATATTTCCATAAAATTTTCATTCCCTATCTGACCACCATAGTTGCTGAATTTCTAAAAACACTGAATCATGTGTATTTTATTTCTACCCGCGATGTTAAATATCGACTTTTATTGATGTAGCTTTAAAAACGATTCAGCCGTTCTTTGACAATGAGCTACAAAAAATTTAAAAAAACTTACACCCACTATTTCACGTCTTTATAGTTTGAGTTTCCAACTACTTCGAAACACCAATTTTTTTCATTTTTGGTCAAGGAACAAAATACCAATATTCGTAGCTGTAACTTCAAAATTGCCTCAACAGTTAAATATTTTCGAAACACGTTTCATCCCCTGTTTCACCCCTTTAGCGACAACATGTCGAAAAACTCCTCTTAAACGCCTGTCTACAGTATATGTTCAACAGCCTAGCCAAATTTCAGGTTTCTGTCCTTCGCGATTTGGGCCGTGCAATGGTGAACCCGTAAACAGTGATGACATTTCCTTTTCTATATAGAGATATGTTTAAATGTTTATCATTCTCGCGTGCTCCTTCCCGTTTCAACAGTATTCATCAAGCCACACATAGTAAAAACAATATTTATTTGACCGTGATTTACTGAGAATTATTGCACGTAATGAACGTGTAGGTTTACGAAACAGCTAGTGCGTGCATGCTATTATTAGAATGCTTTCATATGTAGTATGTTATTAAAGGTAGTTTGTGTCTTCGAAAACAAATACAAGACCTTAATTCAAAAATAATCAGTGTGACTAGCGCAAAATCGAATTTATTCGAAATTATTACGACGAAAGTATACGTACGAAGGGGAAATGTCAGTCAGAAAGTTGAATTTTGAATGTGAATCAGGATTGTCAGTATTACTTTGTTGTTAACTTAAACAGTGGTCTGTGCATGTCTTAAAAAAGGTATCTCGGTTACATGATGTCCAAGAGAGCAATACACTGACACCTAAACAAAACGAATAGTAGTTTTAACAGCCATTTTCATTGCAAGGGACTCTGGAAAATTTATGTGTCACTCCCATAAATTTACAGCTGGGACATACTATACAATTTATTACTGGCCGTAAATTATTTGTGGTTGTCTGGAGAGCAGTATTTTCAGAAATTTTCAGCGCATCACTCTCCATCATGTATGTTACGAATATATATGCAAACATCTCGTGCGACGAGTACAGCTTAGCAGGAGGATGGGCATGAGCATGGAAACTGGTGCATGAAATGGAGAGGATATTTAACATTTAGATATACAGTGATGCGCTGTGAAATAAGAGACAGCTTCCATGTTGCGCTGATAACGTTCCTATTTTCTTAATGAATGCATTAATTTATTCAGGTTTGATTCGATAGGGAAACTGTTGTGCTCAGCGACTGTATTCATTTCGAATAATGAAGGGTACAGCAATCAGTCGCGAATCATGTTTACTGTATATCTTGATTTCGGTCGCTGTGTGATTATCTTCAGTGCAAAAAGAAGAAACATGTGAAGAAACAGTTACAATAACTTAACACGCATGGCTTGATAAGTATATAGTGGCATAAGATTTAAATGTTAAATTAGTCACAAAATACACTGGAGTAGTTGTAAGTTAAAACATTAAAACTACTTGTATACGGACATAGTCCCAACTGGACTATATTTCATCATTTTATTTATTACTTTATACTTCTTCGAAAATTATGTACATAGAACAAGTAAGGTGGTTGTAACTAAAACCAGTGACTAATGTTTTAAACTTGTACATGGTGGTAACTGTGTGAACTGGCCAGTGACGTCAGTTACAGCTGCACATTTTGCAACCCAACACATTTTTAAAAATGTGAAGGAATGGAAAAAGAAATGATTATCCGAAGGACTGACTCAGCACATAGAAATGTCAAAATAACGTTCGGTGAAATTAAAAGCAAGAGTAGTAACATTAAGAATGCAATGGGGATACCACTGTTAAATGAAGAGAGAGTGGGAAAGTGGAAAGAGTACAATGAAGGCCTCTATGAAGAGGAAAACTTGTCTGATGATGTGACAGAAGAAAAATAGGAGTCGTTGTAGAACAGATAGGGGATCGAGTATTACAATTAGAATTTAAAAGAGCTTTGCAAGATTTTAGATCAAATAAGGCAGAAGGGATAGATAACAGTCCATCAGAATTTCTAAAATCATTGGGGGAAGTAGCAAGAAAAGGATTATTCACGTTGGTATATGGTATGTACGAGTCTGTCGATATACCATCTGACTTTCGGAAAAACTCGTCTTCAGACTGATTTGATGCGGCCGGCCAAAAATTCCTCTCTTGTGCCTACTTCTTGATCTCAGAGTAGCTCTGGCAAACTATGTCCTCAGTTATTTACTGGATGTATTCTTATCTCTTTCTTCCTCTATAGTTTCCACCCCCTGCAGTTCCCTCTAGTACTATGGAAGTAATACCTTCACTTAACACTTGACTTACCATTCTGTCCCATTTTCTTGTCAGTGTTTTCTATATATTATTTTCCTCGCCGATTCTCTGGAGAACCTCCTCATACCTCACCTTATCACTGCATCCAATTTTCAACATTCTTCCGTAGTACAACATGTGTTTTTTCTGGTTTACCCACAGCCTATGTTTTACTACCAAAAAATTCTGTGCTCCAGTCCTACATTCTCAGAAACTTCTTCCTCAAATTATGGCCTATATTTGATCCTAGTAGACTCCTCTCGGTCATAAATGTCCTTTCTGCCAATGCTGGTCTGATTTCTATATCCTCGTTGCTCCATCGGTCATGGGTTATTTTGCTCCCAAGGTAGCAGAAACCCATTACTTCGTGATTCATAAATCTGATGTTAAGTTACTCGCTGTTCTCATTCTGCTGCTTCTCATTACTTCCGGCTTCCTGCTATTTACTCTCAATCCATATCCTATATTCCTTCATTGGCCTTGCTAACGTGATTAACCACGGCACTACGCAAATTATTATGTATAAAGTACCAGTGTGACAGCGGGGCAGCGGCCCGCCCTAACGACAAAGACACAAGCTGGCTAGTGGAACGGAAGCCTTCCATGTGGACAGTGTGATGTCATACACTCATGACTAGGAGCGCTGGGTCGCTATTTTTACAAGAGAGAAAAATACATAGTTTTATTACATGCTCTCACGTAATCATACAGTCAAAATACGCCAGAATTTTATGGTGCTTTAATTCCAGTTGGTTATTCAGTGTGAACTATGCGTTTTCGTTTTTATGTCTAAGAATTCTCACTTCCTCTGATATATTCAAAATCTGGCTTTTTTTTCTTTTACATGAAGAATTTTTAAATTTTATGAAGGGCTTGTGATGCTGTGCTCTTCTTCGCGCAAGAGCGCTGTTAATGCAGATCGCGTGTTATTTAAGTTAAGGTGTTCCTGAAATCTTATTCAGAATGACCTGCCGGTTTGTCCAGTATATTTCTTAGGGCAATCATTGCATGTAATGCAGTATACAATCGCTTCAGTAAATTTATTACGACACCTTTTTTTCTTGTCCCTGCGCTTCCTAGCTAGATCTGAAGACGTAAAATACGCTGGAATAATGTTTTTAGATGTCATACGTCATCAATTTTTTTCGGGTACTACACCCAAATATGGTACTCTACAAAAAGCAGAGCGTTCCTTTGTCTGCAAGGCTGGTCTAAGCGTTATAAAATCTGCCACTAATCCTCTATGCGAAGGAAGATCTTTCTTTTCAGTATACGTCTATTAATTGCGTTAACAAATTCTAGATCGTAACCGTTTTTATACGCTGTGTACGGTATAACATCATATTCAGTCACTTGAGGTTCACTGGTAAAGGGCATTTCATGCGTACGGTTTAACATAATTTGGAATTCTGCGAATTTTTATTTCATTTGGTGACATGACTGCCAGTATATAACAAGATCTGCAGTGGTTGGCTTTCGGTAAACAGATTAGCGTATATCTCCATTTCTAAGGCCACTTGGAGGCTCAGAATCGGTAATGTGTCATTCTCAGCGCACTGCCCAGTGAACTGTATCTTTAGGTTCAAACTACTCGTATATAGATCCCGCAGAAACTGGTCGCTTTCAGCATTATTACCATCGTGTAATACGAAAATACCGTCAACAAATTATAACATATGCAAAGCGGTAGGTCATTTCGAATAAGATTGCAGGAACACCTTAACGTAAATAACCGGCGATCTGCTTTAACAGCGCACATGCCCGAAGAAGGCGACAGCATCACAAGCCCTTCAGAAAATTTAAAAAGAAAAAAGAAAAATTCATATTTTGAATATATTAGAGGAAGTGGGAATTTTTAGACATAAAAAACATAAAAACTAAAGCGCACAGTTCACGTTGAATAATTAACTGGAATTATAGACTTGCACCAGGCGTACGGTCTACCCGACGGGAGGCCCTCGTCACACGACATTTCCATTTCCATATAGCACCATAGCATTGTGGTTAATTTTGGTTGTTTGTGTGATTTGGTGCTAGCATACAATAAAATTCTGAATTATTCTCTCTCTCGTGAACGTAGCTACCCAGCGCTCCTAGTCATGAGTGTATGACGTCTCACTGTCCAGCCTGCTAGTCTGTCTTTGTCATTCGTGCGTGACCCTTTTGTCCGGCCCGGCACTGAGCTGCCCTGCTGTCACACCGGTAAGACCCTGCCACCTGATCCTTCCACATAGCAATTTGCATAGAGCCGCGATTAATCGTGTTATCTCCACTCCAGCCCCTTTTAAAACTTTTAGCGTCCGATCACTAGAAAATACATTTTTTTTTTTTTTTTTTTTTGATGGAGGCAAATTTTAAAGAAATAAGCATGTCTTCTTTACTTTCGCTCACCGTAGTATTGACGATATTCTCTGAGTTGTAAATTTTGACTAGGAGCGATTGGTGTGCCTGTGATCTTTTAACGTTGCGAATGTATTTTAGACAGTCCTTTATTAATCTTTATATGACACTGAACTTTGCTTTCTGCTCTGTAGGTTGCACCTGATGATGCTGCTTTAAGCCACGAAACCGGTAGTGTTTTAAAAATGGTTCAAATGGCTCTGAGCACTATGGGACTTAACATCTATGGTCATCAGTCCCCTAGAACTTAGAACTACTTAAACCTAACCAACCTAAAGACATCACACACATCCATGCCCGAGGCAGGATTCGAACCTGCGACCGTAGCGGTCACGCGGTTCCAGACTGAAGCACCTAGAACCGCACGGCCACACCGGCCGGCAGAGTTTTAATAAACAACAATTTTACCAGCAGTAAGCGGTGTTCTTCCTAACATTATGCATTCCTGAGGGACTTGTATTTCTGTATTCCTGAAGTTCCACGAATGTTTTTAAACTGCCATCTTTCATCGACCGACTGAAGTATTTCTTCTCTTACCCCTGGTTTCTACGCTCTTACCTTCTTTGTACCTATGTTCCTCTTCCCAGCTTCTGCGATTCCTCTTTTTAGAGGCGTCCATTCTTCATCAGCTGTACTGCCTACTGAGCTAATCTTTATTGCCGTATCTATAGCCTTAGAGACCTTCAAGCGTATTCCGTCATTCCTTAATACTTCCGTATCCCAGTTCTGCGTATTGATTCTTTCTGATTAATCTCTTAAACTTCAGCCTACTCGTCATCGTTACTACATTGCGATCTGAATCTATATTTGCTCGTGGGTACGCCTTCTTACAATCCAATATATGATTTCGGAATCTCTGTTTGACCATTGTGTAATCTAACTGAAATCTTCCCGTATCACTGGGCCTTTTCCAAGTATACCTCCTCCTCTTGTGATTCTTGCACAGAGTGCTCGCTATTATTAATTGACATTTACTGCAGAGTTCAGTTGGATAAATATAGACAGACGTTTTTCCCTCGCTCAGTATTCGAATTAAAGAGGCAAAGAAATTGATAATATTGGTGTGATGTTCTCTCCACCATACACTGTACAGTGACTTGCGGAATAATTATGTATATGACATTGGTATCCTCAGTGAAGGTGAAGAAGTACGGAATGAACAATCTATCGAGTACAGAATAAGGATAGAGAGTAAATTGAAGAAAACGAAAGTAATGAGCAGTAGCAACAATGGGATATTCGACAAACTTAACATCAAAATTGGTGACCATGATGTGAACGAAGTCAAGGCATTTTCTACCTTGAAAGTAAAATAACACTTGACGGTGTATCAAGGAGGACATACGAAGAAGACAAATACAGGCAAAGAGGGCATTCCTAAACGAAAGAAGTTTGCTCTTATCGAACATCGACCTTAATTTTAAGAAGAAATTTCTGAGAACGTAGACTACGTTTGAAGTACAGCGCTGTACGGTAATACCGAACGAGGTGGCGCAGTGGTTAGCACACTGGACTCGCATTCGGGAGGACGACGGTTCAATCGCGCGTCCGGCCATCCTGATTTAGGTTTTCCGTGATTTCCCTAAATCGCTTCAGGCAAATGCCGGGGTGGTTCCTTAGAAAGGCCAAGGCCGATTTCCTTCCCCATCCTTCCCTAATCCGAGCTTGTGCTCCGTCTCTAATGACCTCGTTTTCGACGGGACGTTAAACAGTAATCTCCTCCTCCTCCTGTACGGTAATGAATCACGGCGAGTAGGATAGCCAAGAAAGAAACGAATCGCTGTGTTTGTGACGTGGTGCTGTAGGATGCTGAAAACTATCCAGACTGATAAAATAAGGAATGAGGAGGTTCCCCTTGGAATGGGCAAGGAAGGAACACTCTTAAAGCACTGACGAGAAGAAGGGTGGCTCTGAGCACTATGGGACTTAACATCTATGGTCATCAGTCCCCTAGAACTTAGAACTACTTAAACCTAACTAACCTAAGGACGGCACACAACACCCAGCCATCACGAGGCAGAGAAAATCCCTGACCCCGCCGGGAATCGAACCCGGGAACCCGGGCGTGGGAAGCGAGAACGCTACCGCACGACCACGAGATGCGGGCGAGAAGAAGGGTCAAGATGATAGGACATGTGTAAAGACGTCAGAGAATAGCATCAGAAAGCCATCAGGGAGTGGTAGAGGTTAGTAATTGTAGGGGAAGATGGAAACAAGTAATAGAGGGTGCAGGGTGCAGTTGCTACTCTGGAAAGAAGAGGTTGCCACACGAGAGGAATTCCCGGCGGGCAGTAAACTAGTCAGAAGATCGATGGCTCAAAAAGTGACGTCGTTTTGGTTGGTTTACAGTCCATTGCGAACATACCATTCACTAGACATTCATCGTATGAAACGGTACAGTGGTTAACACACTGGCTTCGCATGCGGAAGAACACAGGTTCACATCCAGATTTAACTTTTCCGTGGATTCTTCTTTAAATCGCTTGAGGCAAATTCCGGCATGATCCTGTGTAAATTACATGTTCCAGTATTTCGTTATTCATTCTTACGCTATTACATTTCCGTCGCTAATGATCTCGTTTTCAAAAGAGCGAGAAGCTCTAAGCTTTGTCTCTTCCTTTCCTCATGAGGTATCAAACAGAAGTAGAAGTAGCAAGTGAGGCGGTAACTGAAAATAAGCATTTCTATGCATGTATTCTCTACATATGCACGTAGGGAGTTTTTTTGGCTCAGCATAAATAACGTCTGGTGCTTTTACTCACTGGAAAACTGTGGAGCCGTGCATTTATATCAGGACACGGTAGCAAAATATGGTGTCTCCTCTCTTGGTGACCTCTCTTGGTGACCTCTCCTTATGTCATGTCACTTCTGTTTGTAGCTATTGATAAGGAAACGAACTAAATGTCTCATTTGTTAAGCACAAAAGGAAGGTAACAAAAGCAGCAGGTTTTTCTAAAATTGAGAACCAATACGGACAACTAGTGAGTTTTCGAATTCTGAATGAAATAGAAGTTGAAATCAGTTCTTTCTTAATCATATTAGCCTCATTTACAGTAAATAAGATGCCTAAGTTTATTTGGCACGAGCATATGTGTCCACCATATCACCTTCAATCATACTCGTAGCTGGAAGGTGAACAACAGAATCGATACTGAACAAACATTTTCGTGGAAGTTAAGTACACATATATTTTCTTTTCATTGACTTTGGGTTCGTCCGCATACAGCCACCACAACAGTGGAATGTCAAATATGACAATACGAACGTAAGGACAGCACAACACACAGTCTCCGAGCAGAGAAAATCTCCTACCGAGCTGGGAATTGAACCCGGATGCCTTTGTTTAGCAATTTGCAGCGCTGGCCGTGTAGCTACCGAGGCGTAGGGAAAGTTAAATACGATAACCTTGTGATAAATATATGTTTTTAAAAATTATTAAGCATTTTTACTGTTCTTTATTAAGAAAGAAGCATTTATTTCTGCTGCTAAGAGATCTACGAAATATTCAGAATAATTACGGGAAATGCTCCGTACATTTAAACGAACCTAATAGATTTACACCTCATTTGTACTGAAATCATTCCTCTCCTTGTAGTCCTGAATAAAAAATTAATAATTTTTATTTTTTTAAACATCTGAGATACCATGTAGGTGCACTAGTTTAAAATGTTTGATGGCACAAAAATTTCACAGCATGTTCACAGTTGTGAATATATGTCTCTGTACCTGGCCATACCTCAACAGCAGAAAAATGTGTTGCAAAGTAATAAATATTGTGGGATATTACACTAGTGTCGTGTATTTTTCGTCATAATGTAAAAAATATTCTACCAAGAACCAACAGAATAGTCAATTAATGCAATTACGGGAAAATAAATCATTGATTCACCGACATTCTGGCTGTTTCCAAAGTTTTTTCCTTGCTGTTCTGCTGGAAAAATCTCGTATTTTAGGTAATATAAATTTACGACTGAGATTCGTGTAGGCCCGTTAGTTTCGAGTTACACCGCCATAAACATTCGGATCTCTCTGACACAAACAAGAAAATGCCGGTAGCTCTCGCCGTCCAAAAATACCGCCTGCCTCATAGTGACGATATGTGAGCTCATATCAGCGTCACAGCTCACAGTTAAGTAACTGCCTTTAAAGAAACATCCGACGTTGGGGGTGTTAATTTTAATTATGTCCAAGGTGGTACAGTGTTTGCGGAGAAAGAATACGAACTTTCAGAGTTCAACAGCCTTTGGTTAACTAGTAACTGTCTGTTCTCTTTGTTCACAAAACGAGAAGTTATGTCGGGATTAACTATACGTTTACTCAAATAATCTACGAGTGTTTATGGAGTATATTTTAAAGTTTTCCGAGAGAGAAAACGAAATGTATGTCGTCGACCAACATAAGATATGCCATAGTAAGATGTGCAGAAAACATTGCCACTGACTGATAACACTAGGATTGACATCTCGATAGTTAAATTGAAACAAGCTTCGATTTGACAGCCAAATTGTTCATTGTGTTACAATGTTTTAAGTGTCCTTTGAAAATTTGTGAACAGTGATTAACAAGTTCCACGGAACAACAATTGAGGTCACTGAACACGTCACAAGAAGACAGCCATTTCACGTGAACAAAGTGAGTAATGACTTTTAAAAAAATATGTGAACTGCACATCAACATACGAATAGAATAGTCCCTCTTATTAGGTTATTTGTCTCTTTCTCCACAGGACGACCATAGCACGAGCCAAGACTGATCAGAAAAACTTCAGTTTCTACGTGTTTCAACCTAAAAGTCAGAACAAAAATATTGAACTAATGTTTTCGTATTGACATTGTAGGTTGAAGATGAGGTTTACATCTCGAAACATGTTCCTAATTAAATAAACAAATTTTGTAACTGGTAATGGTCTCTGAAAACAATTTTCATACTTTTTTGAGTTAACATATAGTAATACTGATCACGTTCAAGATGTGTGTGTACTTGTTATATTAACTTGCTATTATGTTACAGTTTGAGAAGAAAAATAAAAAAATAATAAAGAACAAAAAATATAATAGTTTGTTTCCTCACGCATGACTGAATGTTTGTGCAGACCCTGCCTCAAAAGTAAATCTAGATCGATTTTTCAGAGTTTTGCGTACGAAAATGAAAAATTCAGCTACGCGCTATCACTCCGAGGCATAAAATTAAGAGACTGATACCCACTGAAAGAAATGAAGTGTCTAAGATACGTTACTGTTGTTATTACAGAAACTGGCGCCAAAATCCTGACGATAGTTAAAGAGTGTATTAATAAAATAAAAAGGCGCTCGCGCGCGTGTGTGTGTGGGTCTGTATGTATTTTCCATAACACAGATAAAAAATCTAGGTCAGTCTATTTTCACCTTTAAAGCTTGTATCATTTCAAGATGTAATTTTACGTTGTACGATGGTCGGGTAACAAACTAGTTTTCAGTATTCTGTTTCCAGCGGGTTACAGGGTGTCGTTGTCTATTTATCTGACAAGTTATACCGTAGCTTGTAATATGGCAGTGTAACTTAAATGGTCAGTGAACCAAAAGCCACAGTGTATTAACGCGCTGTAATAACTGAAACGAATCCAAAACATGTAAACAAAATAGTTGATCTAAAGGAACTAGTATATTTCATGAACTTTTACATCATTACCGTAATATTTTGTCTGTTTCTGAAACACTGTAGTGTTCCAAACCAACGCGACGTGAATAGCTTCGATACGTCGACTAGCATTATGAATGAAAATGCAGTATTTCCCTCTTAAGAGTTTAGTATGATAGTACGCTTACAATGAAGATTGGTACTAATACATACTAAGCGGTTCCTCATGTGAAACAATTTTATAGGATTTTATTACAAAAAAAGAAAAAGAAAAAAATGAAGAAATAATGATAAAATCAAAAGCTCCGTAGAAACTTTGTTTCTACAGAGCTCTTGATTGTACGCTGTCTAGTGCTGATCTTTTTAATGAATTTACGTTGTTCCTAGTAAATCTGTGATGTTAAACAGTTTTATGACTAACAAATACGTACCCATGTTTTAGTCTATTGTGCTGGATATACACAAAGGTTTTGTTTAATGCTACTAAAAAAACATACACATGTTTTAGTCTCTTGTGATGTACATACACATAGATTTCATTTAATGCCAATACTTTCATCATTTTTAAGTTTAAGCGGTATGATCACCTGTAATTTCTTGTAAACTTGATTTGTTCACCCTTATATTACCATATGTATACTCTTTTATTATGCAGAGGCCTGAAGATGGTAAAATGAATTGCTGAAACTGGTTGCTTTCGAAATAAAATCAATATCTTAAAGTGTATGGCTTCTGGTAAAGTTTATTGAATTTAAAAAAAAAATACTGATGTCGCGTCAGTCTTCATGTGATCAACATCTTCAGTCATTTGCATCCACCGATGGATGAAGGTATCCTCCATAATTCGCAGTAGCAATATGTTACAGTTTTCTTTTATATGTACTTATCTCCATGTTTTCCAATGTCATCTATCTATCTTACGTTAGATATACTCTAGGTCTCTTCTTATCTTTTGTTGTTCAGTATAGTCTGTCTACCGTTAATTCGCCTACCTATACGTCCTCTTTCTCCTTTTCATTATAATTAGTTCACAATTATGCATCTCACTCGAGTTTCTTTCCTGAATCTTTTATTTGAGTTCCTATGTCTTTCCTATGTCTCCTAGTAATCCAAGCGTCTTTCCATTGTTCTCTCACTACAATAAATCAGTCAAATGTACACAGCAGCTATATTTGTATCCCTGTTGGACACAGTGGGAGCTAAGTTTCGAAAAGTGTTTCGTTTACTAATAACACACTAAGTCACTTTTTCCTTACTTTTTTGTGTGTTGTCCATCCATTGTTTGTCTTCAACTCACGTAAATACAAAAACTCATCATCTGGTTATATGAGATGAATACTCACTTACACAACTCCATTTTTGAGTTTTTTGGTTGTAAAATATTTTAAAGTGATTATCACTTTCTAACCTTTTAGCTTCTGTTGTTAAGATCCTCAGTTTGTTGAACTTAATCCTCATTCAGGAGAATAGCATAAAGCAATCATTAGATGGCATGACTCATTAGCATGTTCCTTTCTTAATTTTATCAGCTAAGAAATCAGTTATAACTGATGGCAAAAGCTTTGATGATGTGAAACAGCCTCTCCTAAATAAAAATTCTTGATATACTAGCGTGAAAGGAGAGATTTCTAAAATCATACTTCGTTCTTTACAGGGCTTTAGCGAGGACTGGGTAGTGCGAGGTTTCGTGCCGACGATGTGCAATTTCGAGGAGGCACTGTATGATGACGTAAGCACATCGTAAGGAGAAGCCCCAGGAATACCTCAAACATAAAATTACCACCAAATGAAAAGAGCTCCACACTAATATTTTAACTAACGAGCAACAACTAAATTTTGGCCAAACCTAGTTCGAAAGATCCACGTTTTCTCAAATGGCTCTGAGCACCATGGGACTTAACTTCTGAGGTCATCAGTCCCTTACAACTTAGAACTACTTAAACCTAACTAACCTAAGCACATCACACATCCATGTCCGAGGCAGGATTCGTACCTGCGACCGTAGTGGTCACGCGGTTCCAGACTGTAGCGCCTAGAACCGCTCGGCCACCCCGGCCGGCACACATTTCCTCAATCATACAAGACCATTGAGGGCAAAAATGGTATTCAAATGCTCGTTTATTTTCCAAAAAGAGACACGTGTGTCCTCACGGAAGGTACAGTTTGTAATAGAAGCTCGTGTGCTGTAGCGTACCGCCTCGGCACTATAGGGACAAACACACAAAGTGATGTTTGGGAATAACTGGTTACTGCTGCTCTTGTAGTGAAGAGACACAGATGGCACGATGTAACACGTCGATACTGTGCGGAGTTAGCACTCACATTCAATTACCGCTCTTTCATGCAACTGAAGCGGGTGCATGCAAGACGTTATTTTACAGGTTTAGAGCCGGTGGCAGGCATAAAACGTCATCCGAAATTGTGCTGAGTGCTCTCTCTGAAAATTATTTTGAACAATTAGTTAATAATCCTACTCGAAGCGTAAATGGTTGCGAAAGCATACTTTTCCTTTTAGCAACAAATAATCCTGGACAAATAGTGTGTGTTGTGACGAATACAGGGATTAGCGACCACAAGGTAGTTGCTGCTAGGCTGAATACCGTAACACCTACAACCATCAAAAAGAAACGCAAAGCGTATCTATTTTAAAAAGCTGTTAAAAATGCTCTTAACGCCTTTTTAAGAGACAGTCTTCACTCCTTCCAGTCTGATCATGTAAGCTTAGAAAAGGTTTGGAATGATTTCAAAGAGATAGTATCGACAGCAATTGAGAGATATATACCACTAAATTAACAAGTGATTGTACTGATCTCCCATCGAACACAAAACGGGTCAGTCCGCTGTTGCAGAAGCAGCGAAAAAAGCATGCCAAATTTAAAAGAAAGCAAATCCCCCAAGTCTGGCAAAGTTTTCCAGAAGTTCGAAATATAGCACGTATTTCAATGCGAGATGCTTTTAATAATTTCCAAAACGAAACTCTGTCTGGGAATCTGGCAGAAAACCCAAAGAGATTCTGGTCATACTTAATGCAAACCAGTGGTAAGACGCAATCAATACCTTCACTGCGCGATAACAACGGTAAAGTCACTGATGACAGTGCCACTGAAGCGGAGTTATTAAACACGGTATCCGAAACTCCTTCACCAAAGAAGACAAAGTAAATATTCCTGAATTCCAATCGAGAACATCTGCCAAGATATCCTCTGTGTAACAAAGCAGCTTCAGTCACTTAATAAAGCCAAGGCCTCCGGTCCATATTGTATACCAGTCAGGTTCCTCTCAGAGTATGCTGATACAATATACAACCGCTCGCTCACATAAAGATCCGTACTGGACTGGAAAATTGCTCAAGTGACACCAATACCCAAAAAGGGATGGAGGAGTAATCCGCTGAACTACAGGCCCATATCACAACGTCGATTTACAGTAGTGT
This sequence comes from Schistocerca serialis cubense, assembly GCF_023864345.2. Taxonomy (NCBI): domain Eukaryota; kingdom Metazoa; phylum Arthropoda; class Insecta; order Orthoptera; family Acrididae; genus Schistocerca; species Schistocerca serialis. The sequence goes on from NC_064639.1 coordinate 806,942,739, forward strand.
TTTGGAACATTTACTGTATTCGAACATTATGAATTACATCGAAGAAAGCGATTTATTGACACATAGTCAGCACGGGTTCAGAAAGTATCGTTCTTGCGAAACACAACTAGCTCTTTGTACTCATGAAGCAGTGAGCGCGATCGACAGGTGATGCCAAATTGACTCCACATTTTTAGATTTCCAGAAGGCTTTCTGCACCGTTCCTCACAAACGTCTCCTAATCAAACGGCGTGCCTCGGTTGTGCGACTGGATTCGTGATTTCCTGTCAGAAAGGTCACACTTCGTAATGATAGATGGAAAGTCACCGAGTGAAACGGAAGTAATAACCGCCGCTCCCCGAGGAACTGCTATAGGCCCTCTATTGCACCTAATCTATGTTAAAGACATAGGTGACAATCTGAGTAGCCCTCTTAGATTGTTTGCAGATGAGGCTGTAATTTACCGTCTTGTAAAGTCATCAGATGAGCTAAACGATTTGCAAAATGATTTAGATAACATAGATTGTAACCTCCCCCTCACTTATCGACCTTAATGACAGTGAAAAATTAAACCACGTATACCTAACGTAAATTTGGGAAATGCAATCGTCACCGAAGTTAATCTGTCGGTAAAGAGGGAGGAAAGGGTTACATCTAAATGAAAGGAAAAATGCAAATGAAATTGGTGGAAATTAATTTTGAGAAAAGGGTAAAATTAATAAAGAAAGTAAATGCGCGGTCGCCACGTTAACAATTAATTGGCGTTAATTACATATTTGAGATTTGGGGAAAATTACGGTCCCCAGTCCTATGGACAACTACTAGAATAACTGAAAAAGAAAGGTTATTACACATATAATTAGCACTAAAAGCGTGGCAACTGAAGGTTGACACGTGTTGTGCGAAAACTGAAAGTTTGTCAGACGTAATAAATTTCGCTACACTCTGACTTAATGTAGCAAAAGAATTAATAAATCCGGAAAATTGAAAGTTAATTTAGTGACTGAAATTAATAGCGAGATTTGTTTCTGAAGCACTACGAAATTCAGTAAAATAAGGTTAGTCTTGGGCTACCTCAATAAGCATTTCAAAAGCTACTTCAATCTACGTAATTTAGAAATAAGCGATTTAACTTTGAACTTGAATTAAATGATTCTGAACAATTAACAATAGTAACATTTAGTACGTACCAAGCCGAGCGGCAGTCACAGGTAAGCTAAAATTGGTAACAAAACTCTCACTCTTAATTTCTGCTTGCGTAATCTAAATATTGTAGCCAGCTATGAATACTTTAACTGAACTTTGAAATTAAAGCAGTGAAATGGAGTGATATAACTTTAATGCTGGCGTTTGAATTTCAACGACAGTCGGGTTCATCCCAGAAAAGGATGGGACCCTGCTTGGTAATGCAATTGGGACAATGAGCAACAAAGGTTCATGCTAAGTTGCTGTATTTTTGTGATGCAACTGTTTTAAAAGCTGAGGTCTGCCATACAGTTCTAAAACTTTACGTGCTTCCAGTCTTCCTTGTTGGTTGATTGAAGGTTTGAAGTCGTCGATCGAGGAGGTGGCGACAGTCACTCATTGTCGGCCATCGCTGTCGCAGAAGCTGGATGTTGGCGCGCCTTCTTCTCGACACGGTCACCAGGCGAAACGGGCTCTTGATGTGCGCCAGCTAATGCTTCCCGTCCGCGACACCGTGTCAGAAATTATCATAGCAAGTCGAGCGCAATTACATGCTGCCAAACCCCGAAAGCGCGGCAACTCGCGGGAGCGTCACACAACACACCTGCTCCACTGCACTACTACCGCCAGACTCTCTCTCTGCCCGCGCTCCATGCGACAGAGTTAACACTACCAAAGATCCTAAACACTTTGGTTCTCCACACGACCTATCGATGTATTCGTTCGATAGCATAGTTTTCCCTAGGCAAGACCCAGCGTAAAAATACAAATAGTATTTACAAAAGAAACCAATAATACATCGATATATATATATATATATATATATATATATATATATATATATATATATATATATATATATATATATATACATATACCTCGGGGCGGTTAGTAGACCCGCAACCGAGCGCCTCCCCAGGTGGCGGATAGGGGAATGCCTCCTAGATATAGGTGGTACCGAGGAAATGAAATACTCGGGGCGGACTAAAACTACTAGTAGCGTCTGTTCCCACAGTGGGCGGCTACAAAAGGCGTCTGCTCCACATGTCAGTGGCGGCCTCAACCAACCTCCTGATCTGGAAAGTCAGGTTGTACTCGGCAGCATGCCATACATCCAACTACTAAACATCATGATGGTACAACGAGAAAAATCTCATTACCCCGGGCCCCAGTCAATAGACTGGGATTGTCGTGAGCATCGGATTCCGGGGGCTCACGGACATCATGAGAAGAATCGGAGCTTCTCAAACTCCCTCAAGACCAAACGCAAACACTACATCGGCACACTCAACGTGAACACACTGATGAAGACAGGAAAGATGAAGCAACTGACAGACACTCTCGAAAAATTTCAAATCAAAATATGTGCACTGCAAGAAACACGATTCACAGACGAAGACCATTTCAACACGGAGAATTTCAGAATATACAAAGGAAAACCATCGAGACAACTGAAAAACCTAAGGCTTTTTGGCACAGGATTTGCAGTACACAGGTCCATCACGGACAGCATAATCGACTTTTCGTCACCAAACGAAAGAATCAGCACCATCACAGTGAAATCAGCCAATAAATCCTACACAATAATCAACGCACATGCACCAACTAATGACTACAACAGGAAAAACCCGGACGAAATTGATGACTTCTGGACGACAATGGAAGAAACTATCAGAAAAATTCCTGCACATAGAGTCAAAATAATACTGGGAGACTTCAACGCCAAACTCGGAAAAGAAAAGATATACAGACATATCACAGGAAAACATACTCCACACAAGGACACCAACAAAAACGGAAAACATCTGATAGACTTTTGCAAAAGCCACGACCTCGCCATTATGTCAACAAAATTCAAGAAACCAACACGAAAACTTACCACATGGAAATTCCCCAGCGGAAAGCAAGAACTACAAATCGACCACGTAATAGTGCAGAAAGACTCACAAAAAGAAATTTTGAACATAGACACCCGTAAAGGCTACTTCGATTCAGACCACCACCTACTACAGATCAGGATTCGTCTTTTGCCCAAGAAAAAGCTCCAGAAGAACAAAATTGTTAGACCAGATCCAGAATATGTTACTTTAAACCAGACACAAATATTACACAAAATTAAAATGGAGAAAACGACAGACTGGACACAACTTTCACGAAGAATCCGAGAGGCCATGAAACTAGCACAAGCACCACGAACACGGAAACACCATTGGTGGAACCACACATGTGACCAAGCTATTGACCAACGAATCAGTGCATGGAAAAAATTTAGTTGCCATAAATCCCAAGAGAATTGGATGAACTTCTTGAAAACACAGAAGCAATCAAGCAAAATCATTCGCAGTGAAAAACGACAGTATGACAAACGGCGACTGACAGAGATCGAATCGGACTTCATGAAGAACAATACAAGAAACTTCTACAGAGCGTTCAGAGAAAATATGACTGGATATCAACCACCCAACTTGTGCTTCAGAAGACCGGATGGAACCCTAGAAACCAATACCAAAAACAATTGTGACATTCTGGCAAAGTACTTTGAAAAACTGCTCAACACGGACCCCCCCATGGAAGAAATGATGACAGAAACGAGCACATACGATCCAGATAGTGAACCTCCAACTCTAGAAGAAGTTAAAGAAATAATAAAGTCACTCAAGAATCGTAGAGCACCAGGAGAAGATGGCATCATCGCGGAAATCTGGAAGTTACAAGACCCAGAACTCACCAAAGACATCCACAGGATCTTGGAAGACATCTGGAAGACCATGAAAATTCCTGACGACTGGAAAACTGCCCTGATACACCCACTACACAAAAAAGGTGACAAGACTAACCCGAACAACTACAGAGGAATATCCCTACTACCGGTCACATACAAGATCCTCTCTAAAGCTTTACTGAACAGACTAGAATGCCAAACCGACCACTTGATTGGGGAATACCAAGCAGGCTTCCGTAAAGGGCGGTCTTGTGCGGAACAAATTTGGAACCCGAAAATGATTTTACAACACAAACAGAACCTGATCATTACCTTTGTTGACTTCAAAAAGGCGTACGACTCTATCGACCGGAAAACTCTCTTCAAAATTCTAGCAGAATACAAAGTAGACAACAGAACACGGGCTATCATAGAGCAAACTTTAACCAACACGACCTCAAAAGTAAAGTTCTGTGGGGAACTATCAGAGCCCTTCGAAATTCGCACAGGTGTCCGACAAGGCGATGGCCTCTCACCTCTCCTTTTCAATCTGGTGTTAGATAAGGTCATAAAAGAATGGGAAACATCACAACAGGGGATAACCTTAGGAAACCTACAGATTAAATGCCTGGCTTTTGCAGACGATTTGGCGATTGTCACGAAAGGTATAAAGGAAACAAAAGACGCTATTGAAAAACTGCACGAAATCGCTTCCAAAACTGGACTACAGATCTCTTACGAAAAGACACAGTTTATGAGCACAAAGAAACTCTCATCTCTGAACACAAAGTATGGCACGATTTACAAAACAGCAAACTTCAAGTACCTCGGTGAAACACTACAAATGAGTGGACATAACAGAGACTCAAATGAAGAAAGAAAGACTAAACTGGACAAGGCATACAAAGTAGTGTGGAATCATTACAACAAGAAGTCTATCTCACAAAAAGCCAAATTACGCCATTACGACACGGTGGTGCTCCCCGAGGCACTATATGCAGCAGAGACCACACTAATCCGAGGGCATACACGTATCAGACAATTAGAAAAAGTAGAACGGAAAATACTTAGGAAAATATTTGGCGCAACTAACAACAATGGAATATGGATCAAGAAACCTACAGAGGAACTGTACAAACATACGGAGACAATCACAGAAAAGATTAGAAAACGCAGACTACAATTCTATGGACACCTATACAGAATGCCATCAGACAGGCTGACCAAACAGATCTTTGACTGGGTAACCACTAGAAACAACAAATGGGTGGCAGAGGTAGAAAACGACCTGAACCAGCTCAACATAACAGCAGACACAATAAACGACAGAATAAAGTTCAGAAACATCATTAAGAAAAGTAAACTACATGAGACACAATGCGACAAACGAACAGGCATAAAATGGACCGAAGAACGAAAGCAAGATCACAGCCAGAAGATGAAAGAAATATGGGCAACCAAAAAGGCAATCAAGATGAAGCCGAAGACACGAAGCCGACAAGAAGCATGGACAGAGGACCGGAAACAGAAACACAGCGAGCGAATGAGGGAAGTTTGGGCAGCAAGGAAGGCAGCAAAAGGAACTGGCCATGTAGTTTAGTCCAAATGCGCTCTTTAAGGGCAAAACACCAATAATAATAATATATATATATACACACACACAGTAAAACAATTACAATAAAGAGACAGAAATGTCATATCTTCAGGTGACAAAATAAGGAAAAAAATTATAGTACAATAGATGGAAATAGGAGGATATGTATTTCCGGCGTTACAAGCTATATGGTGCCAAAAATGGCAATTGACCTTGAATAAAGAAAAGTGTGAAGTTATTCACACGAGTACTAAAAGAAATCCGCTAAATTTCGATCTCACGATAAGTCACACAAATCTGAAGGCGGTAAATTCAACTAAATACTTAGTGATTACAATTACAAATATCCTAAATTCGAACTGTCACATAGATAATGTTGTGGATAGAGTAAACCAAAGACTGCGATTCATTTGCAGAACACTTAGAAGGTGCAACAGGTCTGCTAAAGAGACTGCTTACACCACGCTTGTACGCCCTATCGTGGAGTATTGCTGTACGGTGTGGGATTCGCATCAGGTGGGACTGACGGATGACATCGGAAAGGTTCAAAGAAGGGCAATCAGTTATGTACTATCGCGAAATACGGGAGACAGTGCCACAGGCGTGATATGTGATTTGTAGTGTCAATCATTAAAACAAAGGCGTTTTTCGTTGCGACGAGATCTTCTCATGAAATTTCAATCACCAGTTTTCTCCTTCGATCCCGAAAATATTCTGCTGACACCCACATACATAGGGAGAAATGATCATCACGGTAAAATAAGAGAAATCAGGGCTTGCACAGAAAATTGTAAGTGCTCCTTTTTCCCGCGCGTCGTTCGAGAGTGGAACGGTAGAGAGACAGTTTGAGAGTGGTTCATTGAACCCTCTGACAGGCACCTTGTTGTGAATAGCAGAATAATCACGTAGATGTACATATTTCATTCTACAGCACACCAACAGTCTCTTCCCGAACACGTGTTGCTGTCCATAGTAATACTGTTCTCCATTGTAAGTGTGGAATGTAGATTTAGAAACACCCTGTATGCGAATGTATGTATTCATACGAAAAGTAACTACAATAAAATACTTTCTGTATATACAGTTCATGGTTCACCTTGGAGCAGTCTTGCATGACCTAGGTAGTGCTGGCAACTCGAAACCAGAAATAAAAAACATTATTGCTTTTAGCTCAGCGTTCAGTGTTCTGTAATACGTTCGAAGATCCGGAACAGACACTCTCCTTGGGCTGTCTCCCTCGCCTTTCCTCCACTAGCTCAGTCACCATTTGTTATCGTTAACCGGCGCAGGGCCGTAGGAGGGAAATTCCACACGCCCACGGTGGGTGGCTCGCAGTTCCCCAGGTCCAATAAAAAGACGTTACCGAACTTTAAACCTGCTACATACACTGTCGCTTGATAAACAAAGTAAGAGCCTACGGATTATCAGACCAGCTGTGTGGCTGGATTGAAGAGTTTTTAGCAAACAGAACACAGCATGTTGTTCTCAATGGGGAGACGTCTACAGACGTAAAGTAATCTCTCGTGTGCCACAGGGGAGTGTTATGGGACCATTGCTTTTCACAATATATATCGATGACCTAGTAGATAGTGTCGGAAGTTCCATGCGGCTTTTCGCGGGTGATGCTGTAGTATACATCTACATCTACATCTACATCTATACTCCGCGAGCCACCTTACGGTGTGTGGCGGAGGGTACTTATTGTACCACTACCTGATCCCCCCTTCCCTGTTCCATTCACGAATTGTGCGTGGGAAGAACGACTGCTTGTAAGTCTCCGTATTTGCTCTAATTTCTCGGATCTTTTCGTTGTGATCATTACGCGAGATATATGTGGGCGGTAGTAATATGTTGCCCATCTCTTCCCGGAATGTGCTCTCTCGTAATTTCGATAATAAACCTCTCCGTATTGCGTAACGCCTTTCTTGAAGTGTCCGCCACTGGAGCTTGTTCAGCATCTCCGTAACGCTCTCGCGCTGACTAAATGTCCCCATGACGAATCGCGCTGCTTTTCGCTGGATCATGTCTATCTCTTCTATTAATCCAACCTGGTAAGGGTCCCACACTGATGAGCAATACTCAAGAATCGGACGAACAAGCGTTTTGTAAGCTACTTCTTTCGTCGATGAGTCACATTTTCTTAGAATTCTTCCTATGAATCTCAACCTGGCGCCTGCTTTTCCCACTATTTGTTTTATGTGATCATTCCACTTCAGATCGCTCCGGATAGTAACTCCTAAGTATTTTACGGTCGTTACCGCTTCCAATGATTTACCACCTATGGCATAATCGTACTGGAATGGATTTCTGCCCCTATGTATGCGCATTATATTACATTTATCTACGTTTAGGGAAAGCTGCCAGCTGTCGCACCATGCATTAATCCTCTGCAGGTCCTCCTGGAGTACGTACGAGTCTTCCGATGTTGCTACTTTCTTGTAGACAACCGTGTCATCTGCAAATAGCCTCACGGAGCTACCGATGTTGTCAACTAAGTCATTTATGTATATTGTAAACAATAAAGGTCCTATCACGCTTCCCTGCGGTACTCCCGAAATTACCTCTACATCTGCAGATTTTGAACCGTTAAGAATGACATGTTTTGTTCTTTCTTCTAGGAAATCCTGAATCCAATCACAAACCTGGTCCGATATTCCGTAAGCTCGAATTTTTTTTCACTAAACGTAAGTGCGGAACCGTATCAAATGCCTTCCTGAAGTCCAGGAATACGGCATCAATCTGCTCGCCAGTGTCTACGGCACTGTGAATTTCTTGGGCAAATAGGGCGAGCTGAGTTTCACATGATCTCTGTTTGCGGAATCCATGTTGGTTATGATGAAGGACATTTGTATTATCTAAGAACGTCATAATACAAAACATGTTCCATTATTCTACAACAGATTGACGTAAGCGAAATAGGCCTATAATTATTCGCATCTGATTTATGACCCTTCTTGAAAATGGGAACGACCTGCGCTTTCTTCCAGTCGCTAGGTACTTTACGTTCTTCCAGCGATCTACGATAAATTGGTGATAGAAAGGGGGCAAGTTCTTTAGCATAATCACTGTAGAATCTTAAGGGTATCTCGTCTGGTCCGGATGCTTTTCCGCTACTAAGTGATAGCAGTTGTTTTTCAATTCCGATATCGTTTATTTCAATATTTTCCATTTTGGCGTCCGTGCGACGGCTGAAGTCAGGGACCGTGTTACGATTTTCCGCAGTGAAACAGTTTCGGAACACTGAATTCAGTATTTCTGCCTTTCTTCGGTCGTCCTCTGTTTCGGTGCCGTCGTGGTCAACGAGTGACTGAATAGGGGTTTAGATCCGCTTACCGATTTTACATATGACCAAAACCTATTAGGGTTCTTGTTTAGATTGTTAGCCAATGTTTTATGTTCGAATTCGTTGAATGCTTCTCTCATTGCTCTCTTTACGCTCTTTTTCGCTTCGTTCAGCTTTTCCTTATCAGCTATGATTCGACTACTCTTAAACCTATGATGAAGCTTTCTTTGTTTCCGTAGTACCTTTCGTACATGATTGTTATACCACGGTGGATCTTTCCCCTCGCTTTGGACCTTAGTCGGTACGAACTTATCTAAGGCGTACTGGACGATGTTTCTGAATTTTTTCCATTTTTGTTCCACATCCTCTTCCTCAGAAATGAACGTTTGATGGTGGTCACTCAGATATTCTGCGATTTGTGCCCTATCACTCTTGTTAAGCAAATATATTTTCCTTCCTTTCTTGGCATTTCTTATTACACTTGTAGTCATTGATGCAACCACTGACTTATGATCACTGATACCCTCTTCTACATTCACGGAGTCGAGAAGTTCCGGTCTATTTGTTGCTATGAGGTCTAAAACGTTAGCTTCACGAGTTGGCTCTCTAACTATCTGCTCGAAGTAATTCTCGGACAAGGCAGTCAGGATAATGTCACAAGAGTCTCTGTCCCTGGCTCCAGTTCTGATTGTGTGACTATCCCATTCTATACCTGGTAGATTGAAGTCTCCCCCTATTACAATAGTATGATCACGAAACTTCTTCACGACGTTCTGCAGGTTCTCTCTGAGGCGCTCATTTACTACGGTTGCTGATGCAGGTGGCCTATAGAAGCATCCGACTATCATATCTGACCCACCTTTGATACTTAACTTAACCCAGATTATTTCACATTCGCATTCGCTAATAACTTCACTGGATATTATTGAATTCTTTACTGCTATAAATACTCCTCCACCATTGGCGTTTATCCTATCCTTGCGGTATATATTCCATTCTGTGTCTAGGATTTCGTTACTGTTCACTTCCGGTTTTAACCAACTTTCCGTTCCTAATACTATATGCGCACTATACAGAGAAGTTGCAGCATTAGAAAATTGCAGCTAAATGCAGGAAGATCTGCAGCGGATAGGTATTGGTGCAGGGAGTGGCAACTGACCCTTAACATAGACAAATGTGATGTATTGCGAATACATAGAAAGAAGGATCCTTTATTGTATGATTATATGATAGCGGAACAAACACTGGTAGCAGTTACTTCTGTAAAATATCTGGGAGTATGCGTGCGGAACGATTTGAAGTGGAATGATCATAAAAAATTAATTGTTGGTAAGGGGGGTACCAGGTTGAGATTCATTGGGAGAGTCCTTAGAAAATGTAGTCCATCAACAAAGGTGGTGGCTTGCAAAACACTCGTTCGACCTATACTTGAGTATTGCTCATCAGTGTCGGATCCGTACCAGATCGGGTTGACGGAGGAGATAGAGAAGATCCAAAGAAGAGCGGCGCGTTTCGTCACAGGGTTAACTGGTAAGCGCGATAGCGTTACGGAGATGTTTAGCAAACTCAAGTGGCAGACTCTGCAAGAGAGGCGCTCTGCATCGCGGTGTAGCTTGCTGGCCAGGTTTCGAGAGGGTGCGTTTCTGGATGAGGTATCGAATATATTGCTTCCCCCTACTTATACCTCCCGAGGAGATCACGAATGTAAAATTAGAGAGATTCGAGCGCGCACGGAGGCTTTTCGGCAGTCGTTCTTCCTGCGAATCATACGCGACTGGAACAGGAAACGGAGGTAATGACAGTGCCACGTAAAGTGCCCTCCGGCACACACCGTTGGGTGGCTTGCGGAGTATAAATGTAGATATAGATGTGTAGATGTGAAATAAGGAAATGAAAATGCGTCACTATGCGGAGAAATCCATAGGCAGTAATTAAGAAAATTTCTCGTTTTCGGTATTAATAATCGGTGCACAAATATGTTATTACTGGTACTGTCAGTGCAACTATTCAAGTACACTTAGGTTAATTCCTTAAATACCTCCAAGCTTTCGACAATAACCATCATTGTTTTCGTCAGGAAAGCACTCTGTTGGCTGATATTGTCAAAAGTTCGTAATTTTATACGGAATTAACGCGACAAGTTAACAGAGCAAATGTAATACAATAAATCTATCGCGGTAGTCCTCGTGGTTACGTCAAGACGCGTGTTTCCGTTATCATATGCTTTTAGATAAATGCGCCATCAATGATTTGATAACCTCTTGCTGTATAGATTATTTTCACATCCATTGACGATTGTGTAAGTGTATAAAGCATAAAGCGAAAAGTGACAAAAAAACGTTTTATTAGTTGTATGGTCAGGATCATTGTTCATAAAGAAAATTGAGATGAATTCTGACTTTCAAGGTAGAATATTAACAGTGATATCCCCTCCCCCCTTGCTCCAGACCACCTCCCCCCGCCCCTACCACACATTTGATATACAGAAGGCATTTGGCCGCCCAGATCGTCTACACATTTCTCGGTGGTACTAAATTCTCGGAGAATAAGAACAGAAACCGTAGAATATCGTGACATTGGTAACCGTACCATAGGAGAGGCCTCTGTATCTTAAACGGTAATTAGAAACGTATGGCAAAGACGTCTTCGTGACGTCCATCAGAAAAAAATTGTGCTCTCGCTGGAAACTAGTCGACGGATGACAACTTCGAACTTACTGCCCCTTAGAGCCGGCTGGTGTGGCCGAGCGGCTCTAGGCGCTTCAGTCTGGAACGGCGCGACCGCTACGGTCGCAGGTTCGAATCCTGCCTCGGACATGGATGTGTGTGATGTCCTTAGGTTAGTTATGTTTAAGTAGTTCTAAGTTCTAGGGGACTGATGACCTCAGATGTTAAGTCCCATAGTGCTCAGAGCCATTTTTTTGCCCCTTAGAACCATAGGCGGTTTACGTTGCGAGGCGTTGATACATTATGCGTAACTACTCGTTAATTGTCAGAGATTACAGCGTGTATTCAGCATCGTTTTGTACTTTAACTAAAGAAACAGGTTTCTTGATAGTCTGCATGCTGTTTCTAGATGGTCCTTTATTATTGAAGTCTTTCATATCAGTTAATCATGATCACCGAGAATTGGTTCTGCCCAATTTTTCCGAACGAGTCGTTCATCCCATTAGCTCTACACCTCTACATCTGCAAAACCTTCCAAGGGGTGTACGCAGTAAAGAGGGGCACTATTTGAACCACATGCAGTAGGTGGGAGAAACATGTGTCCCTATGAGAAAAGTCCATCTTGCACTCGCTTTGTTGTTCTTCCCGCTTTCTCAGTTGCGTTGCAGCAGTGAATGGGAGTATCTATGATTGCCTTCGGCCTCTTCAAATCTTGTAAATGTCTTATAGCACATCATGAGACTGCGTGTGAAACGAAGTTTGCGTTACGTGGGAGAGGAAAAAAACAGCACACTAATCTAAAGCGTTTTATTGTGAGTAAAACAAAGGTTACATTCAACTGCGAGTGCGAACGCTAATAATCGGTGTCTGAGTATTTCGTGCTCTTGAACAAAGATAATAAACTACTTCTATTTGAGATGTCAGAGCAGACAGATATACACAACCGACCATTAAAATTGCTACACCACGAAGATGACGTGGTACAGACGCGAAATTTAACTGCCAGGAAGAAGATGCTGTGATATGCAAATGATTAGCTTTTCAGAGCATTCACACAAGGCTGGCGCCCGTGGGGACACCTACAACGTGCTGACGTGAGTTTCCAACCGATTTCTCATACACAAACAGCAGTTGACCGGCATTGCCTGATGAAACGTTGTTGTGATGCCTCGTGTAAGGAGCAGAAATGCGTATCATCACGTTTCCGACTTTGATCAAGGTCGGATTGTAGCCTATCACGATTGCGGTTTATCGTATCGCGACATTGCTGTTCGCGTTGGTCGAGTTCCAATGACTGTTAGCAGAATACGGAATCGGTAGGTTCAGGAGGGTAATACGGAACACCGTGCTGAATCCCAACGGCCTCGTATCACTAGCAGTAGAGATGACAGGCATTTTATTCGCATGGCTGTAACGGATCGAGCAGCCACGTCTCGGTCCCTGAGTCAACAGGTGGGGACGTTTGCAAGACAACAACCATCTGCACAAACAGTTCGACGACGTTTGCAGCAGCATGGACTATCAGCTCGGAGACCATGGCTGCGGTTACCCTTGACGCTGCATCACAGACAGGAGCGCCTGCGATGGTGTACTCAACAACGAACCTGGGTGCACGAATGGCAAAACGTAATTTTTTCGGATGAATCCACGTTCTGTTTACAGCATCATGATGGTCGCATCCGTGTTTGGCGACATCGCTGCGAACACACGTTGGAAACATGTATTCGTCATCGCCATACTGGCGTATCACCCGGCGTGATAGTATGGGGTGCCATTGGTTACACATCTCGGTCATCTCTTGTTCACATTGATCGCACTTTGAACGGTGCACGTATATTTCAGATGGTTACGACCCGTTGGTGTACCCTTCATTCGATCCCTGCGATACCCTACATTTCAGCAGGATAATGCACGACCGGATGTTGCAGGTCCCGTACGAGCCTTTCTGGATACAGAAAATGTTCGACTGCTGCCCTGGCCAGCACATTCTCCAGATCTCTCACCAATTGAAAACGTCTGATCAATGGTGGCCGAGTAACTGGCTCGTCACTACTCTTGATGAACCGTGGTATCGTGTTCAAGCTGCATGGGCAGCTATACCTGTACACGCCATCCAGGCTCTGTTTGACTCAATGCCCAGGTGTATCAAGGCCGTTATTACGGCCAGAGGTGGTTGTTATGGGTACTGTTTTCTCAGGATCTATGCACCCAAGTTGCGTGAAAATGTAATCACATGTCAGATCTAGTATAATATATTTGTCCAATGAATGGCCGTTAATCATCTGCATTTCTTCTTTGTGTAGCAATTTTAATGGCCAGTAGTGTATAATAGATACGCGGATAAAGTATTCTTATATTGTTAACGGCACACATGTAATTTTCAATTACTGAGATTTTGATGCTATGTATACAGAAACATGAATAACTTACGATTGGAAAAGTAAAATCTACGAACGCTACAAATAACTCAATATCTTTTCTTGCTGACAGTACCGGTAATGTAACCGATGATGATAAACAGAAATCCGAAATTCTAAACCTAGCTTCCAAAAATTCGATATGACTTTGGCGCGAATTGTGCCCTCTGCCCACACAGCGCTTGGTAGCTAGCGGAATATATATATATAATTCTACTGTGCGTATGTATGTCACTGAACTCTTCCTAAACGGCTGGACCGAATTCAATGAATTTTTTTGTATGCGTTTGGGTGGCGCCCTGGATGGTTTGGATTCACAAATCAGCCCGGCAGATGGTGCTGCAGTCGGTATCCAGGTTATTTATCTATACTGCAACTAAACGGCTGGATCGACTTGAATGAATTTTTGTGTATGCATTCAAGAGGGGGCCTGGAAAATTTACATTCTTAAATCAGCACGGTAGGTGGCGTTTCATTTTTGTGTGCAATATTGAGCGTATTATATTCAGATATAAGTTGCGTGCATAGGATTCCGTTTATTTTTCGACATTTTTATTTGAGTGTATTATATTAAGTGTGTTTCGTTATTTTGATGTTTTAATGAACCTTTTTTTTTTTTTTTTTTTTTTTTTGTACCGTGTCTTTTGATATTTCAGCTGTCGCTTTTCAGTTAATGTTAAGTGTATTATATTCACATACAAGTTACGTACAGAAACAATGCCTCGTCTTCGTGGACGAGGAAGAAATATTGGTCGACGGACTCGGAATTCACAATTAGTCCAGAGCCGTCGGTTGGATAAATCGGCAGAAGTATTTTAATTTTTGTCTGAAGACACGTACAGTGATATTGTGAATGGCGAAACGTTGATTGAAAATTGCGACCATCCTCATGCTGAACGTTGTGGAGCAGTCTCTCCGTGAAATAAACAAGCTGTCCATTTTCAAGGTGCGACCAGATTTGTTCATTATATTTACGTGGAATCCAAAATGGGATGAAATTAAAAATGTGTCATAGGCAAGAATATATTCAAGACGCCATGACGTTTGTGCACGGTCAAATGTATAACAGCAGGGTCTCTTTCGTGCATCGGAAAACCCAAAATACGGCAAACTGCTTCATGACAACCATTGGGATATTACACTTGCAGATGCAGCATTGAGTTCCTCTCCTCATCAAATTCACCAATTATTCGCCATATCATTCACAACGTGTTTTCCATCTCAAACTTCTGTCCTCTGAGACAATCACAAAGATTCCGTGCACATTATACATCGCATTCGGATCGCTGATCAAGAACCCAATATCAATTTTTCGCCGAAAATATATAACGAGGCGCTAATAAAGATTGAAGATATTTGCATTCTGATTTCGAATATGCCACTCATTCATTTTGGTATGCCCTCACCTAACCGCCCAGCAACAAACATCATTAACAGCGAATTCAGCGCGAACAACAGTTCAATGCGGTCTCTTTAACTACTTTCGTTGAAAATAATGAGCAACTACTCACTAAAGAACAAAAGAATGTATACGATTGAGTTAATTTGTCAATTGCAGCAGAACAAGGTGGATTTTTTTTTCCACTAGGTGGCACTGGAAAAACGTTTCTCATCTCACTAATACTTGCGCGCATTCGAACACAAAATCACATTGTGTTGGCAGTTGCTTCATCAGGTATTGCAGCCACTTTGCTTGATGGCGGACGGGCTGCACATTCAGCACTCAAGTTGCCGTTGAACATTCACACAAATCCAGATGCAGTGTGCAACAAAAAAGCATTCCGGTATGGCTAAAGTTTTGCAAAAATGCAAAACTGTTATCTGGGGTGAATGCATTATAGCCCACAAGCATTCACTTGAAGCTCTCGATAGAATGATGAAAGATCTAAATAATAACACCAGGCTTTTCGGTGGTGCCTTACTGCTGCTGTCCGGTGATTTTAGACTGACATTGCCGGTCATTCCACCAGCCATTGCCAGGCAATGAGATACTGTTCAAATCGATCGACACTGTTACCGATACTGAAGAAGCAGTCAACTATCCTGTTGAATTTTTGAATTCGCTGGATTTACTAGGAATGCCACCACACTATTTGCGATTAAAAATTGGCTGACCAATCACTTTGCTTTGGAATTTAAATGCACCTAAGCTATGTAACGATA
The DNA here is from genome assembly GCF_023864345.2 of Schistocerca serialis cubense. Classification (NCBI taxonomy): domain Eukaryota; kingdom Metazoa; phylum Arthropoda; class Insecta; order Orthoptera; family Acrididae; genus Schistocerca; species Schistocerca serialis. The sequence goes on from NC_064639.1 coordinate 806,958,727, forward strand.
CAAGATTAGTCATAAAAGAAAATTATGGCCAATATTCTTGAAGCTACAACTTTAAACGGCAAATTTGAAGGTGAAGTTGTTCTCCTGCCATGAATCCCAATGATCCCTTCAGACTCACCCATTCCATCCAGAAGTCTGCAATTTCCAATTCGCTTGGGATTTGCCATGAATATTAATAAGTCACAAGGTAAAACAATGTCGCTTTTGTGGGTTGCATCTAGAAAATCCGGTATTTTCACATGGCCAAATATACATGGCGTGTACTCGCGTTGGAAAACCGTCAAGTTTATTCATTTATACTCGTCAGGAATTGACTAAAATATTGTTCATTAACTCGCATTACGATAAATTTAAACAAACATTATTGATTATAACGAATTTTAGAAAAATTGATGTTATTTCAAAATAAAGAATAATGAAAATATTATATTATTTGTCTGTCATTTCATACTTTCTTTGATATCCTAATCGCATGAAATATCATGCAGGACAACGTCTGTCGGGTCCGCTAGTATTACAAAAAGGTACGGCCAAACTTTCAGGAAACATTCCTCACACACAAAGAAAGAAAATATGTTATGTGGACATGTGTCCGGAAAAGCTTACTTTCCATGCTACAGCTCATTTTATTACTTCTCTTCAAATCACATTAATCATGGAATGGAAACACACAGCAACAGAACGCAACAGCGTGACTTCAAACACTTTGTTACAGGAAATGTCCAAAGTGTCCTCCGTTAGCGAGGATGCATACATCCACCCTCCGTCGCATTGAATCCCTGATACCCTGATGCAGCCCTGGAGAATGGCGTATTGTATCACAGCCGTCCACAATACGAGCACGAAGAGTCTCTGCATTTGGTACCGGGGTTGCGTAGACAAGAGCGTTGAAATGTCTCCATAAATGAAAGTCAAGAGGGTTGAGATCAGGAGAGCGTGGAGGCCATGGAATTGGTCCGCCTCTACCAATCCATCGGTCACCGTATCTGTTGTTGAGAAGCGTACGAACACTTCGACTGCATGAACCACATGTTGTGTCGTACTTGTAAAGGCACATGTTCTAGCAGCACAGGTAGAGTATCCCGTATGAAATCATGATAACGTTCTCCATTGAGCGTAGGTGGAGGAACATGGGGCCCAATCAAGACATCACCAACAATGCCTGCCAAAACTTTCACAGAAAATCTGTGTTTATGACGTGATTGCACAATTGCAATTTACAATTTGATCACGTTGGAATGAAGCCTCATCCGTAAAGAGAACATTTGCACTGAAATGAGGATTGGCACATTGTTGGATGAACCATTCGCAGAAGTGTTCCCGTGGAGGCCAATCAGCTGCTGATAGTGCCTGCACACGCTGTACATGGTACGGAAACAACTTGTTCTCCCGTAGCACTCTCCATACAGTGACGTGGTCAATTTGACCTTGTACAGCAGCAACTTCTCTGACGCTGACATTAGGGTTATCGTCAACTGCACGAAGAATTGCCTCGTCCATTGCAGGTGTCCTCGTCGATCTAGGTCTACCCCAGTCGCGAGACATAGGCTGGAATATTCCGTGCTCCCTAAGACGCCGATCAATTGCTTCGAACATCTTTCTGTCGGGACACCTTCGTTCTGGAAGTCTGTCTCGATACAAACGTACCGCGCTACGGGTATTGCCCCGTGCTAATCCATACATCAAATGGGCATCTGCCAACTCTGCATTTGTAAACATTGCACTGACTGCAAAACCACGTTCGCGATGAACACTAACCTGTTGATGCTAAGTACTGATGTGCTTGATGCTAGTACTGTAGAGCAATGAGTCGCACGTCAACACAAGCACCGAAGTCAACATTACCTTCCTTCAATTGGGCCAACTGGCGGTGAATCGAGGAAGTACAGTACATACTGACGAAACTAAAATGAGCTCTAACATGGAAATTAAGCGTTTCCGGACACATGTCCACATAACATCTTTTCTTTATTTGTGTGTGAGAAATGGTTCCTGAAAGTTTGGCCGTACCTTTTTGTAACACCATATATGGTTCAAATGGCTCTGAGCACTATGGGACTCAACTGCTGTGGTCATAAGTCCCCTAGAACTTAGAACTACTTAAACCTAACTAACCTAAGGACAGCACACAACACCCAGCCATCACGAGGCAGAGAAAATCCCTGACCCCGCCGGGAATCGAACCCGGGAACCCGGGCGTGGGAAGCGAGAACGCTACCGCACGACCACGAGATGCGGGCTAACACCATATATATATATATATATATATATATATATATATATATATATATATATATATATATAAAAAGGTTAAAACTGTAAACAAATAACATGTTCTAGTATTAATCGCGTAAACTAAGTGGACAGATGTGTATTGGAAAGCTGCAACTCACGTGGCCAAATCCATCTTTGAAAGAAAATCTCTAAGAAGAATAATAATTGCTTTACACATAATTCCTTGACTTCTGTAATCCAATGGACGTCTGAGCTCTGTTACTGCACACAAACAGATGGCTTGAGGTTTACGTAAACACTGATCGCAATTTCTGACTTCTGGCAAAATCGTCTGACAGGTCACCCAGCCAACGGCGAATGAGCTCAGCCTACATGGACCTGAAAAATGTATTAAAGTCTGAGATTCGTAAACAGCTTTACAAGATAAAATCTCTTGTTCGCCTGAATAATGATGCTTCTGCGTCGCATGGGAAACTGAAGGCAGCTTTTTGTGAGTCTGCTAAGTTCTGCCGAGCGTGATTTCGTTAGTACAACGTATTTCAAGACGACCATGTAAAAGTTGCTAACTGCAAGGAGGGGAACGTGTGCTTGTTACGGCCTTGACAGAGATAGTTGTCAATTCTGGACGCAATCATTACTCGTCGTGATTGTCCACCCGCTATCCATCAACTTGCACGCATGTCATATCAGCTAGAAGCGTTCACGCACTTTCAAAACTTTATTTTAAAGAATGTGCACGTTGGATTCCACGATTTCTTGCTCCAGAGCAAGAGCTAAATCGTGTTGCGATGTACCACTATTGGAAGCAGCGGGTTGAGGATGATGCTTGACGTCAAAACATCACTGTAGATGAAACATGGGTGTCTGGGAACGTAGTAGCGCAGAGTGAGTGCAACGTGGCCAACCATCCCCTCAAGAAGCGCGTTTACAGTAATCTGTGAATAAGGTCATGGTCCATACGACCTTCAATTACAAAGCCATGGCGTGCACTCACACTGTTCCAAAAAGCACTGCAGTCCCTGCAGCATATTGCAGTTAGGTCTTGTAGCAACTGGTTATCACATTCCAACAAACAAGAGAGAATTGGTGGCCAGTGGAACCATCACCAATATAGTGCCAGGCCTAATGTACTCAAACTGTGACAGAGTTTCAGATTAGGACAGACATTTATACTCTATCATATCCACGCTCCAGCCGGTCAACACCTTGAATGGTGCGGTATTTTCTCCACCCCACTGTCAAAAACGATCTATGGGGCGTCCTTTTCGTAACAAAACCCGGGAAGTGAAAGCTCTAGAGGCGATTTTTAAGTGCATAACAAACAACGATCTTCAACCGGTATTCCAGTAGTGGCAATGGAGATAAAATCAGAACAGTGCTTTCGTTGTGGATTGAGAGAAACAAACATTTAAATTTATTATGAACTTTTGAAATAAAAATTTTGGAATGTGATTGACAACTTTTATGAAACGTCCTTTGCTTTACGATAATAGTCGTTGCCTCAAAACGATGCTGTGTTCTGAATCGCATATGTTCTTATTACTACAATAAGGCATCAGTAAGTGTAACCAGCGGTAATCACAATTCGGATGTTCCGTTATGTTCCCATGATTTTTCGGCTGCGTTACGGAGTCGTCAAGCCGAATTATGTCTTAAGTTCTTTCTCTGTTAATTCGTCTCAGTATTTCTTGTCACTCTTTTCTATCCAATCACTATTTCTTCTGATTTTTTTCTTTTCCATTTCCGAAGATTAATGATTCGCAACTGTACGCTATAACACTCAGAACAACAGTTTTGAAAATCTTGTTCCCTACGTGTACAACGAGGATCTTGTTTGTTAATAAATTACTTATAACATCCATTGTGCTTGTTTTCCCGTCCGTTCCCCCAGTACCTAATCCTGACATCTGTACTGAGATTGTATTTAATTCATTAAAATGGTTCAAATGGCTCTGAGCACTATGGGACTTAACATCTATGGTCATCACTCCCCTAGAACTTAGAACTACTTAAACCTAACTAACCTAAGGACAGCACACAACACCCAGCCATTACGAGGCAGAGAAAATCCCTGACCCCGCCGGGAATCGAACCCGGGAACCCGGGCGTGGGAAGCGAGAACGCTACCGCACGACCACGAGATGCGGGCTTCATTCATTACTGTTAATATTCATGACATCTATATGCACCAATTACTTTATTAATCAAGTAGCAGAATTAACTTATTTGATTGTTGGAGAACGTAATCAGCCAGAAATACTCGTACTTTTAGAAAAGCTTCATTTTATTCTCATTATCGGTTGTGGGCTGTCGTGTCCATCCTCAGATGGCTGCACTTCTTTTAGTACAATAGTATACTCGTTACATAAATAGATCCGTCTATTTACTTTCACAAAAGTATTTGTGGCAGGTTGTGATCTCTCCCCCCCCCCCCTCCCCCCCCCAAAAAAAATCATTGTTTAACAGCCACGGAGTTCAACAACATCCAGCACGGATAAAATAACCTCCTATTTGCTTTTGTCCACTAGCACTTCATGTCTCAATATTTGCGCCCAACTTGCGTTTCTTTCTGCTCAAAACAATCTACCAGCCCACCGCCTAAATCTTTAGGTATTTAACCTGTATCGGTATGTAGATGCCAAATGAAGACTGTTAACTATCATATATTACGCAAGGATTTTCTTTATTAAAGCTGAATTATGGCCCTACAGACATCAAATGTGTGGTGGAATAGTGCCAGTGTAATTTAATTTTGTGACAAGGTGAGATTCGCATGTAATGAAAGTCAAAAATAAGTTCTATTGTTTGTAATAAATCCTCACTCCATGGCTGCGAATCCCGAAAAGCTACCCCACACGGACTTTACATCGTGCTCCAGTTGAAGCTGCATGGTGAAATAAATACTTCTCGCAGCATATTCTGCGAGCAGAGTTCGAAGTGTTTTTCTCATTAGCAGCGGACCAAGTGCGACCTTAGTTCCTCCTGAAATCCGTCGTAACATTCGTTCTGTCTTCGAGACCCACTCCTAGCCATCCTATCACAAGACTCAGTTCTCGTAGAGCCTTCTCCCACTTCCCAATAATTTTCCAAAACTATTACGTCGGACCAGGCTGACCAATGAAATTCCCTCAATTTCAAGCCCAGAGACCTACAGCTGAAGAACAGAATGCATTTTGGGTCTGTCCTGTTGGTGCTTGAAAGGAACGTGTTAACGTATTGTTTCCCACGTCTCTCCAAAGATTCCTATATGCTTCATGTAGGTATACGAGAGCCCGTGTGCACCTATTTTTGAGACGAGAAGGTTGCAGTCTGACACTAGGAGAATCCTCACACCTTGCCCGTCTACCGAGAGCATACAGTCATAAATACCTGTAGTTTTCACAGAGCCTGCGTAGTGTCCACCGGTATATTGCTCTCCTACCGGCAGGCTGGAGCCGTCCTCTGCATTCTCTGCCCAAGGCTCATTGTTATCCGCCTTCAGGGACTGTTACTGTACTTTACAACACCCTCACCCCAGAAAAACACTTTGGAACGTGGGAGCAGCTTTCATCTCGTGCAGAATTCCAACGACGGCGTTACCTGCTGTCAGCACTGTGTCGGCTGGCGACGGGCGTCCGCCACACTGTCCAGGGCAAACAACGGCCATCGTCGAACGCTGTTCTACCCGGAGTCGGCGTCGCCATTACAACCTGCGTTAAGCTAATGGTGCACATTTGCTATCTGTCTGTGAAACTGCCAGCCCAACCAAACGTAGTTCTCAAGATACAAAACACTCACAAACACTTCATGTGGTGGCCGGTGTGGCCGTGCGGTTAAAGGCGCTTCAGTCTGGAACCGCGTGGCAGCTACGGTCGCAGGTTCGAATCCTGCCTCGGGCATGGATGTGTGTGATGTTCTTAGGTTAGTTAGTTTTAATTAGTTCTAAGTTCTAGGGGACTGACGACCACAGATGTTAAGTCCCATAGTGCTCAGAGCCGTTTGAGCTAAGCCACTTCATGTGTCGGCAATCACTATCGGATAAACTTTAATAAAAACAGAAGAAAACGCTATTTTCAAGTCAAATTAATTCGATCTATATATCACTCTATATAATCTGCATCTCAGATACTGATAGTGTGAATATCGACGAAACGGTCAGTTTCGCCGTCTTTCAATACTACAGAAAGATACAATATTATTTTATCAGATTCCGAATCAGCGAGTTTACTTGCTATGGTCAACAAAACCGGAAACCTGAGTCATCCTATAGCTCGCAGAACAGCGGGCTTATTGGCGGAAATCCAAGGCAACAAAGGCAGGTCTAAAATTATTGGATCACACGCCACGATGGGATAAAAGGAGACGAAATTGTAGGTAGTCTGGCCAAATAGGCAATATATGTTGGCAAGGAAAAAAAATCCGAAGTACCGGCAAAGGACTTTCCACAAAAATATAGATCAACAAGAAATGAATGGAATAAAATATTGAGCACAATCCTCGAATCAAGTGGCCGACATTATACTAGTATATCATCATTAATACCAAGAGAACCTTGATACATGAAGAGCTATTGTGGCAAAATGTACGTGTCCACTAAAGCGCGACTGAGGTTCAGTCATCGATGATTCCGACAGCATATGCACCGCATTAATGCAGTTGACTCACCGCTTTGTGAATATGAAATCACAGAGGATGTAAGCCATTCGTACTGTGAATGCGTCAACCGCGGACAACCATTCGCTACATCTATTCTGCATCTGGTGTCATGCCCGCATCTCGTGGTCGTGCGGTAGCGTTCTCGCTTCCCACGCCCGGGTTCCCGGGTTCGATTCCCGGCGGGGTCAGGGATTTTCTCTGCCTCGTGATGGCTGGGTGTTGTGTGATGTCCTTAGGTTAGTTAGGTTTAAGTAGTTCTAAGTTCTAGGGGACTGATGACCTAAGATGTTAAGTCCCATAGTGCTCAGAGCCATTTGACCCATCTGGTGTCATTGAAATGTAGTCTCCCAACATTTGTGCCGACACTGCTGGCGACAAGTGGCTAAAGGGTTTACAAGGTAATATTTCTCTTCCTGTATCCGGAAAATTTAAATATGTAATACAGATATATGCGTTAAGATAAATAACTGTGAAAGTGAGATTAGGAGAAACCTGTACATTTCAATCTGCCTCAATTGACACATATTGGTACAGCTAACAACAATCAACTCTTCTACGAGCAATGTAACAAGTATATTCGTAGTATTTCCATCAGTAATGTAAATTTACTACTTATCTACTTTTGTAATGCGTACCTACAATACGTGTTTATCTCTATTTTGTTTTAATTAAGTACTAATGGCAATAAATAAAAATAAAAGAAAACGTCGTGCATAGGTCACAGAGGTTAATGCGTATCTATTTCGAACTCTGAAATAAAATTACTAGCGTGCTTCCGCAGAATTTTTGTACTTCTATTTGAACGTGTAAGAGTCGGACGAGAGATAAACGCAACATTTACGATACCAGTAGAAACGGATCACTAATATATTGTTTCTGTATGTTATCGCACATCATAAATTTTTCAAAAAAATTTTTTGTTTTTATGGGTTTTTCATTTTTATAAGTTTTCCGTGAACTATGTGGTGTCTTTTTCGTAACGTATTAGAGTGAGTAATTTGATTTCATAGCTGTGGTTGAGAACTCTACTTATCCATAATACAAGTAATCAATTTACGTGTCGAATAGGTCTTGCTGTTTGTCTCCGCCTTACGTCAGAGGCATTCATACGTAAGCTTCGCTTCGGAGCACACACACGTCACCGGCGATTTAGTCATAGAGTAAGCATGGCGACACAGTATTAGTCTGAAGGAACGAGATATGGTTTTTGTTTATGAACTAGCCTACTGCAATGCCCATGAAGCTCGACGGTTGTACGAGGAACAGTACCCAGCAAGACGACACCCACACTCGCAAACGTATACAGAAGTTCACCGGCGACTTGGCCAAACAGGATCGTTAACGGGATATCATGGTGATGCTGGAAGACCTCGAACACGACGGGATGCTGTATTTGAAGAGACTGTTCTCGAGCGCTTCGAGGAAGCACCTACGACAAGTACTTGAGCGGTTGGACACGACATGGGGGTCGCTCATCGCTTAGTCTGGGACGTTTTGAGGGATGACGGTCAGCATCCATTTAGTTTCCACCCTGTCCAAGACCTAAATCCTGTGGCGGACCATCAACACATGCTAGAGTTTTCCCGCCAATCGGAGAGGGTTGCGGCAAGTTCCCGTAGTTTAAACATTGTGCGTTGTCGACCTACACAACATTAGTAATTTTCGTTCCTACTGGCATCAGCTATCCAGAGCTAAAATTTCGTGACACAGTTTTCCTCCACCCTGTATATACTGACGTTAGATGCACACAGGAAGTTTCGTGTGACGCTTTAGTTTGCAACAGCAAGTAGTATTTCATGTGCACATCAGTGCTCTGCATATACACCGGTAGTTCTTTATTGTTACCGCATACACCTGCAGGATATAGCAACAGAGAAATTATCGTCGGGCAGGAATGTTAATTGATGTAACAGCGCATATACGGCAGCTCCAAACTGTGTTTTGTTCTCAGCGTTTGAAACTGCCTGCTCAGCGATCCGACACAGCGACAAGATGGAGTGCTGCTGTAGGCAATTACTTTGCCCTCTGCAAAACATGACCTGCCTGTTTAATTAGCACCTACAAGACGAAGCCTGCGGGAGGGGATTCACAGCTGTACGCAGGCTGGCGCTGTTCTGAACTGCGTTAAGAGATTTGTGGGTAGACATTTCTCTTCTCCTCAGCTCTCCAGCCTTTACGCTGTACGGTTAACTTGTACACGTAGTGTAATCACAGAAGAAGGAATGCAATGCAGAAGGAAGGGGGGTATGGTTAGAGTTAATTGCTACATTTCCAAGTAATTATTTACTGGCAAGTGCTCGGAAAACCGCTACTGCCTATTCGAGAAATGAGAGCTATGTAGCCTATTGCATAGTAGATTCCATTAACGTTAAAATATCAGACACTACCGAACATACTCAATGAATTTAGGCTCCAAACTAAACTTCAAACCGAAAATTTTTGCTTATGTCTTCTTAAGTTCAGTTTTTAAACATACTGGCAGATAAATAACATTCAATTCCCATTGAAAATAATTTATTTTTATCTCGTTTCTTTGACACATCCGAAGATTTGCACATGTTTATAGGATGTCTCAGGAGGAGTGGTTAATACTCAGGGATATGACACGAACGATCATTCGAAGCAAAAAACCCTAGTAAACATGGGCTCAAAAAGGCATACCTTAACAGCTATGAGCTATTCGTCTTCGATACTCTGAAACAAATCTCTTCTACTGCAATCTCTTTGCTCTCCTTCTTTGAGGATGACTAGGTGTGGACCAAATCAAGAAAAACTGTCTAATAATCATGGGCTCCAAAATGCATTCCCAAACAGCATGAGCACTTGTTTAGCAGATGTATTGCACAGTAGGCAAGATTAACAAGTGCTTATAGCTGCTACGGTATGCACTTTAGAGCTGAAGTTCAATGGACTTTTGTTCTTGCTTCGGTCCATATTACCACCTCCCAAAATGTTTAAAGCAAAGAGCTTGCAGTAGGCATGCACTTATGAGCCCACGATCATTCCTGCCATATCTCTGAATACTGGTCATGACTCGTATGTTCGTACGAGCACGAACTGGGATTGACGGGAACTTGTTCTCTTTGGATTCACAGGTAGCCAGACGAGTGACATGTCTCACTGGAATCTCTTTGATTGTAGCAACCAATGACATACTTGCCACAAGAGTTCGATTTACTGCAGCTGAACTTTGGCGTGGTGTTATGATACTTCTGTTGTTATACTGGTTCTGGTCGGCCACACAGTCGGCTGTTGCCGGTCCTGCACCGTCTTAATTTCATGTTGCAAATCTGTTGGTGAGATCGCTACATGCTTTTGACTTATGCAAAGCATGACTGCAATCAAGTAGGACGAATTTATTTTTGATGTCACGGTTACGTGCAGTTACTCTTTCCCTTTTCTTTGGCATTCTGATTGTTAATCAAATTAGTTTCCTGTTGATGAGTTCGAGTTGACCCTGAATGGGATATCTATACGTTCTTTCGGCACTAAGACTTCATAATCTGTGCGTTTCCCACGAGGGCAAGCTGAAAAGTAGTTCCTCCGAATATTTTATGCGAAAACTCTTATAGCTTTTTTTAATAAAACAAACGTTATTAGCATTATATATCTTTATTCTTCATGTCCACATATTTACTTCTCAAAACAGTCACCGTGGTGACGAGCACATTTCTCCCAATGAGAGACCAGTTCAATGACAGCGTTACTGTAGAAAGACTGACTTCATTGACAAGGCAGCAAACTCACCTCTGTTCGCCCTGCTTCATCACTAGCAAAATAAAGTTCTCGCATGCGTTATTTAAGTTCTGGAAACAGTTTCAAAATCGTGTGGGGCCAAGTCGTGACTGTATGTATGATGCGATCATCAATGACAGTGAACCCAAGGCGTCGGATTGTTGCAGATGTCGCAGCGCTCGTATTCGGTCTGGAATTGCTATGCTTCAGGAGCTGGTGCTCCATGTGTGGATGAACTCTTCGAGTTCGGAACTCGATTACAGCAGCGCATCGACAAAGTTACTTACACACCGCCATGTTACAGGCTCAATCTGGAGACTCCAGTAGCAGACGGCTGCAAATACGGAGACATGAAGAATTAAGATGTAAAATATTAATACGGTTTGTTTTATTTAAAAAGCGTTAAGAGCCTTCGCAGAAAAATTCAGAGGCATTACTTTCCGGCACTCCTTTCATAGTTTACTTCTTTTCAAAGACTAAACAATCATTGTCGCGTTCAGTCATTTCCTTTTAATACTCGAGATTTTTCCGTTGTGCTCACGAATGTTAACTGTTGTCGCCATATAAATAAGTCAGATGAGTTTTTACATCGGCTTGCGAGAAAAACGGTTCTAAGCAACTTGAAAAGTGTACTAATTTAGGGTAAGTTACTAGCTTTTGAAACCGCCAGTTGGCTTTAAACATGTATTTAGATGTTTTGTTAAAACAGGAAATAGTTTGTCAGTGCGACAACTTGTGCAGATGACGTAGAAAATTGTTTTTTATTTACAATTTGGTCTCGGATCATGTGGTATGAACCTAGTGTTTGAAGTTAATCCTGTTACTCGTTTATTTTTCATACTGCTATCACAGTCAAAAATTCACTTCTCACCTGTCTGACATGGCGATAGTAATCAATAATCAGGTACATCTACACATGAACTCCACAAGACACTATACGGTGCATAGCGGAGTGTACATCGTACCGAAATTATAGATTTCCTTTCTTCTTCAAAAATGATTCAAATGGCTCTAAGCACTATAGGACTTAACATCTGAGGTCATCAGTACCCTAGAACTTAGAACTACTTAAACCTAACTAACCTAAGGAAATCACACACATCCATGCCCAAGGCAGGATTCGAACCTGCCACAGTAGCGGTCTCGCGGTTCCAGACTGTCGCGCCTAGAACCGCACGGCCACTCCAGCCGGCTTTCTTCTTCCATTAGCAATTTGAACAAGGGAAAAATGAATATATGCTCTACCGTCTCTTATGCTCATGAAGAATATGCCAGAAATACACGACTGTATAATGTATAATGTTCGCTCATTTTTCAAATACTTTATTGTTAGTTTTTACCATATCTGCTTAATTTCCCTGATCATTTCTGTTGCACTTTCCTACGCGCTATACGATCTTAGTAGCCTGTCTCTGGATTTGCACGGTGTTCGTTATCATGTCTACACTACTGGCCATTAAAATTGCTACATCACAAAGATGACGAACTGCAGAGGCGAAATTTAACCGACAGGAAGACGATGCTATGATATGCAAATGATTAGCTTTTCAGAGCATTCACACAAGGTTGGCGCCGGTGGCGACACCTACAACGTGCTGACATGAGGAAAGTTTCCAGCCGATTTCTCATACACAAACAGCAGTTGACCGGTGTTGCCTGGTGAAACGTTGTTATGATGCCTCGTGTAAGGAGCAAAAATGCGTACCATCACGTTTCCGACTTTGATCAAGGCCGGATTGTAGCCTATCGCGATTGCGGTTTATTGTATCGCGACATTTCTGCTCGCGTTGGTCGAGATCCAATGACTGTTAGCAGAATATGGAATCGGTGGGTTCAGGAGGGTAATATGGAACGCCCGTGGTTGAACCCAACGGCGTCGTATCACTAGCAGTCGAGGTGACAGGCATTTTATCCGCATGGCTGTAACGGATCGTGCAGCCACGTCTCGATCCCTGAGTCAACAGATGGGGACGTTTGCAAGACAACAACCATCTGCACAAACAGTTCGACGACGTTTGCAGCAGCATGGACTATCAGCTCGGAGATCATGGCTGCGGTTACCCTTGACGCTGCATCACAGACAGGAGCGCCTGCGATGGTGTACTCAACAACGAACCTGGGTGCACGAATGGCAAAACGTAATTTTTTCGGATGAATTTTACAGCATCATGATGGTCGCATCGGTGTTTGGCGACATCGCTGTGAACACACATTGGAAACGTGTATTCGTCATCGCCATACTGGCGTATCACCCGGCGTGGTAGTATGGGGTGCCATTGGTTACACATCTCGGTCACCTCTTGTTTACATTGATCGCACTTTGAACGGTGGACGTTACATTTCAGATGGTTACGACCCGTTGGTGTACCCTTCATTCGATCCCTGCGAAACCCTACATTTCAGCAGGATAATGCACGACCGCATGTTGCAGGTCCTGTACTTTCTGCGTACAGAAAATGTTCGACTGCTGCCTTGGCCAGCACATTCTCCAGATCTCTCAACAATTGAAACCGTCTGGTCAATGGTGGGCGAGCAACTGGCTCGGCACAATATGCCAGTCACTACTCTTGATGAACTGTGGTATCGTGTTGAAGCTTCATGGGCAGCTGTGCCTGTACACGCCATCCAAGCTCTGTTTGACTCAATGCCCAGGTGTATCAAGGCCGTTATTACGGCCAGAGGTGGTTGTTCTGGGTACTGATTTCTCAGGATCTATGCACCCAAATTGCGTGAAAATGTAATCACATGTCAGCTCTAGTATATTTGTCCAATGAGTACCCGTTATCATCTGCATTTCTTCTTGGTGTAGCAATTTTAATGGCCAGTAGTGTACTTGATAACACAAGAACAATAATTTTTTGAAGTATATGTCCACAGCCTTACAGCGTAAATGTTGAAACCATTTTAAAAGCCGTCGTTGGTTGTCAGTTTTATTATGCGTAGTGCCTATACTGTACCTTGTATACATTTCACATTATTGACCAGTTACGACATGCGGTCATTTTCAAAAGTCTGTGAATACAATACCAATAGAACAGTTAACATGTAACACACACAGATGAACTTAATAGTTATAAATGCATTTAACAGTTGCTGATAATCACTTAAATATCGTTGGTAATGTGCGCGCGCGCGCGCGCGTGTGTGTGCGTGTGTGTGTGTGTGTGTGTGTGTGTGTGTGTGTGTATGAGAGAGAGAGAGAGAGAGAGAGAGAGAGAGAGAGATAGAGAGAGAGTGGGTGCGCCCGCTCGTGTCACGTCTAAACCTGTTTCGTGCTATATGGGTACTACCATTAGTCCACTCCGCCCGCAACACAAACACACGTTGAATGTTTACATGTATGGTCTTGCGCATAACAACCTGCTTCCAAATGCACAATATATGATGGAATTCTTTTCCAAAGTCCGATCGGTCACGAAATAGAAACAGCAGTCGAAGACAAAAATATTTTGTTTACAACATCTAGCTGTACCGTCCAGCTCCTTCCCTACATAATCGCCGCTCGAACTTAGACATTAATCGTAGGGATGTACCAACTTTCCAATACCGTCGTCTTAGTAGGTAGACCCCTGCGCTAGTTGCCAAATTTGTGCACTCGTCTGCAGCTCCTTGTCTGTGCCAAAATGCTGCTACATAGCCAGTCGCTCATGTGAGAAAAGGATATGAAGGTCGGAGGAACTCAAGTCCGGGCTGTATGATGGGTGATCAAACACTTCTCATCCAACGCCTTATTACAGTTGCAGTGTGTGAACGAGAGTTGCCACGAAGAAGGTCAGTGTCCGATGGCAACATTCGTCTTATCTTGTTCTGAATTGCCCTTTGTAGACGATTTTCTCAAATCGCCTAATCCAATCGCTGAAAAAGATCATCGATTGCTATTTGCTTCCTTCACTGAACGCCTGCATTATGAACGTCTATACGTCTTGCTCCCAAGTTCCTGCACCTTTCCTGCACTTTTGCTTTCACGCATAAAATCAGACGAAAACCCTCAGCATGAAGAAATCAAATAACGCCAGGTTCTTCATACTTGGTTGGAGTCACTATTATTCCAGAGCTCACAGTGCGCTCAGAACTGTTAACGGCTTCTTGAAGTGATTGACGGGCATACCAGAAACAATGTGCAATACATCTGTGCAAAGCTGTATTGGGTTTTCGCTCTAGTTTTAATGTCGCGACGTTGAAAACAAAATATCCCTCGTGCAACACGCCATGCTAGTAACAACAAACAGCTAGCTCCCTGGTCCTTACAAATTCATTTAATGGCACATCATGTCCTTTTTATTCTCGTACATAGACACATAAAAATGCCGCAAACATGCATCATCCAAAGACTATACTTACACTTGCCGTTTTGCAGAGAGTCAATGAGCACAGAGAGGGACAACATTGAGTACTTGCTGTTAATTCTTAATAAATATTACGCCATTTGCTTAAAAACTACTTACAACCATTACTAGCATATTCAGTTATTCGTTAGTACTGCATGTGTGGTTCAAGGTGGTCTTAAATCTTTCTTTTCCTTTTTCTTTTTGTTATACACCACTGACGAAAGTAGTCTCTACATTCGTTGGCACTACGCAGTCATAAATTGGTATATCACTGTCCCTCGCCAATGCACTATAAAAAACTCTTATATTTGCCTAAAAACTTTATGCCACACAAATCTGTGAAATGTTAATATCTTTTGCAATACTATCGCATAATAAAAATATCTACATTTGTCATTGCTGTTAAAAATAGTAAGTTTGGTAAGATCCTTCTAAACTGGTCTGATTTGTTCGATTTCCCTAAGATAGATAGTATGTTAAAATTAACAATTTACGTCAGTAGTAAAAATACAAAATGCCATCCTACACTGAAACGCAATACTGATCAGCAAACACCACCACATTTCGTGACGATAAAAACAGTCCCTTGTTTTAAACAGTTCACACAGAACCCAAACTACGACTGAAATTATCTAAAAATCATCTGTTTTACAAGTCTGTCTGCTCATTTAATATTTCTACTGGATGCTTTACCAGATAATCGCATATCTCGTCCAAGGTATCAATGCTTTTTGCCTTATCTCTTCTGTGTAATATCTTAATGTATTCTTTATGTTCAACACGGAATGGCTATTTTCTCTCAGAAGCATACTAAAAGTGCACGGAGTTCTTTCACTCTGTCTCCCTTGTTGTTTAAAACGTGCGTTAATATTCTTTCCCGTTTGCCCAATGTAAGATTTCTCACAATCCCCGCACGTTATTTCATAAATTCCGGATTGATTAAAACGCAACTCTTTCTGGGTTTCAGAATGGACTGTGTTATTCAGCATGTTGTAGCTACGAAAACTAACATGAACGTAAGTCTTCTGGAGCACTCAAGCTTCTTTATTGGAAATCTTCTCGATGCGCAGCGGGACAGTATATTTTAGATTTTTTTATTCTCTAGGTAGAGTGTTTTCATAATTTTGTACTAATTGTTTCGTTTTCAGCTTCTTCCGGTACATTCTTTTAACCATTAGATCTTTATTAGCTTTTCTAACAGAAGGCTCTTTGTGATTCATCATAGTTTTGAAGAACGTTTTTTATGAGGAGTGGAGTGAAAAGAGCTCCTATTAACCTTTGTGTCCATTATTGAAAGCTTCCTATGAACTATAAAATTGTGTTTTGAATTGCTCCTTACTAATTTTAAACAGAGAAGTGATACTCATTTGCGATTCTAATTTCACGGAAGACTTGAAATTTTGATGTATGTTATTTAATTGCTTGTGCATTCAGTTTATTTCATCAGTGCTATCCACATATTGTTTGTAACATGTTATTTTCTGTGCGGCCTGCTTGTATTTGTTAAAAATTGTCTTTCTGTCTGGTTAACGAAGATGTTAGCAATCATACTCGCAAGACCATTTTCCAATACTGGGCCATCTTCTTTGTGGTATATTTCCCCTTGAAATGGAATGTAATTGTATGGAAGCAATAGCTGTAGTATTTCAGTCAACAAATATGTCTCGATCACGGTGGATTTACCGTGTTTCAATAAATTGTTCTTAACAGGGTTTGTCGTTTCTGTTACTGGAACAGTCGTATAGAGTTTCATAATGTCGAATGAAAGAAACTCCTATTAGTAGGAATTTTGATGCTTTTAATCTCACTTCCTAGGTCTTGGGCGTTTGTAGCTAATAATTTAGTTTAGATTGGGTACAGTTTATTAATGTTGTAATTAAGCTTCTTCCTTACATATATGCCCAAGGGCTGTGTCTAAGATTGGTTTCCTGGAATTATGTAGTACACAGTCTTTAATTTTCTTTTCTGTGAAAGTAGAATCATTTTAAGCGCCTTTTTTATTAATGCGTTAAAAGTATTAATTGGCCTTTTATCAAGTTTAGTAATGTTCTGTGGGAAAAATTCATGAAGTGTCTTTTTGTATTCGTCCCTGTGAATGACAATCTTTAGTAACGATGGCTTCTTTCTCTTTGAGTTTATTATTAATCTGTGATACTATATCACGCTTTTTAAAACTAGAAACTGATGATTCTTTTTTAAACCTAACTGTTCAGATATTAGTTTAGAGAGTTATCTGGTTAGTTCACGCTCCTTGGAAACTGACAATTGTGGGTTCCATGTGAAGTGCAGCGCCAGCACTGAATTTAAATCGTTAAGAGTTCCCATGGAATGTAGCTGTATTTAATAACGTCATTTCTACCTGAGTAAAGTTAAAATCTGATAGGGCCTCTACTCTTTGAAAAAACTGAACCAGATATCTACTTCTACATCTACGTTATTACTCTGCTATTTACAATAAAGTGCCTGACAGAGGGTTCAATGAACCACCTTCAAGCTGTCTCTCTACCGTTCCACTCTCGAACGGCACGCGGGAAAAACGACCACTTAAATTTTTCTGTGCGAGCCCTGATTTCTCTTATTTTATCATGATGATCATTTCTCCCTATGTAGGTGGGTGGCAACAGAATGTTTTCGCAATCGGAGGAGAAATCTGGAGATCGAAATTTCATGAGAAGATCCCGTCGCAACGAAAAACGCCTTTGTTTTAATGATTGACACTCCAGTTCACGTATAATGTCTGTGACACTATCTCTCCTATTTCGCGATAATAAAAACGAGCTGCTCTTCTTTGTACTTTTTCGATGTCATCCGTCAGTCCCACCTGATGCGGATCCCATACTGCACAGCAATACTCCAGAATAGGTCGGACAAGCGTGGTGTAAGCAGTTTCTTTAGCAGACTTGTTGCACCTTCTAAGTGTTCTGCCAATGAATCGCAGTCTTTGGTTTGCTTTACCCACAATATTATCTATGTGATTGTTCCAATTTAGGTTATTTGCAATTTTAATCCCTAAGTAGCTGAATTTACAGCCTTCGTATTTGTGTGACTTATCGCGTAATCGAAATTTAGCTGATTTCTTTTACTACTCACGTGAAAACTTCACACTTTTCTTTATTCAGGGTCAATTGCCACTTTTCGCACCATACAGATATCTTATCTAAATCATTTTGCAAGTCGTTTTGATCATCTGATGACTTTACAAGACGGTAAATGACAGCATCATGTGCAAACAATCTAAAATGGCTACTCAGATTGTCTCCTATGTCTCACTATGTTGTTTATTATTACGTTGTTTGTATTCTAGAAGCAATTTTATTTTCAAGGCGCAAACGTACATGTCTTCAGATAACACCTTCATAATGATCAACCAGTCTAATAATATTTTTGTACTGGAGGGGCAACAGGGCTTTGCATAACAACAGAAGTCCTAAATTTAACTGCCAGTTAATCCATTCCTTCTGTTTAAACTTTCCGCCTATCTCATTTCTAATTCACAGTTGTGCATCTTTTCTCTTTATACGGTTCACTATTTCAGCAACAGCTTTAATAAACACTTTTACATATTTCGGGACCACGTTATTGTTCAAACACTCCTTGATAAAACGAATACTATTAATAGCCTTTACTGTTTTCATTTTCGTACACTTCAAAGATAAAATATTAAACACTGCTTTGTTAGGTAAGAGATTCTCAGCCTCAATGAAACTTCTGAATGATGAAACCATTTTAAAGACAACTGTAGTCTGTCAGTTGTTTTATGCGAAATGCCTCTGTTGCACCACGTATATATTTCACATTACTGGCCAGTTTCGGCTTTCCAAAGACTGCACTTAGGCACGTTCAAATGGTTCAAATGGCTCTGAGCACTATGGGACGTAACTTCTGAGGTCATCAGTCCTCTAGAACTCAGAACTACTTAAACCTAACTAATCTAAGGACATCACACATATCCACGCCCGAGGCAGGATTCGAACCTGCGACCGTAGCACTTAGGCACGTTATTTTGCAGCGAATGGAAGTTTATCGACAGAGAGCTAAAGTCATGGGATCGCAGCGTTGTATACTTACTTCTAATTTTAATAAAATATTACACAGTGGAGTTTGAAGCTACTTAGCACCATTCCCAATGTGATCCTTTAATTTTTCCTGCTACAGACATGCTTCGAGGTGTTATTAAACATTTTAATTTTTTAACTTTTATTTTTGGTTATACGACATTGGTAGAAGTGGTCTCCACATTCGTTGCCACTACACGAACTATATAGGGGCAGGAACATTACTATTCTGTGCATCTCATCTTTTACTGTTTTTGTAAACGGGAGTGACCTGTGCTCTTATTCCAGTCAGAACATAGTCCACTTATTGCACAGTATGTTCTCTATAAATATGAGCTAGGAAAGGAGCTAATTCCGCGACGTTTTCAACTGAAATTCTGTTTGGACTTGGTGCCTTGATTGCTTTAAATCGTCCTAATCGTTACTGAATGCCAGGACGGGTGCTAATATCGAAATCTCGCATTTGTGACTGTGTGTGGCGATGAAACGCTTGAATACATTTTTAAATGTATGATTTAAATTTATAGGCTGTCTTCAGTTTCAGTACCAGACCCATCGACGACAAAATGATTACCAAGTCTGGACTCTGACGTTGACTTTACGTATAACCCTAACTTCTTAGAATTTTCGCCCAGATCTGATTTTGAAAATTGTTTAACTCACACATGGCAGTTCTTAGAGACGACGAGATGCTATTAACGTTTATCTACCAGTTTTCCTGTAGCCTCTTTTGTAGTTTGAGTCCAGTAATCTCTGTTTTCGGAACATTCTCCTAGTGATACCATTAAACCAGGATAGGTCTCTGCCATCCCTTGTTGCTCAACTTGCAAAGTATCTACACAGACCACGGTTTATTACGTCTTTCGACTTGAAGAACAAATTTTCCCCCTGTGATAGAACGGAAACTAATGTTCTCGTTTCTTCCTTTAAACAACTTTATCATGACTCTATCAGTATGTATACTCCTAGCTTTCTTGATGATATTTATACATTTGGTAACTGTTGTTCCTGTTCAAGGCTCATGGTAGGTAATTCTTCGTTGTTGATACTCCAAAAAAGATGTTGTCCGTTCGTAACCTGCAAGCCTAAAAGATTTGTCTCGTGTGTCTTTCTTGGTCTAGTTGTTCAAGTCAGTTGTCAGAAAAAGTATAATCGCAAGAATATTTGTCCTCACTATATATAATGTATCTGTGGTAACCCCAGTCCATATTGGGCAGATGGTCACCATCTACTACTCTCCTATGTTCACGGTATTTTCGTACTTTAGAGGTTTGGTTATTTGTTGATCGGTAGAAACGTACGATTTTTAATCCAAATCCACCGACTCCGAGCATTTTTGTCCATTTTACGCCACAGAGACCGAGCGAGGTGGTGCAGTGGTTAGCACATTCGACGTGCATTCGAAAGGAAGACGGTTCAGACTCTCGTCCCGCCATACCGATTTAGGATTTCCGCAAGTTCCCTAAGTCGCTCCATGAAATGCCTGGGTGGTTTCTTTCAAAGGGCATGGCTGACTTCCTTCCACATCCTTGACACAATCCGAGGTTTTCCTCCATGTCTAATGAGCTCGACGTCAACGGGTCGTTCAGCCCTTCCTTCCTTCCATAGTTCACAGTAGGATGTATTTTGGAACTCTCTAGGTCGACATTCTAATGTAGCTATAAGCACTTCTCCTCCTGGAGGGTCTAAACTATATTTCCAACACACGTTCCGCGTATTGTCTAAAATTCCCGTACGCTATATTTATTTCTGTGTCTGCTTCTCTCTTATCGCAACGAGTTATGACGACTGCTTGCTAGGAGAGACGTGATTTCTGGAACTTTACTGCGAATAGCCCAGCACCTAACAACGAATATTTCGAGATCTCCATTCTACCATCTGTGACCAGTTTGGACTGTTGAAATAATTGGTTTACCTGATTGCAATTTTTGTAGTGAAGAGTCTCAGAGTTTTGCCAAATTAAAAAAACAAAAAATAGTATCATGCACATCAGAGAGGCCGTTTCCGGTGTTTAGCGCTGATGTCACTGCTATCCTCAGTGAAAGTTAAGAGGAATTACAGGATCTGTCGAATGGGACGAACAGTCTACTAAGTACAGAATATGGATTGAGAGTAAATCGAAAAAGACGAAAGCAATGAGAAGTAACAGAAATGAGAACAGTGGTAAACTTATCATAATTGGTAATCATTAAGCAGACGAAATTGAGGAATTCTGCCACCTAGCCAGCAAAACAGACCATGACGGAACGAGCAAGTAGGACATCAAAAACAGATTAGCAGCGGCAAAAAGAGAAATTCTGGCCAAGAGAAATCTACTACTATCACCCACAGGTCTTAATTTGAGGAATAAATTTCTGGAAATATATGTTTGGAGCCCAGCATTGTATGTTAGTGAAACGTGGACTGTGATCAAACCGGAATAAAAGAGAATCGAAGCATTTGAGATGTGGTGCTACGGAAGAATCTTGAAAATTAGGTGGACTGATAAAGTATGCAAGAAGGAGTTTCCCGCAGAATCGGTGAGGAAAGGAATATATAGAAAACACTGGCGAGAAGAAGGGACACGATAATAGTACATCTGATAAGACGTGATGCAGTACCTTCGATGGTACTAGAGGGTACTGTAAAGGGTAAAAACTGTACAGGAAGACAGACAAAAAAAATTGGAATACATCTAGAAAATAATTGAGTAGTAGGTTGCAATTGCAACTCACGAGTGAGGGTAGCTGTCTCCACCATTTCTTCTGGTCTCCGGATAAAGCTGGAATGCACTCAGTACGCAGCTGACAAAGGGGAGTGACGATCTGCAGCTGACGGTAACCTACACCTACGCCATCATTTGGGTCACGGATGTCCTCCTGCGGCTGGCGATAATTCCTAGAGAAGTACACACCGAGCGCAGTTTCCGTACTTTTCCCACCCATGACGCTATTTCAGCAAGAGAGATCATCACGAACCTAAAATTAGAACTACCTATCACTAAAGACGAAGATGTCAGCATTAAGACGGAGGAGGAGTTCTCTGTTAAACGTAGAGGAGAGAGGGGATGAGTGGACACTATACAGGGTGTTTAAAAACCAGAATAACTCGAAAAATAAGCTTCACACGAAAAACTATGTAGAATCCAAAGTTGATTATTTTCGAGGGGGACATCTGCTGGTGCTAAAATTAGACCACCACCCCAGCCCTCTAGGGGTGGGGCAGGAGGCAACTTTAAAGTTTCAAATGGGAACCCCCCCCCCATTTATTATTGCAGAATCAGATCGTACATAAAAAACTACGTACATTTTGTCTTAAACATTTGTTTTGATTCTTGTTAGTTGGCGCTGTAATTCAAGAAAATCCATGTTCTCATTTTTCGTGGAAAATGGTTACGGATAAATAAAAAATACTTATTTACTTCGTAAAGTTTGATTCGCTAAAACTATAACGCTCCCTCTCTCCCCATAGGGTGGGGTTTGAGAGAGAGGAATTAGAGTTTTACAAATATTGACCCAAATACTAATTTCTTCCGCAGATTCTGATAAGTTTTGTGGAAAAGCTTGAAATGATTCTGAATGTAAATAAGGGGTCTGCTAATGAACATCATTATAACTTCATTGCTTAGTACAAGGTGTCTATGCCTGTACATTGACCAAAGTTCATTACAATAGATAACACAGTAGATAGTTCCTTCTTAAACTCGGATTGAAGCAACTAAACAGAATGTAGATAAATCTACACTGACTCTGAAGCAACCTTAAACCTTCATGGCTTGAAGAACCATACTCATTAACGAAACTACACTGGTTTGAATGAGAAATAGTAAGTATTCTTATCATTAATTATTAGTAAAATAAAGCACAAGAAACTATAACTCTTTAAACAACAAATGTCTTTTGACCTACTCAAAAGTATTATTGGCTGTACAAATGACAACACAACATTAAGTACATACTCAGTCACTTTCTCATAATAAATCAGAACACTCGGAATTTAATTCACTAGGATAGTATTCCTGTCCAGGTTTGTGATTTGGGATAATCACCGGTCTAATATAGAGTTTTTACCAACACCACAACCATTATTATAAAATCAACTAAGTTTCATAAATACGTGGTCCATTTACAGAGTGGCGAATATAAACAATTTAGTGGAAGGCTGGTGGCATTGGCGGCGCGATTTGCAGTAGCTATTAACCTGGCGGGGGTGCCATCATAGCAATGCTGTTGGCCTCACCCTGCTACATATTTTCTTGGCGTCGGAGTTATATTTATAGGTCCACAAACCATGCCACGATAATGGCATCGCCAAACGCAGCATCCGAGGCCCATAAATACTGCCCTTAAGCTCTTCTGGCCTCAAAACTCCAGGAATATCAGCCACAATGATCCGCTGTTGCTAGCGAGGTGTTAACCACAGCACTGGTCAGCCCAGACTCCTTACCCGACACAAAGAACGAGTTGTCACTTGTGCGCCTTTTCCACTCCGCCAGGGGGATTCCCTACACCTTTTACATTTCAACACAACGTTCCCTAACTATGTACCAAGTCATTTAAAGTATATTATATAACAATTATTTTAGTAGTTATTTAAATTCACAAGCACATTTTAAACAACATCGTTCAAAAGTTTCGCGTGAATGAAACATTTATACATAGTCAAAGAATTTCCATGTCAGATTGAACATTTTATATAAGCAACACTAGAAAATGACGCATAAATATCGATACAGGTCGAAAATAGGTGTTACAAGGGAATAGTCTTTAAGGTACTACAGTATGCTGTAAGGTGTATAAACCGTGGAGAAAGACAAGTAATTGAGGACGTGTACTCTGGAGTATAGATGATGGCACTGGAGAGGAAGTCATATCGGGCCACATCAAACTATTCGGACGACTGATGATGCGCGAAGAAAACCACTAATGATTCCTTATTTCCCACGTGTGGGTGCCGTGACTGAGACAGAGGAAACCGCTACAAGAAACAGGACAGACAAGCGGGATTCCATGCCTCACACCTAATCGTCATGGTTGCAACCTTTCGACCATTAGCCAGATACAGCCTTTCTCGCGAAACACCTCACCTTCTCGTCATGTTCCCCCAGCCGCCGTCAGATGATCGCTTGGTGCAGACCTGCATTCTATGCGGGCCACTCTTGCTTAACCCGCGGCGCCATCAACTATTTTTTCGTACCGTTATACTAGACTCTAGTTATCTCTCACCTTTCTGTATTTTCCACAAACTTCCTAAGGCAGCGAACGGTCTCAGAAATGCCGTCAACCAGATCACTTACATACTTTGTCAATAGCGATGGTTATATTACACGTCCTTTCGGTATGGCGATTCGGAAATTATGCATTGCTGAATAGTTGTAAATTTTTTAAGTAATATTTTCTGTTGCTGTCTCGAAACAATTTTTCCGTATGTCCAATTGTTTGACACTGCGACCCGCGGATCATCAGCTATGTTTACTACGTGTGTGAAAACAAGTTGTAGTGTAAACATTCCGTTGACAGCCGTATGTCATGAAACGAATAACACAAATATGAAACTGAACTTTGAAACGTAATAGACTAGAACGGACAGCAAATGGAACAGATCGTCACCACAACTTTTCACTTCATTAAGGGATAGCGACAGCCCAGATTCGAATACAGTTACAAGAATGTAATGGATCTATTTTGTATATTAGCTTAGTGCACTAATTATATGCAACTATTCTAAATTAGACAAAGGACAAGATAACCACGATGGCAGACACGTAAGCAAAGCTGCAGTCTCTACCTAGTGAATAATGTAATACGTAAATGATTATGAAGTACTAACATATCAGACCCATATAACTCGGTCGGTTGGTAGGAACATCTGAAATTATAGTATTCTGTTTCAATTATCACATAATAAAACCTTGTTATATCATGTCACTCATTTTTGTTTATCGGCTGAATCAGGGAAAGCAGTGTTCAGAATATTATAAGAACTGCTGATACCCAACTTTATAAACAACGTACGTATCAAAGTTGACTGACACTCGAAGTAGTTATGTGAGTTTAACAAATGTAAACAAATCATCAAAAGATACTGCCTGCGTAAAATGCAAAATTACTGTACATCTTATCTAAAAACTTTGTAGAAATGTACATCGAAAACATAATAAGAACACCATACTTTCATTTGTATTGTGTAAGTAATGAAATTGTGTAGTCGTTGTTTATTCCACATAACTGGTGTAAATTCAGAAGTTATCAGCATCTTCTGCCTAATTTGTGTGTGTGAAACAAATAATAATGTTTATACTGTTTCTTCACGTATGTCAGATTGGCTTGATGAAATAATTATCAGTCGTAATAACTGAAAATGGTAAAATCAATACTGGAATAATTGTTCGGAAGTGTATATACGGATGTGTGTTGGTGAGTTTGAGATTCAATGTTGAACTGTTATTTGTACCGGACCTTCTGCGTCGCTCTGAGTAATAAAAAGTCTTAAAAACGTGTAAACGTGCACCTTTTATTTCAACTCACACTGCACGCTGATGGTATTTCTACCGATCCCGTTCTTGTTAGGAAATAGAATAAGAAGAAGTACAGTATTTGTTTTCCACGGCTGTTCGAACTGAATAATTAGACGATATTTACCTGCAGCAAGTTTATATCATCTCATTCCTACCAATTTTTAAAGTAAAATTAACGTCTCAACGATGAAAACTGTTCAGTTCAAAAGCGTTGCGAATGAAAGCCTGTAGAGAAGTGATTTCCTTGCTTTCATAAAAGATTATTTAGTTTATAGGCGGAAAAATGTAGCACTTTATGTACCCTCATGTATTATTAGCTGTCAGCGCATTACTAAACGTACAAGATTAATGTCGTCAGGCAAGTAAACCGTGACAGAGCTAGAATCGAAAATACAAATGTGGAGTTTTCGCAGAACTGAGAAACCTTAGTTAGAATTGCTGCATCCAAGGGTGTGACACATTTCACGGTGAAGGAAGACTCGCTTATTAGTAGAGGAACAAGTTCACGCGGAAACTCGGCGTAATACTTCTAAATCAATTATAGTCTAACGAGAATGAGGAAGCCAGCAAATTTAAAGCGACTGCCTTGCAGGTCGGTCCTGGCAAGAAACTCTGCCAGTTGGAAATGTCACCCCACCGAACACGTGCAGCGCCGTAGGGAGTGCGAAAGGGAGAGGCTAGAAAACTTGAGGTGCAAAGTGCTGCGAAGCTTGACTTCTAAAAGGTGAAACACAAGTAGCCATTATCACGCGGGTTTTTCCCAAAATAGAAAAATGTAGCCCTCTCTAAATGAATGCAATTGAATCTCAGCATAAGGGGTTAATTCCTGTGTTTAAAGCCTGAAGAATCATCCATAATTCTGAACACCACGTCACATCCATAAAACATCTGCGATTTTAGTGTACGTCTATACATACATGTAAGCATCGACCTAGTAGGAATTGGGTGCATATGGACAGTATGTACGGCCAACATAGTTTGCATAACAGTAATGCGATCTACTTCAAATACTGTCCCACTGTTGGAATCCTTACGAACTTTGTCTTAGGAAGGCTGATAACGTAAAATGCAGTAATTAAAAACAAAGGGGCAAATATAGACGAAACCTCAAGAACGTTCTATGCTATCGTGTCGGAAGACAAATGATAAAATAATTCAAATATTTGTTAGTCTAGTTTGGTAGTGGAATAATTTAACAGGGAAATTATAAATTTCAAAGTTAGCGTCACTGTCAGTTGATGTGTTCACTTCGCGACAAACACGAGAAGTGCGGCTGAATTCGCTTATCGAACTTCGTTTGTAAGTACCAAGCTAAATCGTGTCGTTTCAATTTAACTACATGGTAAGAAAATTTGCAGTCCCGTTTCATTAACCAAAGGTTCAATTTTAAAGTAGCCCACTTTAATCTGACTTGTGTTTCGACTAACTGAAAATTTAGGGTTGCGCTTTCGGGATCTGCGGGGTCAACATGAACGGCAATAGCACGTGTTTTTTCAGACGAAGACCAAGAATCTGATGGGAGCGAAGAACCATGTGGCACTGATTCAGCTCAAGAATTAATGCCGTTATTAAAGTAAATGGAAAACGTAAGCTGTCATTCAGATTGTATGCAAGTAAAATTTGCTTTTTCGAAGGCAGAGGTCATGTTAACCGTTTTTTTTTAAAAAAAGGCCGATTAATAGGTTTATTAATAGATGAGGAATCATTTATTACTCAAGAAAATGTTATTCAAAAAATTTTCGTTACTTCTAAGGGTATGACTTAGAGATTCAAAGACATGGTTTTTAATCATGATGTCAGTGACTTCATGTGTTATTAAACAAATCAAAATCATTTCTTTAATGTTACAATAAAGTAATTAAATATGTAACAATTTTTATTTCGAAAACAGAACAGAAAGCTAAAATTCATGCAATACTTTCAGTTTTTGTTTTGAATGAAACTTTTTTTTCTGAACCACATAAATTTTGCAAACTTCCAGCGTGCTGGAATAATTGCACGTCAGCAGCTGCTGTTAATCAGTACAACGAAAAACCAGGAGAAGTTATCTGTATGCGCCGTAACTATTAATTTGCACTTCACAATACGTATATATTTTTGACATGGCTTTAGCATTTTCGGAAATATCGTTTTGACTATCTGTTATGATGATTTGAAAATGGGTTCCGGCCCGAAACAAGTCCTCGAGTAAATAAAAACAGTGAAATTTGGAACTTAGGCTGGTTTTTCGTTGTATTGATAAGTTTTGGTTCTCATTCTCTTAGGTCCAAACAAGATTTTGACCTGTCCCTATTCACCCCAAAGAGCAATATATAGGAAGTAATAAGATCAACACTGCTGTTTTTACACACCTCTTTCTGCGGCATGAATAAAAACGCCAAGTTCTAATTTTTTATATTACAAAAGCGTGTAAAGGTCCCCAATGTAGTTACAAGTCTAATTTTAATTTTCTTATAAAGTTATCATTTTTTTTATTTTAGACTTGGAAGCCATTTGTATTCACCACATTTTAAGGTACCACAGTTGCATATAAATTAAAATGTGACAATTGCAGTGAACACTGTAACCTTTTCTTCAATATGCATCCATTGTTTCCTATCAAACAAAAACAGAGAACCAGTTCTAAAACGCCATTGCTGTAGTCGATGCTTGTCAGCTGACACAGTATGTACATGTAATGAAAATGGTCAATATCCACACGTTTAGCCTGTTGTAACAAAATGATGAAATCTGTTGGAAAAAAAGACATTTCCTTAAGCTGACAGTAATTGATGTTTTATACTTATTTATTTGTCTGTTTAGACAATTACTTTTTTAGAAATAATCATAGCCTGTTTCAGCCACGCTGACCCTCCTCAGGTGCTACAGAAACTAATAAAGATCTTGTTTTGAGACATTGAAGCAAGTAAAAAGTAGCACACAAGGTGACCTGGTTTACATCTTCCCGCTTGCTTAAAGATCTTAGTATAAGATTTCTATTATTTTTTGTTGGATCTGAAGCTTGCAATGTGGCTGAAACCGGTTATAATCCTTTAATAAAAAGTGATTGTGTCAACACATTAAGAAAAATTATGTTGAAATACCATCTAGGGCTTCCAGCTGGGTGACCAGTAACAAAATTTGAGAACAGTGCTATACCATTTTTTTTTTCAATAAGAAGTACGGCTCAGCTGTGATGATCCATTTGTTTAATGTCTTTTCACGTAGTCTATACACTCTACATTATTTTCCACATATGCGGTGATAATGCAGAACTCAGAATCAAGGCTGGAACCGTCATATTTTGCTTTTTGCGAACAGTCTCCTTACCATCGTTTAATATTTTTCATTTTATCTTCTAGTAATAAAACCTTCCTTTCTCCTTTGACAGATTGGCACTACGCACTATCACCTTCTTCGATGTAGGCTCTTTACCGTATGGTTTTCTTTTCCATTTGTTTTCCTCTTTAGACTTTTGAGATTTGTTGCCACTTTCAAAGGAGCTGAAATAACAGCATACTCTCCATTTTGCATAATTTAAACGCGTCATTCTTGCTCCCTTTTGGATCTGTGTTTACAAGCACAGTTCGTTTGCAACATTTGCATGTTTAATTTTATTACCTCCTTGTCGATTGTGGCTATTCCTTATCCTTTTTGTGTTTTGTATCTTTATAATTTTGCATTATATTACGCAGTAGTTGCTATCAGTGGATCTTGTGCAGTTTTCATAGCATATCAGATGCTTCTGTATTTTTGTATGTTCCATAATAACAAAGCGACCCAAATATTCCAGGCGAGTCTTACTTTTCTTCGATATCTGGGCATTAAAAAAATTAAGTTGTTTTTTCTTTTTTTCCGTTTCAAGAGTATATGGAAATAATGATAGAGCTATAATTCTCAGTTCAGATGTATGTCAGTCTGTTACTGCGACAGGTACACCTTTGATTTCGTGTTTCATTTGCGTTAACATTTTCTATTGACATTCTTGACAGTCTTGGCGAATTGAATCCAACTGTTTGGTGTAAATGTAATGTGTTGGTTAGCAAAGCTTATCGATTACATACCAATACGAGAAAATGAAAATTATCTCCGTACTCAAGCAGGATAATGTTCAGACAACTTCTGTACGGTGGTGAGATTGAGACAGTAGACAAAACGATGTACCTGGGTACTATCGCTAATTTAAAATAAGAATGTTCATTAACAGTTAAATGCTGTATGATGTGGACAACCAGACCCTTTGTAGAAAGGTTATTCCAATATGATAAATTATTCTGATCATCAACACAATGCAACGGCTTGGCCAGTTGTACTGCTGGGGCACAGAATTTTGGATATTGAACTCATTTGACATCTGCTCCTAGTGATGAAGGCTACATTCTCTTTGACTGACCATGTTCCAAGCTCTGAAATACGGAGAATAGCTGGAAATAACTTTAAACAAATGAATCAAAGGGGAAAGGACACTCCATCAACTCTGACTTGTGTTGGACATCCTGGAGGTTACAGTTTCTCGTAGACACCTGGACGTGGAAGAAGAAGAAACAGAATGTCATAGATCAGAAAGTGAACTTGCTTTCAGGTTTACCCAGTGACTAACAGTGTCCCTGTCAAGTTCTGTACAGAATCTGCAAATGAATTACCTCCATATTTTACAATAATATTTCATGGATCCGTTGAGCAGATAAAAGTTCCTAGTGATTGGAGTAGAGCATCAGTCACATCAATCTACCTAAAAAGGAAATAAAACTACCATCCTTTATAATTGCAGCAGACAAAGAGAACAAATTATCAAAGCGGATATGATGACTTACCTGAAACGAAATAACCTTCTCCGTAGAAAGCAACACTGGTTCCGAAATCATCACAGATACTCATTCCGCACTCTTCGCAGTCCTTAGTTCGGCGGATAGAGGAAACCAGGTTGACTTTCGAAAATCCTTCGATTCAATAACACACTGACGTCTTCCAAGGAAAATACGTTCCTAGAGGATATCAAAGGAAATACGCGACTGGATCGAGCATTTCCAGGTAGGCTGCATACAACATATTGCTCTGGATGCTGAGTAATCTCTGCACGCACTGAAGTAATACCTAGTATGCACCAAGGGATTGTAGCAGTAGCAGCGGTGCTATTCGTGTTATACATCAGTGACTCAGCGAATACCGTTAGTAGCAATCTCAGGCTTTCCACAGGGGAATTCCATCCGATGAAAATTGCAGCGATATAAAGTTAATTCTCGATGATGTATCTAGTGAAAGGCCGCCAATCAGTACTTAAATAAATAGTTGTGCAATTACGGAACGTAAAAACGTGGTGTCCATCGATAATAATAGTAACGAGTCATAAACGTATAATACGAGTATTTGTCGGTATCAACGTGTAGATACGACAAGTGTAACGATTAGATAAACTATCTGAAGTATCCGGACACCATAATTATCGTTGAATTGACCACTAGATGTCACGAGAAACTGACCCGCCATTATGAAAGGAGGCAGGGAATAGTGTGTCCTCAGTACGAAAGCAGTAACAGTGGAATATGTCCGTCAGGAGAGATCAGTGACTTCGAACGTGGACTGGTCATTGCGCATCATCTTAGTAGCAAACCCATGCGGGACATTTCAACCCTTCTAAAGCTGCCAATGTCCATGTTGGTGACAGTGAACTGGAAACGCGAACGAAAAACCACAACTCAATCCTCAACCAAGGCCGAGAAGGCGTCACGTATTGACGGATGGAAGTCATTGAGCGTTGCAGAGGGCGATTGTAGCACGAGTCTAGATAGTATAGCGACTCTGCGGAGGGACTTAACAGGAAAGTAGTAACATGGTAAACAGCTCCTCATAAGTCAGTATGTCTGTACCAGCACTTAGCTACGCTTGTTGTGACGTAACGAGGGCCGCCACTGGACAGTGAATGACTGCAAACAAGTGACTTGAGGAGTGATGGATGAAGCTAAACCCTTTGGTAATCCGATGGAAAGATTTGGATTTGATGAATGCCTGAAGAACATTACCCGTCATCACGTGTAGTGCAAACAGTGAAGTACAGAGGAGTTAG
The DNA here is from genome assembly GCF_023864345.2 of Schistocerca serialis cubense. Classification (NCBI taxonomy): domain Eukaryota; kingdom Metazoa; phylum Arthropoda; class Insecta; order Orthoptera; family Acrididae; genus Schistocerca; species Schistocerca serialis. The sequence goes on from NC_064639.1 coordinate 806,990,254, forward strand.
TCTTACGGCATGTAGATGGTTTTCGTTGTGAGTGTGTGATACCATAATTGTGCTTAAGAAAAAGCTGCTTGCGTATCAGCATGACAATGCACCCTGTCACAGAGCAGCGTATGTTAGAAAACGTTTTGGAGACAAAACTCCGTGAAATGGTCTGGCATGCAACGAGTCCCGACCTGTGGGATGAGCTACAACGTTGGCTTCGCTCCAGGGCCCATCTTCAACATCACTACCTGCTACAGTTTAGGTTCTTGATGAAGAATGGCCTGCCATTCCTGCAGAGACATTAAGAACAAACATTGACAGAAGTGAAAGAAGTGACAAGTGACACAAAAATTCCAGGACTGACCGGGGATCGAAACTGGAATCTTTGAACCATCGTCTGACACTTTAACACATATTTAACCAATGGACGATTGAGCCATACTATAAAATAGAGGTTACATGTTAAATTCTCATAAGACGTACATTTTGACACTGGTAAACCGTATGGGACGTAAATCTCATCGGATTAACAGGCCATGAAGAGCGTACACAAACGAAGGCGATTCGAAAGGTTATAGCCTTGTTTGAATACCAAAAGAGTGTGAGAGAAATGCTGAAAAATCTTAACTAGCAGACATAGGAACAGAGAAGTTGCAAATCCTGCGAGAACCTGCCTACAAAATTCTGAGATTTGATTTTTCAGGACATAAACTATGATCATTCTTTAGAACATATCTAAACCGCAGGGACTATGCTAAAAAATGTAGGCAAACAACAGCTCCTTCAGAGACATACAGAAGTCACTCTTTCCAAACCCTTCCGGTGAATACAAGTAGAAGAAACCTTAGCAAACACATCAATAAAAGTAATGCGTTGCCTCTTTATTTCAAAATTCATGGCATAAAAAACAAAAATTGGCTGTGAGGCATGCATATATATTCATTGGCAACGTGTTGTCCGGAACATTGAATTTAGTAAAAAAATAAAAAATAAACATTTTTATAACGACAAAATTGTTTGTTTCACACCGGGGAATTTTCACAACATTCCTGAGCAACGTCAGTACGCGGTGGAACGTCCCTTGCTCTGTTGCAGGCTTTAATCCACCTTGGCATACCATCGATGGGATCATCTAATCAGCCCTGGTGCAAAGCGTCCCATTCTTCAACGGCGATTGTGCATAAGTCGCGCGGAGTACGTGGTCGCTGTCGACTTCCAAGAATGGCTCGTTTCAATTGATCCAACACTCCTTAGACTGCTTTCATGTGCGAATAACAGGCAGGCCACCCCATTCTAGTGATCCTAGCACGTTGAAGGAACGTATTCACGAGAACAACACGATGAGCAAGTGATTTATTATCCACCAAGATTAAGTTGTCACCAAAATGTTGGGGCACAGTCGTGTTATTGGTTGTATAATCTCGTCCTTATAGACCTACTATCACGAGAAGAACAAGGTGGCCCCATGTAACACCACTTTGGAATGTAAATCTGACACCACCTTCTGGCACATGTGGTACACAGTGTTGTAGGCGTTCCATACTACTAGGCCGTCTCCAAAAGCGTTCTCTCCGATTAACAGGGTACAAAAAAGATCCGAGTTTCATCCGTAAACAACACGCGACGTCAACTGTGGGACATCTATTCTGCATGATTTCTTGACCATCAGTAACTGAGTCCACGGTGACGCAGTCGCCACTGTCGTCGAAACGAAGATTCCCATCATGGAATCGTCTGCTAACAGTCTGATGCGATATATGATGTCCTGTAGCTTCTTCGAACACCGGATTCAGTTCTGGAGCACTCAGTCCATGGCTCCTCTGTCTCAAAAGTCGTAGATATCGATCAACCTACGCACCTGTCGAGTTTGAACGAAAGCCTTCTGTATGTAACGTGATCGACATGCCAAGCAGGACACCACTAACGCTGTATTTAAACATTTCAGGTTTGTTTTTTCCCACTCATCCGAATTAACTTACATTTATACATTTTGAGCTAGGTGTCATTTACCACACCAACTAGAAAACTTATGTGAGTCATCTTGTATCCTCTTACAACATTCAACGACGACTTGCTGCACACCCTGTCCTCCCAATCATTAATGAGACACAAACGAACAGCGGTTTTGTCACTCTTACTGGGGCACTCCTGACGATATCTTTGTCTCTGATGAACATTCGTCGTCGATGACTACGAACTGTGCTGAATTACTTACGACGTCTTTCGGCCAGTCATATATCTGGAAATCTATTCCAAATGCTCTTACCTTTGTTAACAGTCTTCAGGGGGCTCCGTGTCCGATCCTTTTCGAAAAACTAAAAACGTGGAATCTACTTGTTGCTCTTCATCCATAGCTCGCAGTAAATGATGTGGGAAAAGACAAGCTGTGATTAGAAGCTGTGGTCAGAAGCTTTACGATCTTTAGGATTATTATATTCTAATTCAGAATGTGTTCAAGAATTCTGCGGCAAACCGATATTAAAGATGTTGTTGCTGTGGTCTTCAGTCCAGAGACTAGTTTGATGCTGCTCTCCATGCCACGCTATCCTGTGCAAGCTTCTTCATTTCCGAGTACCTACTGCAACCTACATCCTTCTGAATCTGCTTAGTGTATTCATCTCTTCCTCTATGAATTTTACCCTCCACAATTCCCTCCAATAGTAAATTGATGATCCCTTGGCGCCTCAGAACGTGTTCTACCAACCTGTCCCTTCTTTTAGACAGGTTATGACACAATTTCCTCTTCTCCTCAATTCTATTCAATACCTTCTCATTAGTCACCCGATCTAACCATCTAATCTTCAGCATTCTTCTGTAGCACCACATTTCGAAAGCTTCTATTCTCTTCTTGTCTAAACTATTTATCGTCCATGTATTTGTATGGAGTGTAGACTGCATATTTGTATGGAGTGTAGACTTACTTTCAGAAAAGACCTCCTGACACTTAAACCTATACTCGCTGTTGTTAGGTTGGTTGGTTGGTTGTTTTCGGGAAGGAGACCAGACAGCGAGGTCATCGGTCTCATCGGATTAGGGAAGGACGGGGAAGGAAGTCGGCCGTGCCCTTTGAAAGGAACCATCCCGGCATTTGCCTGGAGTGATTTAGGGAAATCACGGAAAACCTAAATCAGGATGGCCGGACGCGGGATTGAACCGTCGTCCTCCCGAATGCGAGTCCAGTGCCTAACAACTGCGCCACCTCGCTCGGTTGTTGTTAGATGTTAAAGACATTGGTCTGTAATTTTGCAGGTCCGTTCTTATACAAGGAAGTCAGTTCCGATTTTTCTCCAGTCTCTTAGGACTTTGCACTGGGCGAGAGATTCGCGATAAATGCAAGCTAAGTAAGGGGACAATGCCGTAGAGTACGTATTGTATAATCGAACTGGGATTCCACCTTTCAGTTGTTTTCCTACGTGAGGGATGCCTCTTGTTATCTCCTCCATGAGGGAGATTATTCCATGGTTAAACGACGGTATGATTGTACGATTTTCCTAAGTGAACGATTTCTTAAACGCAAGATTTAGAAGTTAAGCTTTTCTTTTGCTGTCTTCAATTGCCACGTCAGATTGCCCCACGAGTGAATGGTTGGAAGCATTAGATACGGTTAGCGACATTACATAGCACCAGAACTTTGTCAGGTTCTCGGCCAGGTCTTCTGCTAAGGTATGATGGTGGTAGTTTTTCATGCTTCACGCATAGACGTTTTCACAGATGCACGAATCTCTACTAACCTTTGCCTGACGTCTTTTGCGCGTTTTCTTTTGAATCGAGAGTGCAACAGCCTTTGCTTCCACAGCAGTTTTCGAATTTCGTTGTTAAATCTCGGTGGGTCTTTTCCATCCTTTATCCTGAAGATTAGATGGGTAGATCACATAACTAATGAGGAAGTATTGAATAGGATTGGGGAGAAGAGAAGTTTGTGGCACAACTTGACCAGAAGAAGGGATCGGTTGGTAGGACATGTTCTGAGGCATCAAGGGATCACCAATTTAGTATTGGAGGGCAGCGTGGAGGGTAAAAATCGTAGAGGGAGACCAAGAGATGAATACACTAAGCAGATTCAGAAGTATGTAGGTTGCAGTAGGTACTGGGAGATGAAAAAGCTTGCACAGGATAGAGTAGCATGGAGAGCTGCATCAAACCAGTCTCAGGACTGAAGACCACAACAACAACATCCACTTACTAGGTACATACTGCCCCAGATTTACAATCTGTTTAAACTTTGCCCGTAATTCGTCTGTGTCTATCATGGAGCACCTACGTGGTGTCAGTTAATTGTGAAAGTGAGCTGCTAACAACCCACTTATCTGCTCTTTCTAGCAGAGACACACTCGTAGCCTGAATGACATGGAATGTGCGCTTATATGAAACCTCCTGCAAGATTGAAACTGCGTGTCGGACAGAGACCCGAATTCGGGACCTCTGCCATCAAGAGCCAAGTGCTCTACCGACTAAGCTACCCAAGGTTGGGATGAGATACCGGTGGAAGTAACACAGTAAGGACGCCTTCCGATTAGTGCTTGGATACCGCAGTCACTAGGACACTTGACAGCAAAAGACAAAGTTACCGGGTTCGAGTCTCGGTGTGGCACACAGTTTTAATCTGTCCAGAAGTTCCACTCTCCTAGCCTCCTTGCCTGATTTATTCACTTTAATAAGTATAGTCGCTATGACATCATGATCACTAATCCCTGTCTCTGTAATGACACCGAAGATAAGGTCACCTCTGTTTGTAGCTACAAGGTAAAAAAATATTTCCATTTCCTGTGCAGTGCCGAACTTGCTGCTCAAGAAAGTTTTCAGAAAAACTGTTCAAAAGTACTTCGCAAGACTCTCTGTACTCCCTGTAGTGAATCCGTAGACGTTCCGCTCTATACTCGGTAGGTTAAATTCGCCTCCAACTAGTGTTGCATGATCTCGTTGCTTACTCGCTATTGGCCGTAGACTTTCTTTGAATGACACTTAAACTGTCACAGTAGACTCGCGTGGCAGGTAAAAACCTGGTATGACCTAGACCAGTAAAACACGACCAAATAACTTCACTATCACACTCAATTTCGACTTCAACAAAGACAATATTTTTGCCAAAAGTAAACAATACTCCTGTGGCGACTAATCTGTCTATTCGATACATGTTCCATGACTCGCTAAATATTTCAGAGATTTGTATTTCGCGTTGCATCGTCCTCTCGGCCCGAAGAATAATATGTCGAGAACTTTCCTGGAGAGATGTAAATTTGGGAACTAGCGTCTCTGATTCATTATAAAAACGTCTTCGGTCCCGGGTTCGAATCCCCCCACTGTTTAAATTTTGATTAATAATCAGCATTGGCGGGCGAAGACTATTGGCATAAGAAGTCGCCCTCATTCTGCCAACAGCCTTGTGAAAGAGGTCGGAGGGCACTCTCTTGTCCTAGAGGTGGGAAACTGCCCCTGAAGGCGCAAGAATCAACAACAACAAAGATCAACGGCATGAGGATCCAGAAGGCGGAGACCACTGCATTGAAGACACGTAACATGTATCCACAGGATTTGTGGCCTGTAATTGAAGCAGTGTCATGATGATCTCTCCTTTAGCAACAAATTCTGTAATAGTCCCCCATTCATTCTCTGAGAGGGGACTGGAAAAGGGGAGGTTACCATGAGATAAAGATTCTATAATCAACGAAATAATAATATTCTACGAGTCGGAGCGTGGAATGTTAGAAGCTTGAACGTGGTAGGGAATGAAGAAAATCTGAAAAGGCTGAAACTGGATAAAGTGGGGTCAGTGAAATGAAGTGGAAAGAAGACAAGGATTTCTGGTCAGACGAGTATAGGGTAATATCGACAGCAGCAGAAAATGGTATAACGGGAGTAGGATTCGTTACGAATTGGAACATAGGGCAGAACGTGTGTTACTGTTCACAGTTCAGTGGTAGCAAACCAATAGCGACAACGGCAGTTCAGGTATACATGCCGACGTCGCAAGCTGCAGATGGAGATGGAGAAAGTGTATGAGGATATTGAAAGAGTAATACAGGATGTAAAGGGAGATGAAAATCTAATAGTCATGGGGACTGGAATGCAGTTGTAGGGAAAGGAGTAGAAGAAAAGATTACGGGAGAATATGGGCTTGGGACAAGGAATGAGAGAGGCGGAAGATTGAGTTCTGTAATAAACTTCGCCGACCGGTGTGGCCGAGCGGTTCTAGACGCTACAGTCTGGAACCGCGCGACCGCTACGGTCGCAGGTTCGAATCCTGCCCCTGGGATGGATGTGTGTGATGTCCTTAGGTTAGTTAGGTTTAAGTAGTTCTAAGTTCCAGGGGACTGATGACCTCAGAAGTTAAGTCCCATAGTGCTCAGAGCCATTTGAACCATTTTTGCTATAAGCTTCAGCTAGTAATAGCGGATACTCTGTTCAGGAATCACAAGAGGAGGAGGTATACTTGGAAAAGGCCGGGTGATACGTGAAGATTTCTGTTAGATTACATCATGGTCAGACAGAGATTCCGAAATCCGATACTGGATTGTATGGTACACCCAGGAGCAGATATAGACTCAGATCACAATATGGTAGTGATGAAGAGTACGCACAAGTTTAAGATATTAGTTGGGTAGAATCAGTATGCAAAGAAGTGGGATACAGAAGTACTAAGGAATGACGAGATACGCTTGAAGTTCTCTAAGGCTATAGATACAGCAATAAGCAATAGCCCAGTAGACAGTACAGTTGAAGACGAATGGACATGTGTAAAAAGGCTCATCACAGAAGTTGGAAAGAAAAAAACATAGCTACAAAGTAGATAACTGCGAAGAAACCATGGATAACAGAAGAAGTACTTCAATTGATCGATGAAAGGAGGAAGTACAAAAATGTTCCGCCAAACTCAGGAACACAGAAATGCGAGTCGCAGAGGATGAAAAAATGGGAAGTGCGGGGAAGCTAAGACGAAATGGTTGCATGAAAAAGTGAAGAAATCGAAAAAGAAATGATTCTCGGAAGGACAGACTCGGCATACACGAAAGTCAAAACAACCTTCTGTGACTTTAAATACAAGGGTCGTAGCATGAAGAGTAACAGAGTATTCGCTATTACTAGCTGCAATTTATAACAGAACTCAGTGTTTCTCCTCTCTCGCTCCTTGTCCCAAGGAATGAGATGTGGACTAGAAAGGCCTGTCTAAACGATCGCCACACCCAGTAAGGATTCGGCGTACCAAGAAGACAGCAATCTTACACCATAAATTGCGCTGATTCACCTACAACTTCCTTCACACAGCCCTTTTAGCAAGTTTTTGTTGGATTTCCTTTGAACTTTAGTCTGTCTCAACATTCAGCATGTAAAGGAAGTCAGCTGGCTGTGAAGTTTTAGGGTTTGCGATGTTAATTCCGTATGAAACTGTCGCTAGAAGAGCTGGCTACACGGAACTGCCTCGTTAACCAGGCAGTTGAGCTGAAACTCGTCTGACAAGATGGCGACGCACTTCACGGAGGCGGAGCAGGACTGGCTTACATCGCAGAGGAACGCTTGACAACATGAGGACGGAAGCTTGGTGCAACCTCAGTAAGCTGATTATCGACGAACAAATTAGAAGGTGCGCGGAAGTTACACGTAAATGCTTTGCACGTTGGTGATCGCTCTAGCATGTGCATCAGAGAAATGTGAAACGCCCACTAAATCACGCAGGGCTAACAGGTAATTAGGCCTGTGAAAAGGGCCAAGGGAGTTGCGGTCGGATTCATTTCACAATTGTAATTTATTATTTAGTTCACAAATACACTTTTGAAATAATTAAATTTGTTTCGCGGCTGAAGGCCTTCAACAGATGCTTTAGGATTCCCGGCGGGGTCAGGGTTTTTTCTCTGCCTCGTGATGACTGGGTGTTGTGTGATGTCCTTAGGTTAGTTAGGTTTAAGTAGTTCTAAGTTCTAGAGGCTGATGACCATAGATATTAAGTACCATAGTGCTCATAGCCATAGCCATAGATGCTTTAGAATAAGTTCAATTTTGAAAAGACATGACACACCGTTAAATTTACGAATAAGATAAATCGTATACATATATGAGATCAGCATGCGGAGCGGCTGAAGGCCGCCGGATAAAATCTTCAAATTCCAAATACACTATGATGATTACTGAAGGCAGACGGCCATAATGTTTTATGATGCTAAAAGGGCTGATGGCCCGCAAGGTGCACAGAAAGAGATAAACAAACGCAATAAGATGGCTGAAGGCCGCAAGGTTCAATTCTGAAAATTGAGGAAATACATATATTTCAACAATCGCTAAAACAATACATTAAATTTACAAATTTCCTTTTGCAAGACCAACGGCGGAAGACCCACTATAACTGGTAAAATCTTTGAGAGGAAATTACATTAACCTTTCAAGAGCTGAAGGCAATAGTATTTGGACTTGAAGGAAACTTCGATAACACGTTTCCAGAGCTGAAGGACCTCAATTATCCTTGCCCAGTTGAAAATATAAAATACAGTAAAGCCTGTGGTGAGATGTGGTGCTGCAGAAAAATGTTGAAAATCAGGTGAAATGGTGAGGATTGAAGAGGTTCTCTGCAGAATCGGCGAAGGAAAGGACGTACGGAAAACACTGACAAGAAGAGGAAACAGGATAAACAGACATATGTTAAAGCACCAGCGATTAGCCTCCGTGGTACCAGAAGGAACTTTAGCGGATAAAAGCTGTAGGGAAAGACAGGAATTGAAATACATTCAACAAATAATCGGAAACGTAGGATGGATGTGCTACTGTAATATGAAGAAAACCTGCAGACTTACATATAACATGAAGGGTTTGGCGCAGGAGAGGAATTTGGGTGGGGGGGGGGGGGGGGGCGCACGAAACCAGTCAGAAGACGGATTGGAAAAAAAAAAACACTGTAACACGCGCCCGCACTATGTACATCTTCTTCACGCGAATTTACCATCAGGCCTCCTGGGGTCACTATGCTAGGCTAGGATTTATTTTATTAAAACTGATCTATCTGAGGATTAAGCCATTACTATGCCCAGAGAAGTAGTACAAGAAGATTTTTACTGGAAGATAAGAAAGTTTCGGTAACCACGTGGTCAGGAGGAAGTTAGTACATTGCACTGTTACTTATTACAAGGTATAGTACAGAATCGTTTTCTATATTCCAGCGTGAAGAGAGCTGCAACACAATTCCAGATAAGTGACAATTGTCCGCTAGTCCCATAGGCCTGTGAGGAGTTTGAAAGTGTGGTTCGATACAGATGGTATGGTCATCTTACGAAGTCAGAAACGTTTTCCGTGTGTGCATTTTTTTGTGTAAACAACGGTAAACTGCACTGAATCAGATGTATTTATATGTTATTAGTCCACTGCGCGTGCAATTCCTTCTTAATCAGAGATGTTTGTGCATTCAGATCGCGCAAATGTGCTTGCATAATTCATTATCAGTCCGTAGCGTTTAAATATTCATTGTTAGTCAGATGTGCCTTTACAATCCGTATCAGTTACATGTGCTTAAATAACAGTTTTAAAAGATGTGTAACCGTTAATGTTACTCAGGTGCATTTAAATATTCACTTTACTTAAATAATAGTAACTCAGTTCACTCTTGCACCTTCAGTCTGTTAAATGAATGCTGCTACCTTCAGTATAAGAATAATCTCACCTCTCCCTCACACTGAAACGCTAAGGGTTGTTTGCTTACCATGACTCTATTATCTCTTATGATATATTTTGGAGGTGCTCTCTGTACTGATAAAAAAATATTCGTAGTCCAGAAAAGGGCAAACCGTATACTTGCGGTGTCTGTTCGTGAACCGACCGATGTTCAGATGTCTCTGAACCCTAACTCTGTCATTTCCATATGTATAGTCCATCATGAAACTTTTTGCTAAGAATATTCATTCATTCAGAAGAAACTGCAAGGTTCATTCAGTGAACATTGGACAGGAAAACTATTTGCACTTGGATAAACATAACACAGCAAATTGTTCACTAAGGAAATTTAATTTGCTATAACTTCCCACCACAACTGAAAAAACTGAGTCATAAACACCAAGTCTTCAGATGTAAGTAGCAAGGTTTCCATGCGGCACGCTGCTGTCCCGTGCAGGTGTTCTTCGTAATTATTGTGTCACATATAACGGTTTCTTGGGATTTCGCTGAAGGGAATGAATGCCTATTTCGTCTGTATGAGATGTTATTTGCCCACCTTACTCTTCGCGGACCTACTATAAAGACATACATCGTATTACGAATACTGAAAGACTCCATAAAAATATATAACCTGAATGTGTTTCTGACCTTTTGTAGTGGAACAGGGAATCCGTGGAACTTGCTTGAGCCGCGAGTGATGTTGTCTTGGACATTTTTATTTCAAACAAATTTCGTGCATAAGAAAAGGAACACCAATAATGATAAGATAACCCCAGGAAATAAGAAATTGCATTTATTGGCAGTAGATCATAGAGTAATTTCACTGCTGAGTGCTAAATATTCATATGACAACACTAGCTGTCCAAAAGACATTTAAACATTAGTTGATTTAAGGTGGACATTCCGTACATATCTACAACAATTTAAATGCAACAGATTTAACTTTAATAGTCATCAGCGACAATTAAATAGAATAACTCGGTATTTATTTATATCGTCAGTTCCTGGTGCAGTAAACTTTATTAAAACAGCAATTAAGATATAACTTTAGACCATTATTTGTTTGGTCTTTAGCTATTACAGCTCTTCTCCTTCCGCAAATCACTGGAACAAGAACGTGAACAAAAAAGAATAACTGAATTGTAAGACTAGTGTAATTAATAAAACTGTTACTCTATTACGGAAAGAAGACTATTCAGCCAGAAGAATTTAAAAATATTGTAACCCATAAAATACCGTACACACACATATAATACCGGTATGACACTCATTGCGAAACATAATTGTAATTTTACGGTTTACATAACGCCTTGTATCCTCTAAGATGATGAGAAACATTCCTGTAGTAACCTCTGCGGTCACGTACAATAATTTAAAAAATAAATAAATGAAAACGATAACCGGGTTCCGAAAATGGGAAGCAAAATCGCGAGACTGCGACCCTAGCCGCTATCACCAGGTAGGTTTAGCTTAACGCGAGGTAAAATGCGTCTGAGTTACGTCGAAAACTTTGACGGTCGCTACCTCAGATACGGTTGAGTATCTGCGGATAGGCCTAGACACGTGTTCGCTTAGTTTGGCTCCTCTTCCAATCAGCGAAGTTTCTGGGAAATCCGGTTACGGCACTTGCCGTGTTCTCCTCGTCAGATGCTCCCTGAAGTCAGATAAGAGTCCCTAGAGGGAAGACGACGTTCTTTTCTCGAAACACTATTGAGAAAACATAGAGAACAGATGTTTTCGGGTGACTACAGATCGATTCAGCCGACAGAAAAGTACAATTCGCACAAGTAATGCGAGGCATACTGAGGTATATAACGACAGTCGCTTTTTCCCTCGCTCCATCCTCGATTGGAGCACGAAGGGAAATGACTAGTATTAGTACGGTACCCTCCACCATATACCGTACAGTGGCTTGTGGAGTAGGCATGTAGATATGGATGTCTGCTGACCTAGCAACCGGATGTGTAAACAACTACAGTTTCTATGTAAATCAAAGTCTTAATTATGTTAAAATAGACTACAGTAGCAAACATTCATATATTTATACATTCGATTCAAATGATCAAACACATGTAAATATTAAACTGATCATGTGTTTTATTAATAAATTTTATGACTGAATCGGTCAGTTTTATTGCTTTATTCATTACTGTTGTTGTTTTCTTCACTCTGAAGACATATGATACAGCTCTCCGTGTTGTACCTTCCTATGCAAATGTTTTCATCTCTGCATAATTACTTCAACGTACATCATTTGAACCTGTTTACTGTATTTGAACCTTAGTCTCCGTCTACAGTTGTTACCCTCAAGCCCCACCACCATTCCCAGACTGACGTTTCCTTGATGTCTCGGGATGGTGAAGAGATGATCAGTCCCTAGAACTTAGAACTACTTAAACGTAATTAACCTAAGGACATCACACACATCCATTCCCGAGGCAGGATTCGATCCTGCGACCGTAGCGGTCGCGCGGTTCCAGACTGAAGCGCCTAGAACCGCTCGGCCACACCGGTCGGATGTTACATGGCGATCAGCATGGTTTTAAGAAAGCTGAAGGCACCAGAGAGGCAATTACTACGTTTTGGTTGATAATGGATCAAGACTAAAGGAAAATAAAGACACGTTCATAGGATTTGTAGATCCGGAAAAAGTGTTCTATAATGTAAAATCGTGCAAGAAATTGTGAGAAAAATAGGGATAAGCTATAGGAAGGGACGGGTAATATACAGTATGTACAAGAACCAAGAGGGAAGAATAAGAGTGTATGACCGAGAACGAAGTACTCGGATTAAAAAGAGTGCAAGGCAGGGATATAGTCTTTCTCCTCTCCCCCCCCCCCCCCCCCCTCCTGCTCAACAATGTGTACATTGAAGAAGCAATGATGACAATAAAACGAAGGTTCAGGAGTGGAATTAAAATTAAAGGTGAAAGGATATCAGTGATACGATTCGCTGATTACATTGCTTTCCTGAGTGTGACGAAGAATTACATGATCTGCTGAACAGAATGAACAGTCTAATGAATACAGAATATGGATTGAGAGTAAGTCGAAGAAAGACGAAAGCAATGAGAATTAGCAGGAAAGAGAACAGCGAGAAACTTTAACATCAGGACTGAAGGTCACGAAGTAGACGAAGTTAAGGATTCTGTTACCTAGGAAGAAAAATAAGCAATGAAGGATAGAGCAAGGAGGGCATCAAAAGCGGAGTAGCACTGGCAAAAAGGGCATTCCTAGCCAGGAGAAGTACTCTCGAACAGCCCGGAATGAACAAACACATAAATCGTTCCGTGCGATCTCTGATTTCTCGTATTTTGTACGATGATCATTTAGACCTAAGTAGGGCTATTTTCGCTTTTGAATGAAAAAGTTGGTGTTTGAAATTTCATGAAAAGATTTCGCCTACTTGTCTATAGTACAAATAAGCTGCCCCTATTTGAGCTTTTCGGATGTTCACCGACAATTCCATCTGGTAAGGATCCCGTACTGCACATCAGTTTTTGGAGAGGACGGATAAGTGTAGTGTACATAGTGTAGTCTGTTTGGTGATTTGTAGCATGTCTTATGTATTTTGTCAACAAAACGTTATCCACAATGTTGTCTGTCTGATCATCCACTTTAAGTTGTTCGTAACTGTAAGCCCTAGGTATTTAAATGAAATGATTAGCTTTAGATTTGTATGGTTTATCATGTAACTGAAATTTAAATGATTCCTTATTTCGAAAATGGACGACCTCACACTTTTCATTATTTAGGGTCATTTGCAATTTTTCGTACCCTCGTGTCTAAGCTATTTTGCTATTTATTTTGATTTTCTACTGACTTAACCAGACGATGGATTATAGCATCATCGGCAAGCAACTTACGGGGACTGCTCAGATGGCCTCTTACTTCATTTGTGTAGATTAGGATAACCAGAGGACCTGAAACACTTTCTTGGGGAACGCAAGTTTCAGTTCTGTTTTATTCGACGACTATCCATCAAGTACTACGGATTGTCAGCTATCTGATAGGAAATCACGGATCAAAAAGCAGGTTTCCTGCTGTAAGCTGCTATAAAACCACTGCACTTATACAGTAGCAAATATAGTTCGTGACCTCTGGAATATGTGAAGGCATAGCCAGCGACCTTATCATCGTTGGTGTGAGTGTTGGAATACGATGATTTCGTAGCCAGGAGATTGGCTAAAAAGAAATCGAACAAATTACAGATGAAATGCTCCTAGGTCACCAGACTGGGGTCGAATTCATCGCAGATGAATTCCCCTTCAGGGTTCAAAATGGTTCAAATGGCTCTGAGCACTATGGGACTTAACATCTGAGATCAATCCCCTAGAACTTAGAACTACTTAAACCAAACTAACCTAAGGACATCACACACATCCATGCCCAATGCAGGATTCGAACCGGCGACCATAGCGGCCGCGCGGTTCCAGACTGAAGAGCCTAGAACCGCTCGCCCCTTCAGGGAAAAAGGATCATGGTGATTCAGGTTTTCAGGGTAGCGGCAGACAAGTGTTGCTTACTTCAGTGGTAGGCCTAATTTTATGACGTCTGATCCGTAAAAAAGTAATACGACTTATAAAAGAAAGCTGCCAACAAGGATCATACCGAAAGGTGCGAGACGCACGTCGCAAGTCGGACCCGTCGTGGTGTGCAGGATCCAGTAGTTGCACAGCGTGGGGCTGCTGGTCTCTACGCCAGATCCACGTAACAGGACGATAACCCTATAAAGGCACAAGATGGCGTAGTGGTCCGCCCCCTCCCCCCCCCCCCCCTCCCCTCTCCACGAGGTGTGACTGAGGTAGCAGACAGTACTGAGTTTCAATTGAGAAATATGTGGAAACCACGTCAATTAGGCATCAGATAAAAGACTCAAACAGCGAAATGACTATACGACACGGAGCAATTCATAATGAAGGCAAAATCCTGGATGTGGTTAAACAGTTATACCTTTATAATCGCATAAATGCGACCACATGTCAAATGCCTGAATAACCACGTTTTGTAGCACAAACCACTAAGAGACGTGCAGGAAGAGAGTCAGTAAAATTCTGGAAGGCACCGGCAGGAATGTGGAGCTATGCCGACTCCAGTGACACGGCCAGTAGCGCTTTGTTCCCTGGCTGAGCATTCATGGCCCGAAGAGCCCGATTCAGTTGAAATCACTGATTCTCGATTGGATTTAAGTATGGGGAGTTTGGTGGGCCGGCCTGAGTGGCCGAGCGGTTAAAGGCGCTACTGTCTGGAACCGTACGACCACTACGGTCGCAGGTTCGAATCCTGCCTCGGGCATGGATGTGTGTGATGTCCTTAGGTTAGCTAGGTTTAAGTAGTTCTAAGTTCTAGGGGACTTGTGACCACAGCAGTTGAGTCCCATAGTGCTCAGAGCCATTTGAACCATTTTTTTTTAGTTTGGTGGCCAGGGGAGCACGACAAACTCACCCTGGTGATCTTCGAACGCTTACGATCTGTGTGACAAGTTGTACTGTAAATTGTATGCAGCGACGGACGTGGGCCCCAAGGATAGATATATAAGCATGTTGATTCACTGTGCCTTCCATAATAACGAGATCACCCAGGGTGTGCCACGAAAACATTCCCCAGACCATAACGCTGCCTCCTCCGGCCTGGAACCTTCCGATGATTCTTACAGGGTGTTTCCTTCCAGACGTTTCACGCCAATGGAGCATAAAAAGTGATTCATCTGAAAAGGCCACCTGACGCAACTTAGTGGGCATCCACACGCGGTATAGGGAGGCAAAATCCAGCCTTCGTTACAGATGAACAGCAGTCAGTTTAGGTGGATGAATCAGGCGCCTGTTGTGGAGAGCCGTACACATCAACATTATTTGAATGGACATTGAGGGAGACTTTTGGTATCCCGTTGGCTCATCTGCGATGTTAGTTGCCCAACAGTTGCATGGGTATTCGGCCATAGACATCTCCACGGCCGTCATTCACTTGTGTCATCTACGGTCCGCGGTGACTCCAGGTAGCCTCGGTTCCGGTTTTAGATAGCGGTTTCGGATAGCTGTTTCGTATGGCGCAATTTTGCCATGCGTGGTATACAGTTTACACGGCGGCATGCAGCAGTTAACAAAATTAGCGGTTTCGGAAATGCTTACACACATGATCC
This sequence comes from Schistocerca serialis cubense, assembly GCF_023864345.2. NCBI lineage: Eukaryota > Metazoa > Arthropoda > Insecta > Orthoptera > Acrididae > Schistocerca > Schistocerca serialis. The sequence continues at coordinate 807,006,004 of NC_064639.1, forward strand.
GAAAGCCAATGGTTATCCTCTTCTGGACGATAGATATATCGCTCATCTTGTGCATTAAGACAACGATTACACCCCCGTAACCCCGGACACGCTTTATATACCCTCCACTGCTAGTGCCACCACATGTCGTCTGTGAGCGGTTATTGCACGTTGACGTCAAAAACAGCCGGTGATCATGTTACCACTACAGGTCCGCGTATGAAGACGGAAGTGCAAGTGACGTGTTTTGGCGTTGGAAAACGGGATGCGAGTGGTGAGCTTATAAAGGTAAAATTATCATTAAAACACTGTCCACCCCCGGTAGCTGTGTGGTCAGCGCGACAAAATGTCAATCCTAGGGGCCCAGGTTCGATTCCCGGCTGGGTCGGAAATTTTCTCCGCTCAGGGACTGGGTGTTGTGTTGTCCTAACCATCATCATTTCATCCCCATCGACGCGCAAGTCGCCGCAGTGGCGTCAAATAGAAAGACTTGCACCCGGCGAACGGTCTATTTGAAGGTAGGCCGTAGTCACACGACATTATTGTTTTTCAAACACCACACAATATCTTTATTAACAGAATTACTAAATTTCGGTCAGGTACATTGTTGATCTTTACACATCATAACTTTGAAAAGTAACAATTAGCGCTCCTGAAGCAGTGGTCCGCTGGCGTTGAGAGAGGCGCTGCATGAGACCCGCCTAATGTAGACACTGATGCCAATCTACCAGTTGCAATGACGCAATCTCGTTGTAAAAACGGGTGAGTTACGAATCACCGTAATGTGCTGCCACCTCGTGGAAGAAATGCCAAACAAACTAACTTACACGTTTACTAAACTATATTAAGGAATAGTTTAATATGTTATTTTACGTTTATTTTGTTATAAAGCTTAGTGTTAAAACGACTGTAAAAATATTCATTGTGTATTATAAGCACTCATGGCTTCAGAAATAAATAACAACTGTTAATTGGATTCCCACATACCTATTAATCTGAGAGGCGGTATCCCACCAGTTTTGAGAATAGATTGGCCAAGTAGTCAGTATTAGTGTGGGCACAATACATGTGTGTGGTGTTTGCGAGATGGAAATCGAGGACTGGTAAAATTAGCCACAGATGACTGCTGAATGATGTTATCACTTTATAAAAAGTGCAGCTGAACTGTGTGTTACGGCAGAAGAGGTTTGCTCCGACTTATTTTGAAGTAAGAAAGGCAGTTCTATTGTGAGTCATGTGACTCAGCAAGCTGCAAGAGACGTATTGCTGGCTATACGTGAGGGGTGGCATGAGCCCCCTCTCATATTTCTATCTTACTCTGAGTAATTCGATTTTCCTAATTGCATGTGGTGGAAAGTTGCTATTCCTTCACATACGGACTTCCCACGCAGTGTCTCTCGTCACCCGGGTGTTCCGGTGACAGGCGGGTTCTGCTGATCTTGAGAGGTTTAAGCCGACGGGTGTGAGGGAGTCGAATAGATGCTTTCCAGACACTGACATTGTCATAAGAGTGGGGGCGACACGCCCACAGGTGCCTGATGGAGCGGCTAGGCTATAGATTCCGTTACGTTGCAGAAACTTAGTGAAAACACTTTATGGCGGGCTACCAGCGAGGCGTGGGAATTACTTGTCTTCCCAGACAGTCTTGGCGGGCAAATTCCAGCATTTTCTGCAAAATCATAACTGTGATTGGCTTGCTCAGGGGATAGCTCCGTGACGTAGCAAAATCGGCCAGAAATTGGCGCCGAGTATTTCCATTGGTGGAATAGTAGTGCGTCGGCAATAGAGTGGAATTTTCCGCCAGTTTTCGAGTTGCTGATTGGAACGTTTAACCACGGCCACTGTCGTGGGGGCGGGATGTTTGGTGTTCGGCTTGTACGGGTGCTCTTGAGAGAGTCGGCTCTTGCCTTTCGGTCGGAGTAGGTTACAAGACTGAGCTCTCGCTGCTCTGGGCAGCCTGCCTTCCTTTGGCTGTCTAATATACTTTCACTTAATTGTAACAGTTTGACGAAGTTGTTGAAGTTTCGACTTCAATGTAACTTTCCGAATACAGTTGGCAATTGAGCGTTCTGCGTACAAGCGGCCTATGTTGTCCGTCTTGAGCAGTTTTGGCTGAAGTTGACTGTATCGGAGCTACTGTGTGACTTCACTTGTTAAAATCAATCACTGTACCGTCAGTGATGGTGTGGCGATCCTTCTTCGTCTCCCTCAGAGACGCATTTGTGTTGATAGGAAGTCTTTAGTCTGGAACAACCAGACCAGGATAATTTGTTTTGGGCTATTCTCGTGACATTATCATCACCACGACTGGACGTCGAAGCAACCTGCCATCGCTTCCGGTACGCCAGATCGTGTCCTTGCAGCTAAGAAGACAGCTTGGTAATGTAAGTCCACAGCACCGGCAGACAGGGAATTTGCTCTGTGATTATCAGAGCTCAGCAGAGCGTGCCTGTTCCCGTCTTTTCTTACTTGGTTCTGTCTTGGGTGTTCATTGTCTGAGTTCTCACTACTGTAACAGCAATTAATGTTGGCTTGGCTGGGTGTTTCTCTTACGATTAGAGTTGCAAGAAATTGGCTCCACATACCACTTGGTCATAAACGTCACAAGCTAGTTTAAGGACAACTTCACCTTCACCTTCACAACATTTATTTCAGTATCCAATTTCACTTATTGTAAATGTTACACGTGTTGTGTTTATTATTTTGAGTTTAGTCATAATTTTGGACAGAAGTTTCATTCTGTAGATCGGTAGAGCAACCCTTTCATTTCTCACCACGTTAATGAAACTTATTTATCAAATTAATTTCTATCAAATTAAATTATAGCAGGTGCCAAACTCTTTTCTACTCCACTTGCAGTGTCGATTAGAGTCAGTTCGCGTTTCTTCTTAATCCATGTGCAACAGCAAAAGTCAGAGTTAGAAAAGGGGGGGGGGGGGCTTAGAGCATCGTTTCCATATGAAGATTCTAAAAGAATTTAGTGTTAAATACCCTGCTAACCCCAGCACCTCGCATACGTACAACTGAAGATACTGCAATATTCAGAGCGACAAATAGCAAGCTGAAATTACAATGAAATGAATACCCCTAGGTGCGTAGAGGTGTTAATATAAAGGGGACAGTTGAAAATGTGTGCCCCGACAGGGACTCAAACCCAGGATCTCCTGCCTTCATGGCAGACGCTCTATCCATCTGAGTCACCGAGGACACGGAGGATAGATAGTGCGACTGCAGGGACTTATCTCTGACACGCCGCCCGTGAGACCCACATTCTCAACTTATTGTCGCGCACTATATTCATAGTACCCCTGCCCATTATACCAATTACTCCCGGCTTGTTGCCGGTTCCCGTAAGAGATCTTGCACTGTTTGTGCATCCGCACAGATGAAGATGGTCAAATGGCCGGTGAACCTTAACTATATATATATACTACTGGCCATTAAAATTGCTACACCACGAAGATGACGTGCTACAGGCTAAAATTTAACCGACAGGGAGAATATGCTGTGATATGCAAATGATTACCTTTTCAGAGGATTCACACAAGGTTGGCGCCAGCCGCGACACGTACAACGTGCTGAATGAAGAAAGATTCCAACTGATTTCTCATACACAAACAGCAGATGACCGGCGTTGCCTGGTGAAACATTGTGCGATGCCTCGTGTAAGGAGGAGAAATGCGTACCATCAAGTTTCCGACTTTGATAAAGGTCGGATTGTAGCGCATCGCGATTGCGGTTCCAGTATCGCGACATTGCTGCTCGCGTTGGTCGAGGTCTAATGACTGTAAGCAGAATATGGAATCGATGGATTCAGGAGGATAATACGGAATGCCATGGTGGATCCCAACGGCCTCGTATCACTAGCAGTCGAGATGACAGGCATCTTATCCGCATTACTCTAACGGATCGTGCAGCCACGTCTTGACAGATGGGGACGTTTGAAAGACAACAACCATCTGCACGAACAGTTCGACGACGTTTGCAGCAGCATGGACTATCAGCTAGGAGACCATGGCTGCGGTTACCATTGACGCTGCATCACATACAGGACCACCTGCGATGGTGTACTCAAGGACGAACCTGGGTGCGCGAATGGTAAAACGTAATTTTTTCGGATGAATCCAGGTTCTGTTTACAGCATCATGATGGTCGCATCCGTGTTTGGCGACATCGCAGTGAGCCAAACGTGTATTCGTCATCGCCATACTGGCGTATCACCCAGCTTGACGGTATCAGGTGCCATTGGTTACACATCTCGGTCACCTCTTGTTCGCATCGACGGCACTTTGAGCAGTGGACGCTACATTTCAGATGTGTTACGACACGCGGCACTACCCTTCATTCGATTCCTGCGAAACCCCACATTTCAGCAGGATAATGCACGACCGCATGTTGCAGGTCCTGTACGGGCCTTTCTGGATACAGAAAATCTTCGACTGCTGCCCTGGCGAGCACATTCTCCAGATCTCTCACCAATTGGAAATGTCTGGTCAATGGTGGCCGAGCAACTGGTTCGTCACAATACGCCAGTCACTACTCTTGATGAACTGTGGTATCGTGTTGAAGCTGCGTGGGCAGCTGTACCTGTACACGCCATCCAAGCTCTGTTTGACTCAATGCCCAGGCGTATCAAGGCCGTTATTACGGCCAGAGGTGGTTGTTCTGGGTACTGATTTCTCAGGATCGATGCACCCAAATTGCATGTAAATGTAATCACATGTCAGTTCTAGTATAATATATTTGTCCAATGAATAGCCGTTTATCATATGCATTTCTTCTTAGTGTAGCAATTTTAATGGCCAGTAGTGTATATATGAAGAGTTATCTGCTCTTTCGGACATGTCCGAACAGATACCATCTTCATGCATATAAATAGCAAGCTGATCACGTGCACTTCCACAGTTTTATTTGGTCTGTGCTACAACACGTAATATTCTTATTTTGTCTGTGGCAGCCGGCTGGGGTGGCCGAGTGGTTTTAGGCGCTACAGTAAGGAACCGCCCGACCGCTACGGTCGCAGGTTCGAATCCTGCCTCGGGCATGGGTGTGTGTGATGTCCTTAGATTAGTTAGGTTTAAGTAGTTCTAAGTTCTAGGGGACTGATAACCTGAGAAGTTAAGTTCCATATTTCCCAGAGCCATCTGAACCATTTGTCTGTGCTACAACTTAAAGTGGACTTCGTGTAGGGAGGTCATATTAACAGAACGATAAAACCCAGGACGTAGTTACAACTGCAAATGAAGTAATAATATACCTTTTATTCCCAAAACAAACACATATCTCGTGTGTTTATTTATGTATTTGAAAATCAACATCCCTGTAGTTTCATTGTTTTAAACTAATGAATTTTGCAATGGTAAAACATTGTACTTACTGGAATATAAAATCGTTCGCCGACTAACATTGAGATTTCATATATAAATTAAAAAGCTGCCAAATTTCGTAATGGATGCTGTGTGTTGCTGTTACTGGTTCGAAGAAGACAATACAAAGTAAACGTCTACTTCTTTTCGTCAGAAAACAATATTGTCTTCGGTACTTTGCTGGCCGAACCCAGTGGCGTTTGACGAAGTCTGAGCTTGTGTTAGTTACAGTCAGGTATAAGTGGTAACTGAGACGCATTACTTAATTTCTGATTACATATTGCTCAGGTGACTTAAACTTTTCCAGTTTTAAGTCAATATTCGACGGAAACAATGGACCGGGTCGGGGACTTTATAGACTCAGTGACAGGATGTTGTGTTGCCCCATTACCATTTCAACATCACAACAAGCAAGTAACCGAAGTGGCTTCAAATAAAAAGACTTGCACTAGGCGGCCAAATAACCCCAGATGGTGTCTCCCAGCCAGATACGTCATTACATCATCACATTCCATTGTACACCTTCGGGCTGTTCACAATACACACATGAAAGTGTAGAAAACGGTTGTTTTCCTTTTTCCGTGCTTTTGACGTGGAGATCATTACACTTAACCACCTGCGATATGTACCATCAGTGTTAGTAACGTACCAGCTTTGTTAGCAAATATAGCACATTTGTAGAAATTTTTATAGTATTTGATGAAATTCGCTTTCCATTAAGGCTGTGGATGAGAAAAGGAATAAAAATTTCATTAAACATTTTTTATGATCGTTTATAGGACAAATTCTTCACACGAATTCCTTACAGACGGATGAAAAAAATAATAGAAGCCGACCTTGGAAAAGATCAGTTTTGATTCCAGAGAAATGTAGGAATACACGAGGCAATACTGACCATACAACGTAACTTAGAAGATAAAATTCTGAAGGTAGTAGGGGTAAAATACAGGGAGCAAAAGGCTATTTACAACTTGTGTAGGTATCAGACAGCAGTTATAAAGTCGAGGGGCATGAAAGGGAAGCAGAATTTGAGAAGGGATTGGCACAGATTTGTGGTCTATTCCCGATTCTATTCCGTCTGTGTAATGACCAGGCAGTAAAGGAAACCAAAGGAACATTTGGAGAAGGAATTAGTCTTAATGGGGAAGAAACATAAATATTCAGGTTTGCCGATGACACTGTAATACTGTCAGAGACAGCAAAGGACTTGGAAGAGCACCTGAATGGAATAGACAGTGTCTTGAAAGGAGCATATAAGATGAACAACAACAAAACCAAAACAAGGAATATGGAATGTAACCCACTAAAATTAGGTGATGCTGAAGGAATTAGATTAGCAAATGAGACACTTAAAGTACTAGATGAGTTTTGGTGCTTGGATAGCAAAGTAACTGGTGATGGCCGAAGTATGGAAAGGAAAGGTTTTCTGAAGGCAAGAAATTTGGTAACACTGAATATACATTTAAGCGTTAGGAGGTCTTTTCGGAAAGTGTTTTTATGGAGTATAGCCACAATGAAAGTGAAATATGGACAATAAACAACAATAAATGAACAGAAGGTTTTGAAATGTGGTGCTACAGAAGAATGCTGAAGATTAGGTGAGCAGATCACGTAACGAATGATCAGGTTCTGAACAGAATTGGAGAAAAAAGAAATTTGACTAAAAGAAGAGATCGGCTGACGGGATACATTCTGAGATATCAAGGGATCATCTGTTCAGTATTGGAGGGTAATGTGGGTGGAGGGATTAAAAATTATAGAGAAAACAAAGAGATAAATAGAGCAAGCAGATTCAGAAGGTTATAGGTTACAGTAATTATTCAGGATATAGAAGAATGGCGAATTGCATCAAACCAGTCTTCAGACTAAAGACCACAACAACAAGAACATAGTACAATAATCGCTGCTTAGTTACAGGAAGAGCTCTAACATCTTGAAAATATTTGGAATTACGCTACATACATTTCATAACAAAATAAAAAATATATACTATACAATCACGGCAGCGTCTGGAGCTACGACGTTGATACGATATGTGGGATCTTCAATTATTTGTGTGGAATATGGAAAACTAAGTGTATTACATAGATTTCTTACAGAAAAATATCCGCAGAAAACGCAACGCAGACACAACTGACGTAAGTACACTACTGGCCATTAAAATTGCTATAACATGAAGATGACGTGCTACAGACCTACAGGAAGAAGATGCTGTGATATGCAAATGAGTAGCTTTTCAGAGGATGCAAACAAGGTTGGCGTCGGTGTCGACACCTACAACGTGCTGACATGAGGAAAGTTTCCAACCGATTTCTCATACACAAATAGCAGTTGACCGGCGTTGCCTGGTGAAACGTTGTTCTGATGCCTCGTGTAAGGAGAAGAAATGCATACCATCACGTTTCTGACTTTGATAAAGGTCGGATTGTAGCGTATCGCGATTGCGGTTTATCGTATCGCGACATTGTTGCTCGCGTTGGTCGAGATCCAATGACTGTTAGCAGAATATGGAATCGGTGGGTTCAGAAGGGTAATATGGATCCCAACGGCCTCGTATCACTAGCAGTCGAGATGACAGGCATCTTACCCCTATGACTGTAACGGATCGTGCAGCCACGTCTCCATCCCTGAGTCAACAGATAGGGAAGTTTGCAAGACAACACCCATCTGCACGAACAGTTCGACGACGTTTGCAGCAGCATGGACTATCAGCTCGGAGACCAAGGCTGTGGTTACCCTTGACGCTGCAACACAGACAGGAGCGCCTGCGATGGTGTACTCTGCGATGAGACTGGGTGCACGAGCGGCAAAATGTCATTTTTTTGGGATGAATCCAGGTTATGTTTACAGCATCATATTGGTCACATCCGTGTTTGGCGACATCGCAGTGAACGCACATTGGAAGCGTGTATTCGTCATCGTCATACTGGCGTATGACCCAGCGTGATGGTATGAGGTGCCATTGGTTGGCGCACGAAACTTCACTATGCAAGGTTGAGGACCTGCCAAAAGGGGAAAAAAGGGGGGAGAGGGAGTGTAGATGCCAGTGGCAGAGGAGATGGGACGGGGAGGAAGGAAGATAGGGGGGTTGGGGAAGCCTGGGGGAGGGAGGAAGGGAGGAGAGAGAGAAGGGAGAGAGGGTGCCCTCAGGAGAAAAACACAGGGTGCAGTAGAGGAGGATCAAATTTGGTAGGAGGGGTAGATGGAGGGGATGAGGGCATCATCAGGGAGGGGGAGTTGGTGGAAGCCACCTTGGGCGAGGGTATGGAGAGATGGAGAGCAGGTGGGATGCGGGAATGCAGGCGCGGCAGCGTATGGGGGTGGGAGAGACAAGCGGGTGAGGGGGATCAAGTCTGCGGGAGGTGTAGAGGATCCATATCCGTTCGAGGAAAAGAAGGAGGTGCGGGAACGGAATAACGTCATAGAGCATCCGTGAGGAGGAGGGGAGATGGATGCGACAGGCGAGGCTTTATTACAGATTTTTTTTTTCTTTATTGTTATTTGTCTCGGTCACCTCTTGTTCGCATTGACGGCACTTTGAACAGTGAACGTTACATTTCAGATGTGTGGCTCTACCCTTCATTCGATCCCTGCGAAACCCTACATTTCAGCAGGATAATGCACGACCGCATGTTGCAGGTCCTGAACGGGCCTTTCTAGATACAGAAAATCTTCGACTGCTGCCCTGGCCTGCACATTCTCCAGATCATTCACCAATTGAAAACGTCTGGTCAATGGTGGCCGAGCAACTGGCTCGTCACAAGACGCCAGTCACTACTCTTGACGAACTGTGGTATCGTGTTGAAGCTGCATGGGCAGCTGTACCTGTACACACCATCCAAGCTCTGTTTGACTTAATGCCCAGACGTATCAAGGCCGTTATTATGGCCAGAAGTGGTTGTTCTGGATTCTTATTTCTCTGGATCTATGCACCCAAATTGCGTGAAAATGTAGTCACATGTCAGTTCTAGTATAATATATTTGTGCAATGAATAGCCGTTTATCATCTGCATTTCTTCTTGGTGTATCAACTTTAATGGCCAGTAGTGTATTAACTTCGTGAAGCCGAAGTATTCAAGTAGCAACGATCTATTACAATAACAATAATGAAGAATTGTTCACCCTGAAGTAGGGGGCACTCTCAGTTACCTATAATGCAATTCTTTACAGACTGTTCTCTTTAGCCATACGTAAATACCCTGTGATTGGGCGTCTAGACGAAAAATATGAAACGGAAATATGAAACCTACAAGCCGACATCGCAATTACCGTATCCTCAAAAATTATCGAAAAATCCGTTGATAAGCTATATACTATCCTGACACTATTTATCGATAGATTAACGCTTTGGGAAGCTTAGGAATAGCTCATAAGTTGCGACTGCAGTCTTTCTCGGCGTATTCCACTGATGGAGTCTTCTCGAGTTCGAAGATGATGGGTGCGAAAGTCATTGAAACGTTGCGACAAGACGACGCCACCACTGGGCTGATAACCCTAGGAGAACTCATCAGCTCAGAAGTCGATCAAATAAAATACGCATATTCTGATCAGTAGAAAGGATTAAGGAAAAACGGCCGCATTGGTATCGTTTGTGACATATGAAAGACGGTTGATTCTGTGGAACATCTTACTCTTCTAAGATACCTGGGCCATTCTGGAATAAGGACAAGCCGTTTTATCGGTGACAGTGTTATTTTTCAGTTTTACTTTCAAGTATCTCTTGGCACATTTCAGTTCACAGTGGAATCATAATCTGAAAAACGACTGTAGGCCTTTTGGATAATAGCCTTCTGAGGTTGATTATACCCACCAAGAACTTTGTTTTAGCACCTTGGATTCCATCATAGTACCTACTACCATTAACAACTGGGCAATTATGACATACGCTGCCGAATGAAAGGTATCAGGACACCCGTATGTAATGCGGAAATCATCAAAAGATGGCACGACAGGTGGAACTGCCAATATAAAATGAGGTGGGGAATATTGTGTAGTCAGTAGAAAAGCAGCGATAGCAGAATGGATCGGTCAGGAGGCCTCAGTGACTTTGAGCGTGGTGTAGTCATCGGATGTCACGTGAATAACAAATCCATTAGGGACATATGAACCCATTTGCAGCTGCCCGAGTCGATTGTGAAGTGGAAACGCTAAGAGAAATTACGGCTAAACCAAGCCTCCGCAAACTTCATGTACTAACGTATGGGAACCGTGGAACATTACGACGCTATTTGAGAATATCGCAACAGAAGGAATAACCCGATAGTTTTAAAGTGCTACCAGCAGCACGTCCAGGATAATGGCTGTGCGCAAGAAGTTAAAAAGGATGAGCTCCTTATCAGCTACACATTTCTGTAGCCACTGCTGAGTGGCACTTGAGGTACTGTAAAGAGCGACGGCACTGGACATGTGGTGACTGGAGTGGAGTAATGAATCACGTCGTAACATGTACCGGTCCAATAGAAGGGTTTGTTGGATGTCTAGAGACTGCTTCCTGCCATCTTGTGAAGTATCAACAGTGAAGTACGGAGGAGGTGGTGTTACGGTATTTAAGGGTTTTTCATAGCGAGTGATCCTCTTACTGCGCTTAAGGAAACGTTAAATGCTGAAGGGCACAAACACATGTTACAATATTGTGTGCTGTGTACAGTGACTAGCTGGGAGACTATGATCGTATCAGATGGCCAGTCACTCTGTCATAAAGCGGTATGTGCGTGGCAATATTTTGCGGACAAGAACATTCCTGAAGTGGACTGTCCTGTCCCGAGTCCCAATGTGAACCTCATGGAACACCTTTGGGATGAGCAAGAGCGTCGACTTTCCTCTAGGTCTCAGGGTCTAACATCACTACCTTTTCTGCTTTCGGTTTTTGAGGAAGAATGGGCTGCCATTCCTCCATCGACATTCAGAAACCCACTGAAAGGGTTCCCAGATAAATGCAAGCCGCCATATTGACGAAGGGTAGCTGCACTCCTATTGAACATCCACTAACGGGTGGTGGGATACTTCTGATCATATAGTGCATATTTAAGCTTTTTTGACTGTAGAACACGCAGAGTGCCAACAAGGAAAAAGAATTTTTATGCTCTCAACAGCATGTTAAGGTAAAATATATTTAAAATCAGTTTTTCATCGGGCTGATGGTTATACGATTGTAAAGTAGATATGTTGATTCTTTGTTATTGCATTCAGTTGAACTTTGTATAGACTCAATGCTGCCATCTGAAATGCTAATTTAATCACTGGGAAATATTACCACTGATACGTGTTTTACAATTTTACTTATAGATTTAGGAGAGATAGGGGATCCAGTATTAGAATTTAAAAGAGCTTTGAAAGACTTAAGATCAAATAAGGCATAAGGGATAGATAACACTCCATCTGAATTTCTAAAATCATTGGGGGAAGTGGCAACAAAACGACTATTCAAGTTGGTGTGTAGAATGTATGAGTCTGGTGACATATGATCTGACTTTCGGTAAAGCATCATTCACACAATTTCGAAACGGCAAGAGCTGACAAGTGTGAGAATTACCGCAGAATCAGCTTAACACGTCATGCATCCAAGTTGCTAACAAGAAGCAATGGAAAGAAAATTGAGGATGCGCTAGATGACGATCAGTCTGGCTTTAGGAAAGGTAAAAGCAGGAGAGGAGCAATTCTGATGTTGCGGTTAATAATGGAAGCAAGGCTAAAGAAAAATCAAGACACTTTCATAGGATTTGACAACCTGGAAAAAGCGTTCGACAACGTAAAATGGTGCAAGTTGTCCGAAATTCTAATAAAACTAGCGGTAAGCTATAGGGAGATACGGGTCATATAAGAGTACAACATGTACAACAGCCAAGAGGGAATAATAACCGTCGAAGACCAAGAGAGAAGTGCTCGTATTAAAAGGGTGTAAGACAAGGATGTAGCCTTTCTCCTCTACCGTTCAATAGGTACATCGAGAAAGCAATGTTGAAAATAAAAGAAAGGTTCAGGAGTAGAATTAAAATTCAAGCTGAAAGGATATCAATGATACGATTCGCTGATGACAAAGTAAAGAAGAATTATAGGATCAGCTGAATGAAATGGACACTCTAGTGAGTACAGAATATGGACTGAGAGTAAATCGAAGAAAGACGAAGGTAATGAGAAGTAGCAGAAATGAGAGCAGCAAGAAACTTAACATCAGGACTGATGGTCACGAAGTAGACAGTAAAATAATCAATGACGGACGGAGCAAGGAGGACATCAAAGGTGGACTAGCAATGGCGAAAACGGAATTCCTGGCCAAGGGAAGTCTACTAATATCAAATATCGGCCTTAATTTGAGGAAGAAATTTCTGAGAATGTACGTCTCTAGTACGGCATTGTATGACAGTGAAACATGGACTGTGTGAAAACCGGAACAGAAGAGAATCGAAGCATTTGCGATGTGGTGCTTCAGACGAATGTTGAAAATTAGGTGGACTGATAAGGTAAGGACTGAGGAGATTCTGCGCAGAATCGGAGAGGAAAGGAAGACGTGGAAAACATTGATAAGGAAGAGGGACAAGATGATAGGACCTTTGTTAAGATATGAGGGAATGACTATGGGGAGCTGTAGAGGGGAAAAATTGTAGAGGAATACATCCAGCAAATAATTGAGGACGTAGGTAGCATGTGCTACTCTGAGATGAAGAGGTTAGCACAGGAGAGGAATTCGTGGCGGGCCGCATCAAACCGAAGACTGATGAACAAAAAAAAAAAAAAAAAAAGGAAAAGTTTTAAAGACTGTCTATGATATTGGATTATAACCTGAAAAGCGAAGGCAACGAATTCCCTAGTATCGCCATGTCTCGGCTGGTGGTAAGTTCCTATGGGACCAAACTGCTAAGGTCAGCGGGCCGTACGTTTGCGCACTACCTAATCTAACTTAAACTAACTTACGCCAACGACAACACACACATACACCCATGCCCGAGGGAGGACTCGAACCTCCGACGGGGGAAGACGCGCAAGCCTTGGCAAGCCGCTCCAGACCGCGCGGCTGGCTAGCACTTGTAATTAGTCCGGTTGTAACCAACGTTCAGCATTGTTTTACGAGGTGTAAGCTTCAGGTGGCTTTTTTTTTCGTTTTCTTTGTCCACTGTTAATCCAGAAAACGTCTCATTCTCATGCAACTTTAATCTTAATTGGAGAATTGATGGTGATGAAGCAATTTAGACAGCTAGCTAGCTTTATTCAAAAGAATGATTATGATCGTCGACTCATTTAAAGAATTTATTTGCTTCATTAATGTAGTTACTAAAGAGGTGTCCGCAAGACGCTTAATCGATGTGAATGACGTGTCCACCGCACCACGGACCGTGCTGAATTTGCGGTGGGAAACTAACTCGGTGTAGAAAATGTTTTATACTGCGTATTGTCATACAGTTAATACAGCTGCACGCTGTAGGCATTCTAGTTCTGCTCAGAGACAGAAATTAATTGCCGTGTAGTGCACTGAAGCTCCTGTCGTTGGCGGGGATGATGTTAATCTCATGGACCACTTCCTAGTTAATTTGCAAGCCACACTGCTGCCTCCCCCGGCGCGTTCCGCGAGATGTAAATGCGAAGCTCGTCTCACACAGTCATTAGCAAGATGTTAAAGTTCTGTACGCTTACATGAACCGCGCGGGGTAGCCGTGCGGCCTGGGGCGTCTTGTCACGGTTCGCGCGGCTGCCCCCGTCGTAGTTTCTAGTCCTCCCTCGTGCATGGATGTGTGTGTTCTCCTTAGCGTAAGTTAGTTTAAGTTAGATTAAGTAGTACGTATACGTAGGGACCGATGACCTCAGCAGTTTGGTCCGATAGTCCTTACCACAGATTTCCAAATTTTTTTACGCTCACACGAAATAATAAGGAATACTTCCCGAAATATAAGAGTAAATTACATCTCAATTTTTGCAGTAGGTAGTAAAATGACAGTACGAAACATTTCTTGCAAAATGGTGACTTTTTTACGCATTTACGTACAAGCGACGGATTAAGTTCCTGTAATGCACTCCAAAAAGAAAATTGTTTCTGTAAGACGGCCTAAGGAAGCATTTTTGTTCACAGGGCAATGTAGTGCTACCGAAGGCTTCCCTTTTCCCACTCAAGCAGGTGGCCATAATGGAAATTACGGTAACGCAATGTACAGGGCGTTCCAAACAGATTCTGCCAACGTTACAAGACGTGGATGGAGGTAGGAACTTGAGGTACATTTTAACTTTCACATCGAATCTAAAAGCTTAGCTTGACGCTATTTGTAAGTTGCGGGTTCCTGTTGCTGCCGGTAGAGGTCTCCCTCATGCAGTCAGCTCGTTAGCTTGCTCACTCTTTGAACAACCCAAGGATCGTCGAAATGAGAAGGCGACACCACACAAATAATAAAAAATGCTGAAAATTTCACTTTTCAGTAGGACTGAGCACCACTGCACTGGACGTAAGCTGATTTCGTGGCAATGAGTTAGTTCAGCGGTGTTGATAGGTCGTCTAACCAGTTTGGGGATATCCAGAATTTTTATTGTTTCGATCAAAATATTATTTCAACTTAAATTTTCATCTGCAATTTTTGAGTACAACTCATTGTCGACTAAGTGTCGAGTAGGATCTTCGCGTCAACAGATTGTTTGCTCCCGTAAATTGCTCTTAGCAGCAAGCCTCTATGCTCCGCTTACGCACAGACAATGAGGAGCGTGGGGGAGAAGTCACGCATTGATTGTAGGACGCTGCTGGAGCGAACGTCCAATTTAGCACGCTCTCTCTGACACCAGCCTACAGGTAGACAATTTTTCCTCTGTCGCCCAAAGTTTGGACCTCTTTCCGACTATAAATCTACATCCCTCCACAGTCTGTCGTTACGACTCGGGTGCACCCAAACTTTATTTCGTAATCGACAATACACAGCACACACACTATGTGATCAAAATATCTGGACAACCCCAAAAACATACGTTTTTCATATTAGGTGCATTGTGTTGCGACCCACTGCCAGGTACTCCATATCAGAGACCTCAGTAGTCATTAGACATTGTGAGAGAGCAAAATGGGCGCTCCGCCGAACTCACTGACTTCGAACGTGGACAGGTGATTGGGTGTCACTTGAGTCATACGTATGTACGCGAGATTTCCACACTCCTAAACATCCCTAGGTTCACTGTGTGATGGGTTCAAATGGTTCTGAGCACTATGGCACTTAACATCTGTGGTCATCAGTCCCTTACAACTTAGAACTACTTAAACCCAACTAAGGACATCACACACATCCGTGCCCGAGACAGGATTCGAACCTGCGACCGTAGCAGTCGCACGGTTCCAAACTGAGCGCCTAGAACCGCTCGGTCACCGATACCGTCTATGTGATAGTGATATGGAAACGTGAAGGGACACGTACGGCGTAAAAGCGTACAGACCGACCTCGTCTGTTAACTGACAGAGACCGCCGACAGTTGAAGAGAGTCGTAATGAGTAATAGTCAGACATCTACCCAGACCATCACAAAGGAATTCCAAACTGCATCGGGATCCACTGCAGGTACTATGATAGTTAGGCGGGAGGTGAGAAAACTTGGATTTCGTGGTCGAGTGGCTGCTCATAAGCCACACATGACGCTGGTAAATGCCAAGTGACGCCTCGCTTGATGTAAGGAGCGTAAACATATGGCACTGGAACAGTGGAAAAACGTGTGAACTGAAGAATCACGGTACACAACGTGGCGATCCCTTGGCAGGGTGTGGGTATGGCGCATGCCCTGTGAACAGCGTGTGTAGTGCCAACTGTAAAATTCGGAGGCGGTGGTGTTACGACGTGGTCATGTTTTTCTTGGAGGGGGCTTGCACCCCTTGTTGTTTTGAGTGGCACTATCACCGCACAAGCCTACATTGATGTTTTAAGCAGCTTCTTGCTTCCCACTGTTGAAGATCAATTCGGGGATGGCGACTGCATCTTTCAACCCGATTGAGCACCTTTTCATTGAGCACGGCTTCTGGCGTAGTGGTTACACGACAATAACGGGACTGTAATGGACTGGCCTGCACAGAGTCCTGACTTGAATCCTACAGAACACCTTTGGGATGTTTTGGAACGCCGACTTCGTGCTAGGCCTCACCGACCGACGTCGATACCTCTCCTCAGTGCAGCACTCCTCGACGTATGGGCTGTGATTCCTCAAGAAACTTTCCAGCACCTGATTGAACGTATGCCTGCGAGAGTGGAAGCTGTCACCAAGGCTAAGGGTGGGCCAACACCATATTGAATTCCAGTGTTACCGATGGAGGGCGCCACAAACGAACTTGTAAGTCATTTTCAGCCTGGCGTCCGGATACTTTTGAGCACACTGTGTAGTTTAAAAGAAGTCTTTTGGAAATCGAGTGAGACTACTTCTGGGATCCGTAAGGTCATGTGAGTAGAAGATTTCGAACGTTTATTAATGTTGTTATTATTTTTATTTTTTAATTTTAACTAATGTGAATGAGATGTACGACTTTCGCAGAGGCAGTCTGGAGTATAATTCAACATATTCTGTGACACTAAAAATTAAAGAATTCGGAAACATTTCAGAAAATATATACTGGAAAAAAGCAAAAGCTAATATCAGAAGCATCTGCTCATAAGGCAATTTTTTATTTTTAAAGTCCATACACCAGAACGGCCTCCAGCTGAAGGTGCACAACGCTACAGGCGTTAACACAAAAAAAAAGTCTCAGTTATCAGGGCTTAGAAAAGCAAGAGTTTCCGAGAATCGCACCTAACATTCTATCACATGCAGCAAGGTTCTCACCATTAGTTTCTACACCAGATCCCGGAGGGGCAAGGAATGCTGGCAGCGCCAAACGCATCTACCAAGGCACTAGAAATGGGAATCGGCGGACTCAGAAGACGCAACCCGAGTCCATGCAGGCAGAGGGAAGAAATGGATCTTCAGTTGGCGTCCGAGGACTCGTCGGTCAACAGCAGCCACAACACGGTGACCACACTTCCGTCCTTTGTGTGTGCGCCCTCTTGGCGTGTGGAACAGCCAGCGAGACAAGATACTATATAGGGCTGCGTACGCGCTTTAAAATGATATACAGCCGCCTCAAGTCTGCCCCATTGAGGCCTCACGAAGGTCGTCGCTAAGGAGCGAAGCCAGAGAGGTTCAGCCAGCGGTTGGAACCGATATGAGCACGAGCGCAGCTAACTATTACTTCAAAACTAGCTGAATACATGGCGTTCCCGGGGCACGTATCTATTCCAGTGTTGTATTATTCTATCTCCTCTTTCTCCTCTCTCTGTCCATCTCCTCCATCGCCTCATTTCTGTCTACCTCATTCACACCCACTGTCGCCCTCCTACACCCACACTCTCTGTCCATCTCCTCCTGCCCCTCTCTCTGTAGCCTCCTTCCTCCCTCTGTGCCCACCTGCTCCTCCGTTCATCCGCTCCTCATCTCCTCCTACCAGTCTATTCCATCTCTCCCATCTCACTGTCCATCTCCTCCTCACCTGGCTCTGTTTCTCTTCTATCCTCTCTCTTCCCCTTTCTACTCCTCTTTTCTTCCTCTGTCCACTTCGTCCTCCTCCTCTCTGTTTGTTCATTTTCTCCTCCCCCTCTCTTCTCCTACCTTCTTCCTCTCCCTGTCTCTGACAGTGTCCACTACCCCATCACCCCATCGCCCTGTCTACCTCCTTCTCCCCACTGCCTGTGTCCATGACCTCCTTGCCACTCGCCATCTATTCTTTTCACCTCCTTCTTTTTTCACGTTATCACCCTAATCCCAAGAGTAGGCTGGTGGTTCACCGATAGCATTTCTTTCCTGATCGTAACTAGTATGCGTAACAAAATTTGGTTGAAATCGTTCTGGGGATTAAGGATGAGCTTTTTACTCATGGATTTATCTGTGTAGGAACACGTCAAAGATATTTCACACATATTTAAAATATTTCGCACACATTTTTACACATATAATCTGTCCTTGCAATTTCATTTCTACGGCGCTTAATTTTTATGGCGTCGTATATCCAGAACTATTCGTTGTACAGTACTACAATTTTGCAAGTGCATCCAATGCCGCAAGCGGATAATGTCTGTGAAACGTGTTGTGAATAGAATCTGTAATAAATTAAAACATCGTGTATCATGCATCTGTTTTCCCGCATCTCTATGTTTATGACGTCATATCTCCTGAGCAGTGCAGGATAGCCGCTTTATCTGAGGCTCCTTGCCGCTGTTTGCGCGGCTTCCCCCGTTGGAGGTTCAGAGACCTCCTTCGGACATGGGTGTGTGTGTGTGTTCTCCTTATTGCAAGTTAATTTAAGTTAGATTAAGTAGCGTGTATGCCTAGGGACCGATGACCTCGGCAGTTGGTTCCCATAGGAACTTACCACCAAATATTTCCAGAACTGTGTGTAATAGAATAATATAATTTTGCTGATAGATTTAGTGTCACATGCCAATGCCGTCTGCAATATGTGTCGCGAATACAATTAGTAGTAAAGAAGTAATAAATTAAAACGTGACGCTCCTGAAGGCAGTTGTACTACATGAACAGCGAAAATGTGGTGAGCCATAAACTTCTTTCTTTTCATTATTTTCTGGATGTCGTTAGTGAGAAAAAAAATTCGTAAGAGTTTGTCATTATGTATAAAGTTTGTAACAATAAATGCTCTCATTCTCAAATGCTGAATGACTAAAGTATGGGTATTCGCGCATCATGGGCTACACTGCTTTTTCACCTGCAGCCCCACCCCTACACTTTTGATACGTAGGTGGTTCTCTCCCAACAGCGATTCTTTTCAGAAAGTAAGTGATACGAGTGCCAAGTACGGTTGTGACGAGCGCTGTCTATGTTTGTCTTTCTCCAATAATTGTGGGCGAATTACGACGCCGCATACCTCCAGCAGCGCCTGCGGTAACTCCAGACACGAACGCAAAAGTGTGGGACGAGTTTGACCATCGGCTGAATATTATAAATATTCCTGTGGAGGCCACCTTGAACATTCATAAAAGGTCAATGAGAACTTAGATCCTAAAGTTTAATTGTAGGAAGTACCACAAAAGTGTATATGCGTGCATGTGAATGATACGCCCTTGCAAAATCGGATGGTTTTTCTGAAAATAAAAATTGTGGACTGTTATAGCAATCTGTGCCTTTAGTGAAAATGTCAGTATATAGGCGCCGGCCTTTGTGGCCGAGCAGTTGTAGGCGCTACAGTCGCAGGTTCGAATCCTGCCTCGGGCATGGATGTGTGTGATGTCCCTAGGTTAGTTAGGTTTAAGCAGTTCTAAGTTCTAGGGGACTGATGACCTCAGATGTTAAGTCCCATAGTGTTCAGAGCCATTTTCAGTATATAGGGCAATTACATCTGTGACAAGACGTATTATTTATGTGTTCGTTTCTGTCTGTTTCACTTTCGCCTTTCTTGATAGTAAGTACGAAGTGCAAATCAAAATTCTTGACCCCTGTTGGTTGTACTGTGTGTTGAGAGTGGTGCTTGTTTCCTCCTCACATCCTTCTTCTCCAATAGGCAGAACATGAACAGACATGAACAGTTTTTAGGTGCTCCCAACAACTCCCCATTTTATTAAAAAAAGGAGGAAGCATGTGCGTTGTACGTGGATTACAAAAATACTATGTAGCAAAAAAACGATTTGATACATTCCCAACTGGAAGCTTTTAACTCCAAACCAAGACCCGATCGGCGGTCTGTCACCCTCTTACAACAGACTACACTGGACGCGATGTTCTGCGACAGGTGGTCAACAGATTGCTCCACCACTCATTCATTACCAGCTTTCCGGCTGCTTCAAGTTGATCACGAGAGACAGTGCAGTCTGTTCATGTCCTCCGGCCAAGGACAGATACTGGCAGGCACTTGGAACGCTCAGCTAGTGAGGCCAATTGAACAGCTGAAACAGATGCCATTTCATAGTTCTTTCATCTTTTCAATCGTGCACGGGGTGTTCTATAGTTGGAAGCTCTAAGTTACAATAGCCCAAAGTACTACGTTCCATTTATTGGCAATATTATATGCGGATAAACAGATTAAAAAATGCTTCACAATATTAAGTAGAATACACTCTCAAGTTATGACGGCATCAGCAATAAAAAACTACGAGACAAGATTTATCTGCAACATCTACAGACTGTAAAGGGTCAACCGCCCCTTGCGTATTGAGAACAATATACCTTTGCCTCACGCAGGTCGCAGTAGGTACTATCCATAATCGAGCAGCCAGTGTGCCAGAGAGTAGTCAATGTTGAAACACCGAGTAAGTAAATTCTTGGCTCCTAAGCGAGCACCTACGCCCCCCCCCCCCCCCCCCCTATGAGCCTATGAGCCATGGACCTTGCCGTTGGTGGGGAGGCTTGCGTGCCTCAGCGAAACAGATAATCGTACCGTAGGTGCAACCACAACGCATGGGTATCTGTTGGGAGGCCAGACAAACGTGTGGTTCCTGAAGAGGGCAGCAGCCTTTTCAGTAGTTGCAGGGGCAACAGTCTGGATGATTGACTGATCTGGCCTTGTAACAGTAACCAAAACAGCTTGGCTGTGCTGGTACTGCGAACGGCTGAAAGCAATCGGAAACTACAGCAGTAATTTTTCCCTAGGGCATGCACCTTTACTGTATTGTTAAATGATGAAGGCGTCCTCTAAGGTAAAATGTTCACTAGGTAAAATAGTCCCCCATTCGGATCTCCGGGCGGGGACCACACTGTAGGACTTTGTTGTCAGGAGAAACAAAACTGGCGTTCTACGGATCGAAGCGTGTAATGTCAGATCCCTTAATCGGGCAGGTAGGTTAGAAAATTTAAAAAGGGAAATGGATAGGTAAAGTTAGATTTAGTGGGAATTAGAGAAGTTCGGTGGCAGGAGGAACAAGACTTCTGGTCAGGTGAATACGGGATTATAAATAAAAAATCAAATAGGGGTAATGATGGAGTAGGTTTAATAATGAATAAAAAAATAGGAATGCGGGTAAGCTACTATAAACAGCATAGTGAACGCATAGATCACATAACTTATGAGGAGGTATTGTATAGAAGAGAAATTTGTGGCACAACTTGACAAGGAGAAGTGATCGCTTGGTAGGACATATTCTGAGGCATCAAGTGATCACCTATTTAGTATTGGAGGGCAGCGTGGAGGGTAAAAATCGTAGAGGGAGACCAAGAGATGAATACACTAAACAGATTCAGAAGGATGTAGGTTGCAGTAGGTACTGGGAGATGAAGAAGCTTGCACAGGATAGAGTAGCATGGAGAGCTGCATCAAACCAGTCTCTGGACTGGAGACCACAACAACAACAACCGAGCAGGGATGAATTCTGCAGGACGGCCGACCGAGTTTACAACTGCTTAATGGATGTGTGTGTCACCCAGAGCCGTGGGTCTGACCTCCAACTAATACGTAAATGGCGATAATTGAGTGATTTGTTTGATGTTTTTAAGTGTTCATTTGTGCACCGTGATAATGTGGCAACCGCGCCGGACACCCACGATTTGGACTGCGGTGAGCATTGTGTATTCAGTGCCACACGAAAAATATTGGCCTTTGACGACATTAATAGGCGAACTGTGATGAGTCAACCATTATTACTTTGTCAGATGAAGGGAGTAACTGCCTCATTCATGCTGTTTACACAAAAGATATAGAATATTAACAACAAAGTATGTGCTGATTATTGCTACCTGGCATCCTAATTAACTTTGTTGGACTTGATACGAAGCAGCTCCGGTGCAAATATTAACCGTTCAGCCTTTATGAGTTGCACATGGTAAAACCATTTTAAACTTTTCTGCTATAATCCACTAGTCAATAAGGGAGTGTTTCAAGACACCAGGTTAGATAAAAGAGTGGAAGGAAATGGACACCAATCTTACGAAAGGATTGAGAATAGCTTGTTGCTTATCACCCATGTTATTAATTCTGTACATTGAGGAAGCAGTGAAGCAAACAAAAGAAGATCCGCTAGTGCTCTGAATTTCTATACTTCACCGCAGTCGAAATCGTGGGTGTCCGGCGCGGTTGTCGCATTATCATGGTGCACAAATGAACACTTAAAAACACATCTATACTATTGTTGATAATTCTTCCGGGTTATATGGCCGTGGTCCATGGAATTCTTCTATTCCTAACGTTTCGTCCAATACTACGTTGAACATCTTCAGAGGTACGGCTGGTCCTGCTGAATCCTGTCGGCAGGAGACAGCAGGACCAGCCATACCTCCGAAGATGTTCAACGTAGTATTGGACGAAACGTTAGGAATAGAAGAATTCCATCGACCACGGCCATATAGCCCGGAAGAATTATCAACAATAGTACCATCCGGTCGTGAAAGCCTTCATTGTATGACATCTATACTACTCCCGCAAACTGTATATGTGCTTATCGGTATCCCGTGACTTCTGTGACCTCAGAGTGTAATTTGAAGTGAGATGATATGGACAGAGAGGCAGATGTAGCGTACAGAGGGCACGCTGCGGGCCGCCAGCTTTGGTGGTCGGTGTAGTGTATACGCCTGCAGCGGATGACAGCGCGACGGGGGGCGGGTGGCCGCTGTTAACGGAAGCGAATGCGGCAGACCGAGGAAGTCTGCTGGCTCAGGGTTCGTGGCTGTGGCACCGGCTTCGGCGTTTAGTTGCGATAAAGGCTGCCATATGGATTGGAGTACTGCTTGTCTGTGAAACTACGGTGAGCAATCCGGAACATTTTAAGGAAGTTCCTTGACTCTTGCCCAGTCAGATGGTTCAAATGGCTCCGAGCAGTATGGGACTTAACTTCTAAGATCATCAGTCCCATAGAACTTAGAACTACTTAAACCTAACCAACGTAAGGACATCATACATATCAATGCCCGAGGCAGGATTCGAACCTGCGACCGTAGCGGTCGCGCGGTACCAGACTGTAGTGCCTTTAACCGCTTGGCTATCTTGCCCAGTCATCGTAATCCTGCTGTGTTTTGGGCACTGATGTGTCTCGAAGGTTCTCTGTTAAATGCAGTTGTGTACAGCGTGTGTTTCTTTATTGAAGCCTTTGGGTAAACGGGCAGTGTAAATTATGCTGAATCTAGCGGGTTTTTTTTTTTTTTTTTGTCTGTTATAGTGCTCTCTGTGATTTGCCTAGCACATGGCATTACCTTGCAATGTCTGTGAAGACATT